>NC_060913.1:22663367-22963367 GCF_021234035.1 Daphnia pulicaria
AGTCTTTGATTCTTTAATTTTAATATCATTCTCTTGCTCGGCATCAGCTGATTGCCAGCTGGTGGAGACTTTCCCCACCATTAGACAAGAGAACTCAATAGTTCCAAGAATAAATTTCCTTGGCAATAGAATCGATTGATTATTTTTATTTTCCAGCTCTATGAGGTATTTCCCGTCTATACTAACATTATTAACGAAACTTTGGATACAAATTCCCTCCGGCAACTGTGCATTCGGAGAGAATAAAAAGATTGAGAGGGGAGCTATCACATCGGATTGCCCTTGAATCTCAGCCTCCACCACCTGAGAGGTGAGGGGGGCTATCCTAACATTTCCGACCGAGGTCATTAATGTCTCGGATATTTCTTTTTCAACAGATACACACGCCCCTTGATTAACAATCAAATGATCCTCTGATTTATCGCGGGCTAAAAATATTGTCTTTGAGCGGCCATCGAACACAAATTCGTGATTAATGGCGGCATCTTGACCGATTACACATAACTCAGAAATACCGTTCGTGACGATAAATTCCTGATTTAATACATGATTACCATATACGATTGGTAAAGTAATAACCCCTTTTGTTAATAAGGGCTTATTATTGATATCGAACAAATCGACATCAGATTCGGAGCAAATTAATTGTTGGGGCGACATCGCACCTGATTCAGAGCAATTAATTTGGTCCGAAACAATTTTATTGAATACATTTATATGGAGCAGACTTCTTGCTGCGCCCGTGTCAAACAAGGCTTTAAACGGATAATTAAAAATTTTCATAGAAATACGGGGTGCTGAATTTTTGCTGAAAGCGGTAACTTGTGCCATTAGTCTAGGTTTTTGGGGAAATTGTGGCCTAATTTCGACTGCCCTATTACAGTCGGCCCTTACGCGTTTCCCTGAGTCTGTAAAAACCCAGGCGGCGCCGGTCGAATAATATTTGGTCTATTCGGACATCCATTAGCCCTGTGGCCAGTATTCTTACAATAAAAGCAAACGTTTGCATCCAAGGCCTGCCGTTGATTACGGTAGCATGTTTCTATGTTATGATTTGTCAACCCGCAGTTTGTACATTTCATTCCACTTTGCTGTGGGCGAATTGGTTGCTGAAACGTTGGTTGGGGGGGCTGAAAAGGACGGGGCGGTTGCTGAAACCGTTGATTCGTTTGCTGGGTTGGCTGCTGAATTGCCTGAGGGAAAGTGCGGAGAGGCTGCGGAAATTGCGGAACGGGGGGTTGGAGGGAAAAGTCTAACGGTGGAAAATTTGGATTTGGATAATGGGAAGGCTGACTGTCAAAAAGATATGTTTCCCTCCCGACGGGTTGTTGAAATCTAGTGTTTGGCCGTTGCTTATTAAAATTATTTCTGGGAGCGGAGGTTTGATGATTTTGCTGATTAGATTGCCCAACGCTATTCTGATTAAGAGAAATATTTGTTTCCATGTTTGCTTGCATTAGGCCTCGAAGGTCAATGATCGATTCAGTTAATCGGTCCAATCGATTATCAAAATTTGAATTTTGGACCGAATTATTATATAAATTTGCCTCCGCAGGCTTATTTCCCATTTTAAGACTGGTTGCAATGGCACAAATTGTTTCGTTTTGTCTTTCTATTGCCTGAACTATGAGAGAATCTTTCTGATCGTTAGCTGCTACTGCATTGACAAATACTTTTTGGTCTTTGCTGTGCTGGTCTAACTGTACTCTTTTCGCATATTTCTGAGTTACTGCTACAAGTTCCTCAAAAGAAGAGACTTTTTTGTAGCGTACAATATGTTGTAGCTCATGCTCTAGGCCTTGCAAAAATTTCTGACGGAGAAAACGTAGCTGAGTCGCTTTTTCTTCCGCTGACTCAAGTTTGTTTGAAGGATAAGCGCGCTGATATATTGTTTTTAAACGAAACGCGTAGTTTAAAATATTTTCTTTAGGCTTTCTTTGTATTTCATCGAATTTAGTCTGATAATAGTCGGAATTTTCGTCGCCATGAAAGTTTTCTTGGAAATAGGATTTTATACTACTATATTCCTGGGTGCCACTTTCCATTATATTCTGTAATAGGTCGTATGCTTCTCCTGACATTTTAGTCGATAGCATATTGACTATATCTGCGTTATTCCAATTTGACATTGCGACTACGTTGTCAAATAATTTAATCCAGCGATCAAAACGAACAGCTGGACTTCCAGTATAATTTTGAATCTGATTCAACATGGTCATAGCTCCTCTTCCTTTATGAGTATCCGAAAAATTTTGGCTTGGTCTATTGGGACTACTAGCTTTTTTGGGAGAAGGGCTTCTTATTGAAGAAGAATTATTATTGCCTTTTGGTTTGAGGCTTTTAATAGTGTCACGAGATGGCTGATATTCAACGAAGAAGGTTGATTCGTCGGTATCTGATGATTGTGTGTCAGACTCCCTTGGTCTATAATCATTACTTCCTCTACCTGCCCATCCGCTGGGATTTCTTTCGTCGCTTCTTTTTTCATAGTCTCCTTCCCTTCTACCCCTACGGGGAGGTTCATCGACTGTTCGATGTTGCTCGAAAAAGCTGGGTTTTGGGCGAGTGGAATCGGCAGCCATTTCCTCTGAGATATATTTCCCTTTATTGATTCTTTCTTTCCCCCCGTAACTTGTATTTTTGATACTAGTTTTACTGGGCTCTGTAGGTCTATTTGATTGCTCGGTGTTGCAATTTCTCTCAACAAAGTCTCTATCTGTATTTGGATTTCTGCTTTCTGTTCGTGCAGCAAACGAGTCGGATCTGCCGATATTGCTGCAGAAATTAAATACTTTCTCCGATACTGTATCTTCGTCTGGGGATTTTTGATTAACTTCGTTTGTCGCGCAAGCGCCTGATAGATAATTGGGAGTGTCGATGTCGGAAGAATGCACCCCTGATCTTGGGTAACTAGGCTGAAAAGGCGCAATAAATTCACTCCCAGAAACGACGGGAAAATACGGCAATCGCTCAGATTTATTGTGCTGATTGTCGGTTTGTAACGAAAAATTAATTTTTCTTTCGCTGCGTGGTGGTGACAACTCAATATCGACGATAGCTGTTTGAGTGGGTGGTAAAGAGAGAAAATTCCCTGCTGTTTCGGGACCCAAACACGACTGATCGTTTCTAATTTGGTATTGAATATCCCCACTTCCTGTAGGAATTCCCAAGTCGCGTTGATGAATTCGATTATCGTTATTAGTTCGGTCACTGCACAATTCGCATATACAGCTAAAAGGGCTGTCGTTTCTAACGCTCGAGTCCAAATCCCCGTCGGTTTGTCGTTTAAACGGATTAATCTCGGAAGGATTTGGAAAACCGAAAGAGGAAGAGGGAAATGGGAAAATCGGTCGAATCGATTCCTGATAGCTGTTTTGAAAAATTCCCGAAGAAGGGAAATATCTGTTACTACTGGCCCCTTCTTCAAGATAACCGTAATTGACTTTATTATCTCTGAGCTCGTCGTGTAATTTGGGCGGGGCTTTTTCAGTTCGTTCGTCACCAAATACTCGTATTTGCTGCGAATTGATTGTATTTCGGCCGTCTTCGTTTCCATGGGAAATGGTTTGTTTATTGGGAAATTCGATAATATCCTCAACTGATTCTTCCTCTCCCCCTACAGCGATACTATGCTTTCCCAGTTCACTTATAACGTTATCGAAATGAATATACGGTGTGTAAGTTATCGGGTTATGAATGGCCTCGATAGTCGAATTACTAAACGCTACCGGCGTAGGCAAAACTGTGGGGGGAAGATTGCGTATTAATCCACCAATACGATTAAGAATGTCAAAAAGAGTATCTTCTTCTTCAACAGCTGATTGACAATCGATGCCGTTGGCAGTCGTGATTAAATTGTGATTAGTTACTGAAATCTCCGCGTTATTTTGAATAAAAATTGTCTTATTTTCAGTATTTTTAACAGGCAAATTTGAAATTTCGTTTACAGTTAGATCTTCTGGTATTTCAATAATAGTATCGGTTGTGCCAGAAGATTTTTTAATTATACTAGTTTGCCCCACACTAGTACGGTTAGACTGAACGGTCCCTGGTGATTCAATTACTGAAGGAACAGAAATAATCGGCTCAATTTCTTTTGGAGAAATGGAACGGTCAAACGCAAGCTTTTTAATCGGAGAAATAGTCGATTCAACTTTAGATTTTTTCGGCGACGGGGAAAAAAAACTAACGAATTTTTCCGCAAAAGATTTTGAAATTCCCTTATTTACGTTTCGTTTAAACAAATATTCAGGATCGGGAATACTTTTTAGTTGGACATAATTCTTATTTGATCGAGTAGGTCTATTTATAACACGAGTGTCTATTGTTTGGCGCTTCTGAGCGGTAGATGCGAGCGGAGTGGAAGTAATTGGGACAGAAAGAGGAAGTTTAGTTGGAAGAATCGGTACAGTTTTATCGGTAGAAATATCGTTTAAATCTTCCAAGTTTTTACGAAAAATACTTTTAGTCTTAGGCCTAGCACCGTACGATGACATTGTAAGTGAGTTCGAAAATCGCTGCCACCAGATGTAAAGGTCGACACAACGGAATCATTGTGTCGCCAATACGAAGAACTTAAATACTATGAGGCGACTTTACTCACAATGTCAAAGTGAAGTGTCTAAGACCGACGGGAATAATTAAGGCTAAACAATGTATTGATAACGGACAGATCATACAATAAAGTGAACTAATAATATTAAATAGTGAGACGATAAATAGGTGAGACAATACTACTTGTATGGAGAAAATGTGGTAGCGGGCTGAGCGGTTAGGCTTGTCGCGAAACGGCAAGTTTCGAGGTACAGTTGGAAAATGGCACTTAGCTTAAATAACAGGCACTGAGCACAAGGGAAAAATATAACTAATACAATACCAAAAAGGAGAGTGCGACTGGAACACAATGGTAGTGTGAATGCCGTGGGAGAATGCAGTACAGAATTACATTTACATACAGTTTTTATACTAATTCTGGCTGCACGGTTAGCATAGGCCTAGAGAGGAAGTATAGGGAGCAGACATGTTTAGGCCTAGAGAGGATAGTATAGGGAAACGGGAGCAGACACGTTAAGACATGGCAAGAGCGGAGACGGACGAAAAGGGAGTTTGTTATTGAAAAGCGTTGAAGGAAAAAGGAAAATATATTTATATAGTGTCATAAAAGATAAAAGTACGCCTAAAGTTAATATAGCGAAAAAGGAAAGGGGATAGTAAAAAGGGAAAGGGATGGGGCGAGATGGGGCGAGTTGGCGGCAGATTCAAATGGTAGCAGCCTCCTCTGGTATGAGATGGAGAATAGCGGAAGCGACATCTAGTAGTCGACGTTAGAGATTGTCTTGTAGAAAGGGAAAGTAACAAGGGAAAGGGGTGGGGCAGTTGGCGGCAAAGATGGGGCGAGTTGGCGGCAGATTCAAATGGTAGCAGCCTCCTCTGGTATGAGATGAAGTATAGCGGAAGCGACATCTAGTAGTCGACGTTAGAGATTGTTTTGTAGAAAGGGAAAGTAACAAGGGAAAGGGGTGGGGCAGTTGGCGGCAAAGATGGGGCGAGTTGGTGGCAGATTCAAATGGTAGCAGCCTCCTCTGGTATGAGATGAAGTATAGCGGAAGCGACATCTAGTAGTCGACGTTAGAGATTGTTTTGTAGAAAGGGAAAGTAACAGAAAAACGGGAGTTGACCGAGCGTTCTGTTACACAGTGATCAAACCAGTACTTGCAAAACGATAGGGCATAATCTCTCTTATCCTTCTTTTTCTTCTACTGGTAGAAACCGGCTTTTGTCGTCCCAGCGGTATTTTCTGACGGCCATTCGGTTGTGGCACTGTCGATTAAACCTGCCATGATCCTCGAAAATTGAACAGAAAAGCATACAATTGCCATTAATTATTGATATTTTGCCCTGTTATAGTTACAATTGTGTGCTCTTCTCAATACACCTAGTTTACGCCACATTGCAATATAAGTAGCCATTGCGATAACAATGTCAAGATGGCCGAGTGGTTAAGGCGCCAGACTTAAGATTATAATTCAAATTCAAATAATAGATCAATAGGTAATCTTGTGATATCCGTTACTTGGTATTCTGGTCTTCGAAGAAGGCGTGGGTTCGAACCCCACTCTTGACAAAACTTTCCTTTCAAATTTTATTCTTTTTTACTTTAAATCTTCTTCTCAATTGAAAACACATACGTGTCGCAATCGTTAACAGTCACTCAAAGCAAACGGACATAAGTTAAGGGGTTGTAACTCAGAGTTAGAGTGCTTGCTTCGCATGTGAAAAGACCAGAGTTCAATCCTCCAATACTCCAATGTAGTGCAAATAATCGAGAGGTAAAAAGCAAGTATCAGGAACATACTAATAGTCTCTATTCTTAAGGGGTTGTAACTCAGTGGTAGAGTGTTCGCTTTGCTTGCGAGAAGCCCGGAGTTCAATCCTCCGCAACTCCATACTATAATCGCTTTCATTTTGAAAAAAAGATCATTGTCATGTATGCTAACAGAATGAAACTACATTCCACATTCTTACGAATATCTCGTGAAAAGTGTAAATACCCAGTGATCAAACCAGTACTTGCAAAACGATAGGGCATAATCTATCTTATCCTTCTTTTTCTTCTACTGGTAGAAACCGGATTTTGTCGTCCCAGCGGTATTTTCTGACGGCCATTCGGTTTTGGCACTGTCGATTAAACCTGCCATGATCCTCGAAAATTGAACAAAAAACCATACAATTGCCATAATTAATGATATTTTGCCCTGTCATAGTTACAATTGTGTGCTCTTCTCAATACACCTAGTTTACGCCACATTGCAGTATAAGTAGCCATTGCGTTAACAATGTCAAGATGGCCGAGTGGTTAAGGCGCCAGACTTAAGATTCTAATTCAAATTCAAATAATAGATTAATAGGTAATCTTGTGACATCCGTTACTTGGCATTCTGGTCTTCGAAGAAGGCGTGGGTTCGAATCCCACTCTTGACAAAACCTTCCTTTAAAGTTTTATTCTTTTTTACTTTAAATCTTCTTCTCCATTGAAAACACATACGTGTCGCAATCGTTAACAGTCACTCAAAGCAAACGGACATAAGTTAAGGGGTTGTAACTCAGAGTTAGAGTGCTTGCTTCGCATGTGAAAAGACCAGAGTTCAATCCTCCAATACTCCAATGTAGTGCAAATAATCGAGAGGTAAAAAGCAAGTATCAGGAACATACTAATAGTCTCTATTCTTAAGGGGTTGTAACTCAGTGGTAGAGTGTTCGCTTTGCATGCGAGAAGCCCGGAGTTCAATCCTCCGCAACTCCATACTATAATCGCTTTCATTTTGAAAAAAAGATCATTGTCATGTATGCTAACAGAATGAAACTACATTCCACATTCTTACGAATATCTCGTGAAAAGTGTAAATACCCAGTGATCAAACCAGTACTTGCAAAACGATAGGGCATAATCTTTCTTATCCTTCTTTTTCTTCTACTGGTAGAAACCGGATTTTGTCGTCCCAGCGGTATTTTCTGACGGCCATTCGGTTTTGGCACTGTCGATTAAACCTGCCATGATCCTCGAAAATTGAACAGAAAAGCATACAATTGCCATTAATTATTGATATTTTGCCCTGTCATAGTTACAATTGTGTGCTCTTCTCAATACACCTAGTTTACGCCACATTGCAATATAAGTAGCCATTGCGATAACAATGTCAAGATGGCCGAGTGGTTAAGGCGCCAGACTTAAGATTCTAATTCAAATTCAAATAATAGATTAATAGGTAATCTTGTGATATCCGTTACTTGGCATTCTGGTCTTCGAAGAAGGCGTGGGTTCGAACCCTACTCTTGACAAAACCTTCCTTTAAAGTTTTATTCTTTTTTACTTTAAATCTTCTTCTCCATTGAAAACACATACGTGTCGCAATAGTTAACAGTCACTCAAAGCAAACGGGCATAAGTTATGGGGTTGTAACTCAGAGGTAGAGTGCTTGCTTCGCATGTGAAAAGACCAGAGTTCAATCCTCCAATACTCCAATGTAGTGCAAATAATCGAGAGGTAAAAAGCAAGTATCAGGAACATACTAATAGGCTCTATTCTTGAGGGGTTGTAACTCAGTGGTAGAGTGTTCGCTTTGCATGCGAAAAGCCCGGAGTTCAATCCTCCGCAACTCCATACTATAATCGCTTTCATTTTGAAAAAAAGATCATTGTCATGTCTGCCAACAGAATGGAAGTACATTCCACATTCTTACGAATATCTCGTGAAAAGTGTAAATACCCAGTGATCAAACCAGTACTTGCAAAACGATAGGGCATAATCTTTCTTATCCTTCTTTTTCTTCTACTGGTAGAAACCGGCTTTTGTCGTCCCAGCGGTATTTTCTGACGGCCATTCTTTTGTGGCACTGTCGATTAAACCTGCCATGATCCTCGAAAATTGAAGAGAAAAGCATACAATTGCCATTAATTATTGATATTTTGCCCTGTCATAGTTACAATTGTGTGCTCTTCTCAATACACCTAGTTTACGCCACATTGCAATATAAGTAGCCATTGCGATAACAATGTCAAGATGGCCGAGTGGTTAAGGCGCCAGACTTAAGATTCTAATTCAAATTCAAATAATAGATTAATATGTAATCTTGTGATATCCGTTACTTGGCATTCTGGTCTTCGAAGAAGGCGTGGGTTCGAACCCCACTCTTGACAAAACCTTCCTTTCAAGTTTTATTCTTTTTTACTTTAAATCTTCTTCTCCATTGGAAACACATACGTGTCGCAATAGTTAACAGTCACTCAAAGCAAACGGACATAAGTTAAGGGGTTGTAACTCAGAGTTAGAGTGCTTGCTTCGCATGTGAAAAGACCAGAGTTCAATCCTCCAAAACTCCAATGTAGTGCAAATAATCGAGAGGTAAAAAGCAAGTATCAGGAACATACTAATAGTCTCTATTCTTAAGGGGTTGTAACTCAGTGGTAGAGTGTTCGCTTTGCATGCGAAAAGCCCGGAGTTCAATCCTCCGCAACTCCATACTATAATCGCTTTCATTTTGAAAAAAAGATCATTGTCATGTCTGCCAACAGAATGAAACTACATTTCACATTCTTACGAATATCTCGTGAAAAGTGTAAATACCCAGTGATCAAACCAGTACTTGCAAAACGATAGGGCATAATCTTTCTTATCCTTCTTTTTCTTCTACTGGTAGAAACCGGCTTTTGTCGTCCCAGCGGTATTTTCTGACGGCCATTCGGTTGCGGCACTGTCGATTAAA
The DNA here is from genome assembly GCF_021234035.1 of Daphnia pulicaria. Taxonomy (NCBI): domain Eukaryota; kingdom Metazoa; phylum Arthropoda; class Branchiopoda; order Diplostraca; family Daphniidae; genus Daphnia; species Daphnia pulicaria. Next base: position 22,672,631 of record NC_060913.1, read on the forward strand.
CCTGCCATGATCCTCGAAAATTGAATAGAAAAGCATACAATTGCCAATTTAACCTAACCATTCTTGTTGAATGCGATGAAAAATGAAGAAAATAAAGGAAATAATGCAAGTTTTGAATTTTTCTTGTTAAATGCGATGAAAAATGAAGAAAATGCAAGGAAATAATGCAATTTTTTGAATTTTTCTTGTTGAATGCGATAAAAAATGGAGAAAATAAACTAAATAATGCAATTTGTTTCTTGTTGAATTGGATGAAAAATGAAGCAAATAAAGGAAATAATGCAATTTTTGGAATGTTTCTTGTTGAATGCGATGAAAAATGAAGAAAATAATGCAATTTTTTGAATGTTTCTTTTTGAATGCGATGAAAAATGAAGAAAATAAAGGAAATAATGCAATTTTTGAATGTTTCTTGTTGAATGCGATGAAAAATGAAGAAAATAAAGGAAATAATGCAATTTTTTGAATGTTTCTTGATGAATGTGATGAAAAATGAAGAAAAAATGCAATTTTTTGAATGTTTCTTGTTGAATGCGATGAAAAATGAAGAAAATAATGCAATTTTTTGAATGTTTCTTGTTGAATGCGATGAAAAATGAAGAAAATAAGGGAAATAATGCAATTTTTTGAATATTCCTTGTTTAATGATGAAAAATGAAGAAAAAATGCAATTTTTTGAATGTTTCTTGTTGAATGCGATGAAAAATGAAGAAAATAATGCAATTTTTTGAATGTTTCTTGTTGAATGCGATGAAAAATGAAGAAAATAAGGGAAATAATGCAATTTTTTGAATATTCCTTGTTTAATGATGAAAAATGAAGAAAAAATGCAATTTTTTGAATTTTTCTTGTTGAATGCGATGAAAAATGAAGAAAATAAAGGAAATAATGCAATTTTTTGAATGTTTCTTGTTGAATGCGATGAAAAATGAAGAAAATAAAGGAAATAATGCAATTTTTGAATGTTTGTTGTTGAATGTGTCGAAAAATGAAGAAAATAAAGGAAATAATGCAATTTTTTGAATGTTTCTTGTTGAATGTGATGAAAAATGAAGAAAAAATGCAATTCTTTAAATGTTTCTTGTTGAATGCGATGAAAAAAGAAGAAAATAAAGGAAATAATGCAATTTTTGAATGTTTGTTGTTGAATGTGTCGAAAAATGAAGAAAATAAAGGAAATAATGCAATTTTTTGAATGTTTCTTGTTGAATGCGATGAAAAATGAAGAAAATAAGGGAAATAATGCAATTTTTTGAATGTTTCTTGTTGAATGCGATGAAAAATGAAGAAAATGAAGCAATTAATGCAATTTTTTGAATGTTTCTTGTTAAATGCGATGAAAAAAGAAAAAAATAAAGGAAATAATGCAATTTTTTTAATGTTTCTTGTTGAATGCGATAAAAAATGAAGAAAATAATGCAATTTTTTGAATGTTTCTTGTTGAATGCAATGAAAAATGATAAAAAAAGGAAATAATGCAATGTTTTGAATGTTTCTTGTTGAATGCGATGAAAAATGAAGAAAATAAAGGAAATAATGCAATTATTTGATTGTTTCTTGTTGAATGCAATGAAAAATGAAGAAAATAAAGGAAATAATGCAATATTTTGAATTTTCCTTGTTTAATGCGATGAAAAATGAAGAAAAAATGCAATTGTTTGAATGTTTCTTGTTGAATTCGATGAAAAATGAAGAAAATGAAGCAATTAATGCAATTTTTTGAATGTTTCTTGTTGAATGCGATGAAAAATGAAGAAAATAATGCAATTTTTTGAATGTTTCTTGTTGAATGCAATGAAAAATGATAAAATAAAGGAAATAATGCAATTTTTTGAATATTCCTTGTTAAATGCGATGAAAAAAGTAGAAAATAAAGGAAATAATGCAATTTTTTGAATTTTCCTTGTTTAATGCGATGAAAAATGAAGAAAAAATGCAATTGTTTGAATGTTTCTTGTTGAATTCGATGAAAAATGAAGAAAATGAAACAATTAATGCAATTTTTTGAATGTTTCTTGTTGAATGCGATGAAAAATGAAGAAAATAATGCAATTTTTTGAATGTTTCTTGTTGAATGCAATGAAAAATGATAAAATAAAGGAAATAATGCAATTTTTTGAATATTCCTTGTTTAATGCGATGAAAAAAGTAGAAAATAAAGGAAATAATGCAATTTTTTGAATGTTTCTTGTTTAATGCGATGAAAAATGAAGAAAATAATGCAATTTTTTGAATGTTTCTTGTTGAATGCGATGAAAAATGAAGAAAATAAAGGAAATAATGCAATTTTTTGAATGTTTCTTGTTGAATGCGATGAAAAATGAAGAAAATAAAGGAAATAATGCAATTTTTTGAATGTTTCTTGTTGAATGTGAAGAAAAATGAAGAAAAAATGCAATTTTTTGAATGTTTCTTGTTGAATGCGATGAAAAATGAAGAAAATAATGCAATTTTTTGAATGTTTCTTGTTGAATGCGATGAAAAATGAAGAAAATAAGGGAAATAATGCAATTTTTTGAATATTCCTTGTTTAATGATGAAAAATGAAGAAAAAATGCAATTGTTTGAATGTTTTGAATTCGATGAAAAATGAAGAAAATGAAGCAATTAATGCAATTTTTTGAATGTTTCTTGTTGAATGCGATGAAAAATGAAGAAAATAATGCAATTTTTTGAATGTTTCTTGTTGAATGCAATGAAAAATGATAAAATAAAGGAAATAATGCAATTTTTTGAATATTCCTTGTTTAATGCGATGAAAAAAGTAGAAAATAAAGGAAATAATGCAATTTTTTGAATGTTTCTTGTTGAATGCAATGAAAAATGATAAAATAAAGGAAATAATGCAATTTTTTGAATATTCCTTGTTTAATGCGATGAAAAATGAAGAAAATAAAGGAAATAATGCAATTTTTGAATGTTTCTTGTTGAATGTGTCGAAAAATGAAGAAAATAAAGGAAATAATGCAATTTTTTGAATGTTTTTGTTGAATGTGATGAAAAATGAAGAAAAAATGCAATTTTTTAAATTTTTCTTGTTGAATGCGATGAAAAAAGAAGAAAATAAAGGAAATAATGCAATTTTTTGAATGTTTCTTGTTGAATGCGATGAAAAATGAAGAAAATAAGGGAAATAATGCAATTTTTTGAATGTTTCTTGTTGAATGTTTTGAAGAAAATAAAGGAAATAATGCAATTTTTTGAATGTTTCTTGTTGAATGTGATGAAAAATGAAGAAAAAATGCAATTTTTTGAATTTTTCTTGTTGAATGCGATGAAAAAAGAAGAAAATAAAGGAAATAATGCAATTTTTTGAATATTCCTTGTTTAATGATGAAAAATGAAGAAAAAATGCAATTGTTTGAATGTTTTGAATTCGATGAAAAATGAAGAAAATGAAGCAATTAATGCAATTTTTTGAATGTTTCTTGTTGAATGCGATGAAAAATGAAGAAAATATTGCAATTTTTTGAATGTTTCTTGTTGAATGCAATGAAAAATGATAAAATAAAGGAAATAATGCAATTTTTTGAATATTCCTTGTTTAATGCGATGAAAAATGAAGAAAATAAAGGAAATAATGCAATTTTTGAATGTTTCTTGTTGAATGTGTCGAAAAATGAAGAAAATAAAGGAAATAATGCAATTTTTTGAATGTTTTTGTTGAATGTGATGAAAAATGAAGAAAAAATGCAATTTTTTGAATTTTTCTTGTTGAATGCGATGAAAAAAGAAGAAAATAAAGGAAATAATGCAATTTTTTGAATGTTTCTTGTTGAATGCGATGAAAAATGAAGAAAATAAGGGAAATAATGCAATTTTTTGAATGTTTCTTGTTGAATGCGATGAAAAATGAAGAAAATGAAGCAATTAATGCAATTTTTTGAATGTTTCTTGTTAAATGCGATGAAAAAAGAAAAAAATAAAGGAAATAATGCAATTTTTTTAATGTTTCTTGTTGAATGCGATAAAAAATGAAGAAAATAATGCAATTTTTTGAATGTTTCTTGTTGAATGCAATGAAAAATGATAAAAAAAGGAAATAATGCAATGTTTTGAATGTTTCTTGTTGAATGCGATGAAAAATGAAGAAAATAAAGGAAATAATGCAAATATTTGAATGTTTCTTGTTGAATGCAATGAAAAATGAAGAAAATAAAGGAAATAATGCAATATTTTTAATTTTCCTTGTTTAATGCGATGAAAAATGAAGAAAAAATGCAATTGTTTGAATGTTTCTTGTTGAATTCGATGAAAAATGAAGAAAATGAAGCAATTAATGCAATTTTTTGAATGTTTCTTGTTGAATGCGATGAAAAATGAAGAAAATAATGCAATTTTTTGAATGTTTCTTGTTGAATGCAATGAAAAATGATAAAATAAAGGAAATAATGCAATTTTTTGAATATTCCTTGTTTAATGCGATGAAAAAAGTAGAAAATAAAGGAAATAATGCAATTTTTTTAATGTTTCTTGTTTAATGCGATGAAAAATGAAGAAAATAATGTAGTTTTTTTAATGTTACTTATTGAATGCGATGAAAAATGAAGAAAATAAAGGAAATAATGCAATTTTTTGAATTTTTCTTGTTGAATTCGATGAAAAATGAAGAAAATGAAGCAATTAATGCAATTTTTTGAATGTTTCTTGTTGAATGCTATGAAAAAAGAAGAAAATAAAGGAAATAATGCAATTTTTTGAATGTTTCTTGTTGAATTCGATGAAAAATGAAGAAAATGAAGCAATTAATGCAATTTTTTGAATGTTTCTTGTTAAATGCGATGAAAAAAGAAAAAAATAAAGGAAATAATGCAATTTTTTGAATGTTTCTTGTTGAATGCGATGAAAAATGAAGAAAATAATGCAATTTTTTGAATGTTTCTTGTTGAATGCAATGAAAAATGATAAAAAAAGGAAATAATGCAATGTTTTGAATGTTTCTTGTTGAATGCGATGAAAAATGAAGAAAATAAAGGAAATAATGCAATTTTTTGAATTTTCCTTGTTTTTTTTGCGATGAAAAATGAAGAAAAAATGCAATTGTTTGAATGTTTCTTGTTGAATTCGATGAAAAATGAAGAAAATGAAGCAATTAATGCAATTTTTTGAATGTTTCTTGTTGAATGCGATGAAAAATGAAGAAAATAATGCAATTTTTTGAATGTTTCTTGTTGAATGCAATGAAAAATGATAAAATAAAGGAAATAATGCAATTTTTTGAATATTCCTTGTTAAATGCGATGAAAAAAGAAGAAAATAAAGGAAATAATGCAATTTTTTGAATTTTCCTTGTTTAATGCGATGAAAAATGAAGAAAAAATGCAATTGTTTGAATGTTTCTTGTTGAATTCGATGAAAAATGAAGAAAATGAAACAATTAATGCAATTGTTTGAATGTTTCTTGTTGAATGCGATGAAAAATGAAGAAAATAAGGGAAATAATGCAATTTTTTGAATGTTTCTTGTTGAATGCGATGAAAAATAAAGAAAATAAAGGAAATAATGCAATAATTTGAATGTTTCTTGTTGAATGCAATGAAAAATGAAGAAAATAAAGGAAATAATGCAATTTTTTGAATTTTCCTTGTTCATTGCGATGAAAAATGAAGAAAAAATGCAATTGTTTGAATGTTTCTTCTTGAATTCGATGAAAAATGAAGAAAATGAAGCAATTAATGCAATTTTTTGAAAGTTTCTTGTTGAATGCGATGGAAAATGAAGAAAATAAAGGAAATAATGCAATTTTTTGAATGTTTCTTGTTGAATTCGATGAAAAATGAAGAAAATGAAGCAATTAATGCAATTTTTTGAATGTTTCTTGTTAAATGCGATGAAAAGAGAAAAAAATAAAGGAAATAATGCAATTTTTTGAATGTTTCTTGTTGAATAAGATGAAAAATGAAGAAAATAATGCAATTTTTTGAATGTTTCTTGTTGAATGCAATGAAAAATGATAAAAAAAGGAAATAATGCAATGTTTTGAATGTTTCTTGTTGAATGCGATGAAAAATGAAGAAAATAAAGGAAATAATGCAATTTTTTGAATGCTTCTTGTTTAATGCAATGAAAAATGAAGAAAATAAAGGAAATAATGCAATTTTTTGAATATTCCTTGTTTAATGCGATGAAAAATGAAGAAAAAATGCAATTGTTTGAATGTTTCTTGTTGAATTCGATGAAAAATGAAGAAAATGAAGCAATTAATGCAATTTTTTGAATGTTTCTTGTTGAATGCTATGAAAAAAGAAGAAAATAAAGGAAATAATGCAATTTTTTGAATGTTTCTTGTTGAATTCGATGAAAAATGAAGAAAATGAAGCAATAAATGCAATTTTTTGAAAGTTTCTTGTTGAATGCGATGGAAAATGAAGAAAATAAAGGAAATAATGCAATTTTTTGAATGTTTCTTGTTGAATGCGATGAAAAATGAAGAAAATTAAGGAAATAATGCAATTTTTGAATGTTTCTTGTTAAAAGTGTCGAAAAATGAAGAAAATAAAGGAAATAATGCAATTTTTTGAATGTTTTTGTTGAATGTGATGAAAAATGACGAAAAAATGCAATTTTTTGAATTTTTCTTGTTGAATGCGATGAAAAATGAAGAAAATAAAGGAAATAATGCAATTTTTTGAATGTTTCTTGTTGAATTCGATGAAAAATGAAGAAAATGAAGCAATTAATGCAATTTTTGAATGTTTCTTGTTGAATGTGTCGAAAAATGAAGAAAATAAAGGAAATAATGCAATTTTTTGAATGTTTTTGTTGAATGTGATGAAAAATGAAGAAAAAAATGCAATTTTTTGAATTTTTCTTGTTGAATGCGATGAAAAATGAAGAAAATAAAGGAAATAATGCAATTTTTTGAATGTTTCTTGTTGAATTCGATGAAAAATGAAGAAAATGAAGCAATTAATGCAATTTTTTGAAAGTTTCTTGTTGAATGCGATGGAAAATGAAGAAAATAAAGGAAATAATGCAATGTTTTGAATGTTTCTTGTTGAATGCGATGAAAAATGAAGAAAATTAAGGAAATAATGCAATTTTTGAATGTTTCTTGTTGAATGTGTCGAAAAATGAAGAAAATAAAGGAAATAATGCAATTTTTTGAATGTTTTTGTTGAATGTGATGAAAAATGAAGAAAAAATGCAATTTTTTGAATTTTTCTTGTTGAATGCGATGAAAAATGAAGAAAATAAAGGAAATAATGCAATTTTTTGAATGTTTCTTGTTGAATGCGATGAAAAATGAAGAAAATAAGGGAAATAATGCAATTTTTTGAATGTTTCTTGTTGAATGCGATGAAAAATGAAGAAAATAAAGGAAATAATGCAATTTTTGAATGTTTCTTGTTGAATGCGATGAAAAATGAAGAAAATAAAGGAAATAATGCAATTTTTGAATGTTTCTTGTTGAATGCGATGAAAAATGAAGAAAATAAGGGAAATAATGCAATTTTTTGAATATTCCTTGTTTAATGCGATGAAAAATGAAGAAAAAATGCAATTGTTTGAATGTTTCTTGTTGAATTCGATGAAAAATGAAGAAAATAAAGGAAATAATGCAATTTTTGAATGTTTCTTGTTGAATGCGATGAAAAATGAAGAAAATAAAGGAAATAATGCAATGTTTTGAATGTTTCTTGTTGAATGTGATGAAAAATGAAGAAAATAAAGGAAATAATGCAATTTTTGAATGTTTCTTGTTGAATGCGATGAAAAATGAAGAAAATAAAGGAAATAATGCAATTTTTGAATGTTTCTTGTTGAATGCGATGAAAAATGAAGAAAATAATGCAATGTTTTGAATGTTTCTTGTTGAATGTGATGAAAAATGAAGAAAATAAAGGAAATAATGCAATTTTTTGAATTTTTCTTGTTGAATTCGATGAAAAATGAAGAAAATGAAGCAATTAATGCAATTTTTTGAATGTTTCTTGTTGAATGCGATGAAAAATGAAGAAAATAATGCAGTTTTTTTAATGTTTCTTGTTGAATGCGATGAAAATGAAGAAAATAAAGGAAATAATGCAATTTTTTGAATGTTTTTGTTGAATGTGATGAAAAATGAAGAAAAAATGCAATTTTTTGAATTTTTCTTGTTGAATGCGATGAAAAATGAAGAAAATAAAGGAAATAATGCAATTTTTTGAATGTTTCTTGTTGAATGCGATGAAAAATGAAGAAAATAAGGGAAATAATGCAATTTTTTGAATGTTTCTTGTTGAATGCGATGAAAAATGAAGAAAATAAAGGAAATAATGCAATTTTTGAATGTTTCTTGTTGAATGCGATGAAAAATGAAGAAAATAAAGGAAATAATGCAATGTTTTGAATGTTTCTTGTTGAATGTGATGAAAAATGAAGAAAATAAAGGAAATAATGCAATTTTTTGAATTTTTCTTGTTGAATTCGATGAAAAATGAAGAAAATAATGCAATTTTTTGAATGTTTCTTGTTGAATGCGATGAAAAATGAAGAAAATACGGGAAATAATGCAATTTTTTGAATGTTTCTTGTTGAATGTGATGAAAAATGAAGAAAATAAAGGAAATAATGCAATTTTTTGAATTTTTCTTGTTGAATTCGATGAAAAATGAAGAAAATAATGCAATTTTTTGAATGTTTCTTGTTGAATGCAATGAAAAATGATAAAATAAAGGAAATAATGCAATTTTTTGAATATTCCTTGTTTAATGCGATGAAAAAAGTAGAAAATAAAGGAAATAATGCAATTTTTTTAATGTTTCTTGTTTAATGCGATGAAAAATGAAGAAAATAATGCAGTTTTTTGAATGTTTCTTGTTGAATGCGATGAAAAATGAAGAAAATAAAGGAAATAATGCAATTTTTTGAATGTTTCTTGTTGAATGCGATGAAAAATGAAGAAAATAATGCAATTTTTTGAATGTTTCTTGTTGAATGCGATGAAAAATGAAGAAAATGAAGCAATTAATGCAATTTTTTGAATGTTTCTTGTTAAATGCGATGAAAAAAGAAGAAAATAAAGGAAATAATGCAATTTTTGAATGTTTCTTGTTGAATGCGATGAAAAATGAAGAAAATAAGGGAAATAATGCAATTTTTTGAATATTCCTTGTTTAATGCGATGAAAAATGAAGAAAAAATGCAATTGTTTGAATGTTTCTTGTTGAATTCGATGAAAAATGAAGAAAATGAAGCAATTAATGCAATTTTTTGAATGTTTCTTGTTGAATGCGATGAAAAATGAAGAAAATAATGCAATTTTTTGAATGTTTCTTGTTGAATGCAATGAAAAATGATAAAATAAAGGAAATAATGCAATTTTTTGAATATTCCTTGTTTAATGCGATGAAAAAAGTAGAAAATAAAGGAAATAATGCAATTTTTTGAATGTTTCTTGTTTAATGCGATGAAAAATGAAGAAAATAATGCAATTTTTTGAATGTTTCTTGTTGAATGCGATGAAAAATGAAGAAAATAAAGGAAATAATGCAATTTTTTGAATGTTTCTTGTTGAATGCGATGAAAAATGAAGAAAATAAAGGAAATAATGCAATTTTTGAATGTTTCTTGTTGAATGTGTCGAAAAATGAAGAAAATAAAGGAAATAATGCAATTTTTTGAATGTTTCTTGTTGAATGTGATGAAAAATGAAGAAAAAATGCAATTTTTTGAATGTTTCTTGTTGAATGCGATGAAAAATGAAGAAAATAATGCAATTTTTTGAATGTTTCTTGTTGAATGCGATGAAAAATGAAGAAAATAAGGGAAATAATGCAATTTTTTGAATGTTTCTTGTTGAATGCGATGAAAAATGAAGAAAATAAAGGAAATAATGCAATTTTTGAATGTTTCTTGTTGAATGCGATGAAAAATGAAGAAAATAATGCAATGTTTTGAATGTTTCTTGTTGAATGTGATGAAAAATGAAGAAAATAAACGAAATAATGCAATTTTTTGAATTTTTCTTGTTGAATTCGATGAAAAATGAAGAAAATGAAGCAATTAATGCAATTTTTTGAATGTTTCTTGTTGAATGCTATGAAAAAAGAAGAAAATAAAGGAAATAATGCAATTTTTTGAATGTTTCTTGTTGAATTCGATGAAAAATGAAGAAAATGAAGCAATTAATGCAATTTTTTGAATGTTTCTTGTTAAATGCAATGAAAAAAGAAAAACATAAAGGAAATAATGCAATTTTTGAATGTTTCTTGTTGAATGCGATGAAAAATGAAGAAAATAATGCAATTTTTTGAATTTTTCTTGTTGAATGCGATGAAAAATGAAGAAAATAAAGGAAATAATGCAATTTTTTGAATGTTTCTTGTTGAATGCGATGAAAAATGAAGAAAATAAGGGAAATAATGCAATTTTTTGAATGTTTCTTGTTGAATGCGATGAAAAATGAAGAAAATAAAGGAAATAATGCAATTTTTGAATGTTTCTTGTTGAATGCGATGAAAAATGAAGAAAATAAAGGAAATAATGCAATGTTTTGAATGTTTCTTGTTGAATGTGATGAAAAATGAAGAAAATAAAGGAAATAATGCAATTTTTTGAATTTTTCTTGTTGAATTCGATGAAAAATGAAGAAAATAATGCAATTTTTTGAATGTTTCTTGTTGAATGCGATGAAAAATGAAGAAAATACGGGAAATAATGCAATTTTTTGAATGTTTCTTGTTGAATGTGATGAAAAATGAAGAAAATAAAGGAAATAATGCAATTTTTTGAATTTTTCTTGTTGAATTCGATGAAAAATGAAGAAAATAATGCAATTTTTTGAATGTTTCTTGTTGAATGCAATGAAAAATGATAAAATAAAGGAAATAATGCAATTTTTTGAATATTCCTTGTTTAATGCGATGAAAAAAGTAGAAAATAAAGGAAATAATGCAATTTTTTTAATGTTTCTTGTTTAATGCGATGAAAAATGAAGAAAATAATGCAGTTTTTTGAATGTTTCTTGTTGAATGCGATGAAAAATGAAGAAAATAAAGGAAATAATGCAATTTTTTGAATGTTTCTTGTTGAATGCGATGAAAAATGAAGAAAATAATGCAATTTTTTGAATGTTTCTTGTTGAATGCGATGAAAAATGAAGAAAATGAAGCAATTAATGCAATTTTTTGAATGTTTCTTGTTAAATGCGATGAAAAAAGAAGAAAATAAAGGAAATAATGCAATTTTTGAATGTTTCTTGTTGAATGCGATGAAAAATGAAGAAAATAAGGGAAATAATGCAATTTTTTGAATATTCCTTGTTTAATGCGATGAAAAATGAAGAAAAAATGCAATTGTTTGAATGTTTCTTGTTGAATTCGATGAAAAATGAAGAAAATGAAGCAATTAATGCAATTTTTTGAATGTTTCTTGTTGAATGCGATGAAAAATGAAGAAAATAATGCAATTTTTTGAATGTTTCTTGTTGAATGCAATGAAAAATGATAAAATAAAGGAAATAATGCAATTTTTTGAATATTCCTTGTTTAATGCGATGAAAAAAGTAGAAAATAAAGGAAATAATGCAATTTTTTGAATGTTTCTTGTTTAATGCGATGAAAAATGAAGAAAATAATGCAATTTTTTGAATGTTTCTTGTTGAATGCGATGAAAAATGAAGAAAATAAAGGAAATAATGCAATTTTTTGAATGTTTCTTGTTGAATGCGATGAAAAATGAAGAAAATAAAGGAAATAATGCAATTTTTGAATGTTTCTTGTTGAATGTGTCGAAAAATGAAGAAAATAAAGGAAATAATGCAATTTTTTGAATGTTTCTTGTTGAATGTGATGAAAAATGAAGAAAAAATGCAATTTTTTGAATGTTTCTTGTTGAATGCGATGAAAAATGAAGAAAATAATGCAATTTTTTGAATGTTTCTTGTTGAATGCGATGAAAAATGAAGAAAATAAGGGAAATAATGCAATTTTTTGAATGTTTCTTGTTGAATGCGATGAAAAATGAAGAAAATAAAGGAAATAATGCAATTTTTGAATGTTTCTTGTTGAATGCGATGAAAAATGAAGAAAATAATGCAATGTTTTGAATGTTTCTTGTTGAATGTGATGAAAAATGAAGAAAATAAACGAAATAATGCAATTTTTTGAATTTTTCTTGTTGAATTCGATGAAAAATGAAGAAAATGAAGCAATTAATGCAATTTTTTGAATGTTTCTTGTTGAATGCTATGAAAAAAGAAGAAAATAAAGGAAATAATGCAATTTTTTGAATGTTTCTTGTTGAATTCGATGAAAAATGAAGAAAATGAAGCAATTAATGCAATTTTTTGAATGTTTCTTGTTAAATGCAATGAAAAAAGAAAAACATAAAGGAAATAATGCAATTTTTGAATGTTTCTTGTTGAATGCGATGAAAAATGAAGAAAATAATGCAATTTTTTTAATGTTTCTTGTTGAATGCAATGAAAAATGATAAAAAAAGGAAATAATGCAATGTTTTGAATGTTTCTTATTGAATGCCATGAAAAATGAAGAAAATAAAGGAAATAATGCAATTATTTGAATGTTTCTTGTTGAATGCAATGAAAAATGAAGAAAATAAAGGAAATAATGCAATTTTTTGAATGTTTCTTGTTGAATGTGATGAAAAATGAAGAAAATAAAGGAAATAATGCAATTTTTTGAATGTTTCTTGTTGAATGCCATGAAAAATGAAGAAAATAAAAGAAATAATGCAATTTTTTTAATGTTTCTTGTTGAATGCGATGAAAAATGAAGAAAATAAAGGAAATAATGCAATTTTTGGAATGTTTAAATTTTTACTTTACGTTCACTGGTGTGCACTGGCGTGCTCTGGCGTGCACTGGCGTGCTCTGGTGTGAATTGGCGTGCTCTGGCGTGCACTTGCGTGCTCTGGTGTAAATTGGCGTGCTCTGGCGTGAATTGATGTACTCAGGTGTGAATTTGCGTGCTCTGGCGTGCACTGGAGTGCTCTGGCGTGCACTGGCGTGCTTTGGCGTGCACTGGCGTGCTCTGGTGTGAATTGGCGTGCACTGGCGTGCTCTGGCGTGCACTGGTGTACTCTGGCGTGCACTGGTGTGCTCTGGCGTGCACTAGCGTTCTCTGGTGTGCACTGGCGTGCTCTAGCGTGCTCTGGCTTGCTCTGGCGTGCTCTGGCGTGCATTGACGTGCTCTGACGTGCACTGGCGTGCTCTGGTGTGAATTGGCGTGCTCTGGCGTGCTCTGGCGTGTACTGGCGTGCACTGGCGTGCACTGGCGTGCGCTGGTGTGAATTGGCGTGCTCTGGCGTGCACTTGCGTGCTCTGGTGTAAATTGGCGTGCTCTGGCGTGCATTGATGTACTCAGGTGTGAATTTGCGTGCTCTGGCGTGCACTGGCGTGCTCTGGCGTGCACTGGCGAGCTCTGGCGTGCACTGGCGTGCTCTGGTGTGAATTGGCGTGCTCTGGCGTGCACTGGCGTGCTCTGGCGTGCACTGGCGTGCTCTGGCGTGCTCTGTCGTGCTCTGGCGTGCTCTGCTATGCAGAACTCAAGTGCTTGACAATAGAAATCCACTACCCGACAATAAAACTCAAATAACTTGAATAATTTTTAAAAATTCAAGTGCTGTGATGTGCGTTTTTCTAAAACTTTTTGTTCATGATTTGCTTTATAAATTTATTGATTCAATAGACTTGAAATGGTGTATTGGACATTGATTTACACATCCTGTAATTAAAAAATGGTTTTAACAAGTAAAAAAAATATTATAGCAACTTCAAGTGCTGAGCTGTTCTCTGCTGTTTTCTACCGTGCTCTGGCGTGCACTTGCGTGCTCTGGCGTGCTCTGGCGTGCTCTGGCGTGCTCTGGCTTATTCTGGCGTGCTCTGGCTTATTCTGGCGTCCACTGGAGTGCTCTGGCGTGCACTGGCGTGCTCTGGCGTGCACTGGCGTGCTCTGGCGTGCACTGGCGTGCTCTGGCGTGCACTGGCGTGCTCTGGCGTGCACTGGCGTGCTCTGGTCTGCACTGGCGTGCACTGGCGTCCTGTGGCGTGCACTAGCGTGCTCTGGCGTGCACTGGCGTGCTCTGGCGTGCTCTGGTGTTCTCTGGCGTGCACTGGCGTGCACTGGCGTGCTTTGGCTTGCTCTGGCGTGCACTTGCGTGCACTGGCGTGCTCTGGCGTGCACTGGCGTGCTCTGGTGTGAATTGGCGTGCACTGGCGTGCACTGGCGTGCTGTGGTCTGCTCTGTCGTTCTCTGGCGTGCTCTGCTATGCAGAACTCAAGTGCTTGACAATAGAAATCCACTACCCGACAATAGAACTCAAATAACTTGAATAATTTTTAAAAATTCAAGTGCTGTGATGTGCGTTTTTCTAAAACTTTTTGTTCATGATTTGCTTTATAAATTGATTGATTCAATAGACTTGAAATGGTGTATTGGACATTGATTTACACATCCTGTAATTAAAAAATGGTTTTAACAAGTAAAAAAAATATTATAGCAACTTCAAGTGCTGAGCTGTTCTCTGCTGTGCTCTACCGTGCTCTGGCGTGCACTTGCGTGCTCTGGCGTGCTCTGGCGTGCTCTGGCTTATTCTGGCATCCACTGGAGTGCTCTGGCGTGCACTGGCGTGCTCTGGTATGAATTGGCGTACTCTGGCGTGCACTGGCATGCTTTGGCGTGCACTGGCGTGCACTGGCGTGCTCTGGCGTGCACTGGCGTGCTTTGGCGTGCACTGGCGTGCTCTGGTGTGAATTGGCGTGCTCTGGCGTTCTCTGGCGTGTATTGGCGTGCTCTGGCGTACACTGGCGTGCTCTGGCGTACGCTGGCGTGCTCTGGCGTGCACTGGCGTGCTCTTGCGTGCGCTGGCGTGCTCTTGCGTGCATTGACGTGCTCTGGTGTGCACTGGCGTGCTCTGGCGTGCACTGGCGTGCTCTGGCGTGCACTGGCTTGCTCTGGCGTGCATTGACGTGCTCTGGAGTGCACTGGCGTGCACTGTCGTGCTCTGGCATGCACTGGTGTGCTCTGGTGTGAATTGGCGTGCATTGACGTGCTCTGGTGTGCTCTGGCGTGCACTGGCGTGCTTTGGTGTGCACTGGCGTGCTCTGGCGTGCTCTGGCGTGCACTGGCGTGCTCTGGCATGCATTGACGTGCTCTGACGTGCACTGGCGTGCTCTGGTGTGAATTGGCGTGCTCTGGCGTGCACTGGCGTGCTCTGGCGTGCACTGGCGTGCTCTGGCGTGCACTGGCGTGCTCTGGCGTGCACTGGCGTGCTCTGGTGTGAATTGGCGTGCCCTGGCGTGCACTAGCGTGCACTGGCGTGCTCTGGCGTGCACTGGCGTGCTCTGGTGTGAATTGGCGTACTGTGGCGTGCACTAGCGTGCTCTGGCGTGCACTGGCGTGCTCTGGCTTGCATTGAGGTTCTCTGGCGTGCACTGGCGTGCTCTGGTGTGAATTGGCGTACTGTGGCGTGCACTAGCGTGCTCTGGCGTGCACTGGCGTGCTCTGGCTTGCATTGACTTGCTCTGGCGTGCACTGGCGTGCTCTTATGTGAATTGGTTTTGCTTTGGCGTGCTCTGGCGTGCACTGGCTTACTCTGTCGTGCACTGGCGTGCTCTGGTGTGAATTGGCGTGCTCTGGCGTGCACTGGCGTGCACTGGTGTGCACTGGCGTGCTCTGGCGTGCACTGGCGTGCTCTGGCGTGCACTGGCGTGCTCTGGCGTGCACTGGCGTGCTCTGGCGTGCACTGGCGTGCTCTGGCGTGCACTGGCGTGCTCTGGCGTGCACTGGCGTGCTCTGGTGTGAATTGGCGTGCTCTGGCGTGCACTGGCGTGCTCTGGCGTGCACTGGCGTGCTCTGGCGTGCACTGGCGTGCTCTGGCGTGCACTGGCGTGCTCTGGCGTGCACTGGCGTGCTCTGGCGTGCTCTGTCGTGCTCTGGCGTGCTCTGCTATGCAGAACTCAAGTGCTTGACAATAGAAATCCACTACCCGACAATATAACTCAAATAACTTGAATAATTTTTAAAAATTCAAGTGCTGTGATGTGCGTTTTTCTAAAACTTTTTGTTCATGATTTTCTTTATAAATTTATTGATTCAATAGACTTGAAATGGTGTATTGGACATTGATTTACACATCCTGTAATTAAAAAATGGTTTTAACAAGTAAAAAAAATATTATAGCAACTTCAAGTGCTGAGCTGTTCTCTGCTGTTTTCTACCGTGCTCTGGCGTGCACTTGCGTGCTCTGGCGTGCTCTGGCGTGCTCTGGCGTGCTCTGGCTTATTCTGGCGTGCTCTGGCTTATTCTGGCGTCCACTGGAGTGCTCTGGCGTGCACTGGCGTGCTCTGGCGTGCACTGGCGTGCTCTGGCGTGCACTGGCTTGCTCTGGCGTGCACTGGCGTGCTCTGGCGTGCACTGGCGTGCTCTGGTCTGCACTGGCGTGCACTGGCGTCCTGTGGCGTGCACTAGCGTGCTCTGGCGTGCACTGGCGTGCTCTGGCGTGCTCTGGTGTTCTCTGGCGTGCACTGGCGTGCACTGGCGTGCTTTGGCTTGCTCTGGCGTGCACTTGCGTGCATTGGCGTGCTCTGGCGTGCACTGGCGTGCTCTGGTGTGAATTGGCGTGCACTGGCGTGCACTGGCGTGCTGTGGTCTGCTCTGTCGTTCTCTGGCGTGCTCTGCTATGCAGAACTCAAGTGCTTGACAATAGAAATCCACTACCCGACAATAGAACTCAAATAACTTGAATAATTTTTAAAAATTCAAGTGCTGTGATGTGCGTTTTTCTAAAACTTTTTGTTCATGATTTGCTTTATAAATTGATTGATTCAATAGACTTGAAATGGTGTATTGGACATTGATTTACACATCCTGTAATTAAAAAATGGTTTTAACAAGTAAAAAAAATATTATAGCAACTTCAAGTGCTGAGCTGTTCTCTGCTGTGCTCTACCGTGCTCTGGCGTGCACTTGCGTGCTCTGGCGTGCTCTGGCGTGCTCTGGCTTATTCTGGCGTCCACTGGAGTGCTCTGGCGTGCACTGGCGTGCTCTGGTGTGAATTGGCGTACTCTGGCGTGCACTGGCATGCTTTGGCGTGCACTGGCGTGCTCTGGCGTGCACTGGCGTGCTTTGGCGTGCACTGGCGTGCTCTGGTGTGAATTGGCGTGCTCTGGCGTTCTCTGGCGTGTATTGGCGTGCTCTGGCGTGCGCTGGCGTGTGCTGGCGTGCTCTGGCGTGCACTGGCGTGCTCTTGCGTGCGCTGGCGTGCTCTTGCGTGCGCTGGCGTGCTCTTGCGTGCATTGACGTGCTCTGGCGTGCACTGATGTGCTCTGGTGTGAATTGGCGTGCTCTGGCGTGCACTGGCGTGCTCTGGTGTGCACTGGCGTGCTCTGGCGTGCACTGGCGTGCTCTGGCGTGCACTGGCTTGCTCTGGCGTGCATTGACGTGCTCTGGAGTGCACTGGCGTGCACTGTCGTGCTCTGGCATGCACTGGTGTGCTCTGGTGTGAATTGGAGTGCATTGACGTGCTCTGGTGTGCTCTGGCGTGCACTGGCGTGCTTTGGTGTGCACTGGCGTGCTCTGGCGTGCTCTGGCGTGCACTGGCATGCTCTGGCATGCATTGACGTGCTCTGACGTGCACTGGCGTGCTCTGGTGTGAATTGGCGTGCTCTGGCGTGCACTGGCGTGCACTGGCGTGCACTGGCGTGCTCTGGCGTGCACTGGCGTGCTCTGGCGTGCACTGGCGTGCTCTGGTGTGAATTGGCGTGCCCTGGCGTGCACTAGCGTGCACTGGCGTGCTCTGGCGTGCACTGGCGTGCTCTGGTGTGAATTGGCGTACTGTGGCGTGCACTAGCGTGCTCTGGCGTGCACTGGCGTGCTCTGATTTGCATTGACGTTCTCTGGCGTGCACTGGCGTGCTCTGGTGTGAATTGGCGTACTGTGGCGTGCACTAGCGTGCTCTGGCGTGCACTGGCGTGCTCTGGCTTGCATTGACGTGCTCTGGCGTGCACTGGCGTGCTCTTATGTGAATTGGTTTTGCTTTGGCGTGCTCTGGCGTGCACTGGCGTACTCTGTCGTGCACTGGCGTGCTCTGGTGTGAATTGGCGTGCTCTGGCGTGCACTGGCGTGCTCTGGCGTGCACTGGCGTGCTCTGGCGTGCACTGGCGTGCTCTGGCGTGCACTGGCGTGCTCTGGCGTGCACTGGCGTGCTCTGGCGTGCACTGGCGTGATCTGGTGTGAATTGGCGTGCTCTGGCGTGCACTGGCGTGCTCTTGCGTGCACTGGCGTGCTCTGGCGTGCACTGGCGTGCTCTGGCGTGCACTGGCGTGCTCTGGCGTGCTCTGTCGTGCTCTGGCGTGCTCTGCTATGCAGAACTCAAGTGCTTGACAATAGAAATCCACTACCCGACAATATAACTCAAATAACTTGAATAATTTTTAAAAATTCAAGTGCTGTGATGTGCGTTTTTCTAAAACTTTTTGTTCATGATTTTCTTTATAAATTTATTGATTCAATAGACTTGAAATGGTGTATTGGACATTGATTTACACATCCTGTAATTAAAAAATGGTTTTAACAAGTAAAAAAAATATTATAGCAACTTCAAGCTGTTCTCTGCTGTTTTCTACCGTGCTCTGGCGTGCACTTGCGTGCTCTGGCGTGCTCTGGCGTGCTCTGGCGTGCTCTGGCTTATTCTGGCGTCCACTAGCGTGCTCTGGCGTGCACTGGCGTGCTCTGGCGTTCACTGGCGTGCTCTGGCGTGCACTGGTGTGCTCTGGTGTTCTCTGGCGTGCACTGGCGTGCACTGGCGTGCACTGGCGTGCTTTGGCTTGCTCTGGCGTGCACTTGCGTGCACTGGCGTGCTCTGGCGTGCACTGGCGTGCTCTGGTGTGAATTGGCGTGCACTGGCGTGCACTGGCGTGCTGTGGTCTGCTTTGTCGTTCTCTGGCGTGCTCTGCTATGCAGAACTCAAGTGCTTGACAATAGAAATCCACTACCCGACAATAGAACTCAAATAACTTGAATAATTTTTAAAAATTCAAGTGCTGTGATGTGCGTTTTTCTAAAACTTTTTGTTCATGATTTGCTTTATAAATTGATTGATTCAATAGACTTGAAATGGTGTATTGGACATTGATTTACACATCCTGTAATGAAAAAATGGTTTTAACAAGTAAAAAAAATATTATAGCAACTTCAAGTGCTGAGCTGCTCTCTGCTGTGCTCTACCGTGCTCTGGCGTGCACTGGCGTGCTCTGGCGTGCTCTGGCTTGCTCTGGCGTGCTCTGGCTTATTCTGGCGTGCACTGGAGTGCTCTGGCGTGCACTGGCGTGTTCTGGCGTGCACTGGCGTGCTCTGGTGTGAATTGGCGTGCTCTGGCGTGCACTGGCAAGCTTTGGCGTGCACTGGCGTGCTCTGGCGTGCACTGGCGTGCTCTGGTGTAAATTGGCGTGCTCTGGCGTTATCTGGCGTGTACTGGCGTGCTCTGGCGTGCGCTGTTGTGCTCTGGCGTGCACTGGCGTGCTCTTGCGTGCGCTGGCGTGCTCTTGCGTGCATTGACGTGCTCTGGCGTGCACTGATGTGCTCTGGTGTGAATTGGCGTGCTCTGGCGTGCACTGGCGTGCTCTGGCGTGCACTGGCGTGCTCTGGCGTGCACTGGCGTGCTCTGGCGTGCACTGGCTTGCTCTGGCGTGCATTGAAGTGCTCTGGCGTGCAGTTATGTGCTCTGGTGTGAATTGGCGTGCTCTGGCGTGCACTGGCGTGCTCTGGTGTGCACTGGCGTGCTCTGGCGTTTACTGGCGTGCACTGGCTTGCTCTGGCGTGCTCTGGCGTCACTGGCGTGCTTTGGCGTGCACTGTCGTGCTCTGGTGTGAATTGGCGTGCACTGGCGTGCACTGGCGTGCTCTGGCGTGCTCTGTCGTGCTCTGGCGTGTACTGGCGTGCACTGTCGTGCTCTGGTGTGAATTGGCGTGCTCTGGCGTGCACTGGCGTGCTCTTATGTGAATTGGTTTTGCTCTGGCGTGCTCTGGCGTGCACTGGCGTGCTCTGGCTTGCATTGACGTGCACTTGCGTGCTCTGGCGTGCACTGGTGTGCTCTGGTGTGAATTGGCGTGCTCTGGCGTGCTCTGGCGTGCTCTGGCTTGCTCTGGCGTGCATTGACGTGCACTGGCGTGCTCTGGCGTGCACTGGCGTGCTTTGGCGTGTATTGACGTGCTCTGGCGTGCACTGGCGTGCTCTGGCGTGCACTGGCGTGCTCTGGCGTGCACTGGCGTGCTCTGGCGTGCAATGACGTGCTCTTGCGTGCACTGGCGTGCTCTGGTGTGAATTGGCGTGCTCTTGCGTGCACTGGCGTGCTCTGGTGTGAATTGGCGTGCTCTGGCGTGCTCTGTCGTGCTCTGGCGTGTACTGGTGTGCACTGGCGTGCTCCGGTGTGAATTGGCGTGCTCTGGCGTGGACTGGCATGCTCTGGTATGAATTGGCGTGCTCTGGCGTGGACTGGCGTGCTCTTGCGTGCACTGGCGTGCTCTGGCGTGCATTGACGTGCTCTGGCGTGCACTGGCGTGCTCTGGCGTGCACTGGCTTGCTCTGGCGTGCATTGACGTGCTCTGACGTGCACTGGCGTGCTCTGGTGTGAATTGGCGTGCACTGGCGTGCACTGGCGTGCTCTGGTGTGAATTGGCGTGCTCTGGCGTGCTCTGGTTTGAATTGGCGTACTCTGGCGTGAACTGGCGTGCTCTGGCGTGCACTGGCGTGCTTTGGCGTGCATTGACGTGCTCTGGCGTGCACTGGCGTGCTCTGGCGTGCACTAGCGTGCTCTGGCGTTCACTGGCGTGCTCTGGCTTGCTCTGGCGTGTACTGGCGTGCACTGGCGTGTACTGGCGTGCACTGGCGTGCTCTGGTGTGAATTGGCGTGCTCTTGCGTTCACTGGCGTCCTCTGGTTTGAATTGGCGTGCTCTGGCGTGCTCTGTCGTGCTCTGGCGTGTACTGGCGTGCACTGGCGTGCTCCGGTGTGAATTGGCGTGCTCTGGCGTGCACTGGCGTGCTCTGGTGTGAATTGGCGTGCACTGGCGTGCTCTGGCTTGCACTGGCGTTCTCTTGCGTGCACTGGCGTGCTCTGGCGTGCACTGGCGTGCTCTGGCGTGCATTGACGTGCTCTGACGTGCACTGGCGTGCTCTGGTGTGAATTGGCGTGCACTGGCGTGCTCTGGCGTGCACTGGCGTTCTCTTGCGTGCACTGGCGTGCTCTGGTGTGCATTGACGTGCTCTGGCGTGCACTGGCGTGCTCTGGCGTGCACTGGCGTGCTCTGACGTGCACTGGCGTGCTCTGGCGTGCACTGGCGTGCTCTGGCTTGCTCTGGCGTATACTGGCGTGCACTGGCGTGCTCTGGTGTGAATTGGCGTGCTCTTGCGTGCACCGGCGTCCTCTGGTGTGAATTGGCGTGCTCTGGCGTGCCCTGTCGTGCTCTGGCGTGTTCTGGCGTGCACTGGCGTGCTCCGGTGTGAATTGGCGTGCTCTGGCGTGCACTGGCGTGCTCTGGTGTGAATTGGCGTGCACTGGCGTGCTCTGGCGTGCACTGGTGTGCTCTGGTGTGAATTGGCGTGCTCTGGCGTGCTCTGGCGTGCTCTGGCTTGCTCTGGCGTGCATTGACGTGCACTGGCGTGCTCTGGCGTGCACTGGCGTGCTTTGGCGTGCATTGACGTGCTCTGGCGTGCACTGGCGTGCTCTGGCGTGCACTGGCGTGCTCTGGCGTGCACTGGCGTGCTCTGGCGTGCAATGACGTGCTCTTGCGTGCACTGGCGTGCTCTGGTGTGAATTGGCGTGCTCTTGCGTGCACTGGCGTGCTCTGGTGTGAATTGGCGTGCTCTGGCGTGCTCTGTCGTGCTCTGGCGTGTACTGGTGTGCACTGGCGTGCTCCGGTGTGAATTGGCGTGCTCTGGCGTGGACTGGCATGCTCTGGTATGAATTGGCGTGCTCTGGCGTGGACTGGCGTGCTCTTGCGTGCACTGGCGTGCTCTGGCGTGCATTGACGTGCTCTGGCGTGCACTGGCGTGCTCTGGCGTGCACTGGCTTGCTCTGGCGTGCATTGACGTGCTCTGACGTGCACTGGCGTGCTCTGGTGTGAATTGGCGTGCACTGGCGTGCACTGGCGTGCTCTGGTGTGAATTGGCGTGCTCTGGCGTGCTCTGGTTTGAATTGGCGTACTCTGGCGTGAACTGGCGTGCTCTGGCGTGCACTGGCGTGCTTTGGCGTGCATTGACGTGCTCTGGCGTGCACTGGCGTGCTCTGGCGTGCACTAGCGTGCTCTGGCGTTCACTGGCGTGCTCTGGCTTGCTCTGGCGTGTACTGGCGTGCACTGGCGTGTACTGGCGTGCACTGGCGTGCTCTGGTGTGAATTGGCGTGCTCTTGCGTTCACTGGCGTCCTCTGGTTTGAATTGGCGTGCTCTGGCGTGCTCTGTCGTGCTCTGGCGTGTACTGGCGTGCACTGGCGTGCTCCGGTGTGAATTGGCGTGCTCTGGCGTGCACTGGCGTGCTCTGGTGTGAATTGGCGTGCACTGGCGTGCTCTGGCTTGCACTGGCGTTCTCTTGCGTGCACTGGCGTGCTCTGGCGTGCACTGGCGTGCTCTGGCGTGCATTGACGTGCTCTGACGTGCACTGGCGTGCTCTGGTGTGAATTGGCGTGCACTGGCGTGCTCTGGCGTGCACTGGCGTTCTCTTGCGTGCACTGGCGTGCTCTGGTGTGCATTGACGTGCTCTGGCGTGCACTGGCGTGCTCTGGCGTGCACTGGCGTGCTCTGACGTGCACTGGCGTGCTCTGGCGTGCACTGGCGTGCTCTGGCTTGCTCTGGCGTATACTGGCGTGCACTGGCGTGCTCTGGTGTGAATTGGCGTGCTCTTGCGTGCACCGGCGTCCTCTGGTGTGAATTGGCGTGCTCTGGCGTGCCCTGTCGTGCTCTGGCGTGTTCTGGCGTGCACTGGCGTGCTCCGGTGTGAATTGGCGTGCTCTGGCGTGCACTGGCGTGCTCTGGTGTGAATTGGCGTGCACTGGCGTGCTCTGGCGTGCACTGGCGTGCTCTGGCGTGCACTGGCGTGCTCTGGCGTGCACTGGCGTGCTCTGGCGTGCACTGGCGTGCTCTGGCGTGCACTGGCGTGCTCTGGTGTGAATTGGCATGCTCTGGCGTGCACTGGTGTGCTCTGGTGTGAATTGGCGTGCTCTGAAGTGCACTGGCGTGCTCTGGCGTGCTCTGGCGTGCTCTGGCGTGCACTGGTGTGCTCTGGCGTGCTCTGTCGTGCTCTGGCGTGCTCTGCTATGCAGAACTCAAGTGCTTGACAATAGAAATCCACTACCCGACAATAGAACTCAAATAACTTGAATAATTTTTAAAAATTCAAGTGCTGTGATGTGCGTTTTTCTAAAACTTTTTGTTCATGATTTGCTCTATAAATTTATTGATTCAATAGACTTGAAATGGTGTATTGGACATTGATTTACACATCCTGTAATTAAAAAATGGTTTTAACAAGTGAAAAAATATTATAGCAACTTCAAGTGCTGAGCTGTTCTCTGCTGTGCTCTACCGTGCACTGGCGTGCACTGGCGTGCTCTGGCGTGCTCTGGCTTGCTCTGGCGTGCATTAACGTGCAATTGCGTGCTCTGGCGTGCACTGGTGTGCTCTGGCGTGCACCGGCGTGCTCTGACGTGCTCTTGCGTGCATTGACGTGCTCTGACGTGCACTGGCGTGCTCTGGTGTGAATTGGCGTGCACTGGCGTGCACTGGCGTGCTCTGGCGTGCACTGGCGTGCTCTGGCGTGCACTGTCGTGCTCTGGCGTGCACTGGCGTGCACTGGTGTGCTCTGGCGTGCACTGGCGTGCTCTGGCGTGCACTGGCGTGCTTTGGCGTGCACTAAATTGCTCTGGTGTGAATTGGCGTGCACTGGCGTGCACTGGCGTGCTCTGGCGTGCTCTGGCGTGCTCTGTTGTGCACTGGCGTGTTCTGGTTTTAATTGGCGTGATCTGGCGTGCTCTGGTTTGAATTGGCGTACTCTGGCGTGCACTGGCGTGCTCTGGCGTGCACTGGCGTGCTTTGGCGTGCATTGACGTGCTCTGGCGTGCACTGGCGTGCTCTTGCGTGCACTGGCGTGCTCTGGCGTGCACTGGCGTGCTCTGGCGTGCACTGGCGTGCTCTGGCGTGCTCTGGCGTGCACTGGCGTGCTCTTGCGTGCATTGACGTGCTCTGGCGAGCACTGGCGTGCTCTGGTGTGAATTGGCGTGCTCTGGCGTGCTCTGGCGTGCTCTGGCTTGCTCTGGCGTGCTCTGGTGTGAATTGGCGTGCTCTGGAGTGAATTGGCGTGCTCTGGTGTGAATTGGCGTGCTCTGGCGTGCTCTGTCGTGCTCTGGCGTGTACTGGCGTGCACTGGCGTGCTCCGGTGTGAATTGGCGTGCTCTGGCGTGCACTGGCGTGCTCTGGTGTGAATTGGCGTGCACTGGCGTGCTCTGGCGTGCACCGGCGTGCTCTGGCGTGCACTGGCGTGCTCTGGCGTGCATTGACGTGCTCTGGCGTGCACTGGCGTGCTCTGGCATGCATTGACGTGCTCTGGCGTGCACTGGCGTGCTCTGGTGTGAATTGGTTTGCTCTGGCGTGCTCTGGTGTGAATTGGTTTGCTCTGGCGTGCTCTGGCGTGCTCTGGCGTGCACTGGCGTGCTCTGGCGTTTACTGGCGTGCTCTGGCGTGCACTGGTGTGCTCTGGCGTGCACTGGCTTGCTCTGGCGTGCTCTGGCGTGCATTGACGTGCTCTGGCGTGCACTTGCGTGCTCTGGCTTGCTCTGGAATGTACTGGCGTGCACTGGCGTGCTCTGGCGTGCATTGACGTGCTCTGACGTGCACTGGCGTGCTCTGGTGTGAATTGGCGTGCTCTGGCGTGCACTGGCGTGCTCTGGTGTGAATTGGCGTGCACTGGCGTGCTCTGGCGTGCACTGGCGTGCTCTGGCGTGCACTGGCGTGCTCTGGCGTGCACTGGTGTGCTCTGGCGTGCACTGGCTTGCTCTGGCGTGCTCTGGCGTGCATTGACGTGCTCTGGCGTGCACTTGCGTGCTCTGGCTTGCTCTGGAATGTACTGGCGTGCACTGGCGTGCTCTGGCGTGCATTGACGTGCTCTGACGTGCACTGGCGTGCTCTGGTGTGAATTGGCGTGCTCTGGCGTGCTCTGGCGTGCTCTGGCGTGCACTGGCGTGCTCTGGCGTGCACAGGCGTGCTCTGGCGTGCACTGCCGTGCTCTGGTGGGAATTGGCGTGCACTGGCGTGCACTGGCGTGCACTGGTGTGCTCTGGCGTGCACTGGCGTGCACTGGCGTGCACTGGCGTGCTCTGGTGTGAATTGGCGTGCTCTGGCGTGCTCTGGTTTGAATTGGCGTACTCTGGCGTGCACTGGCGTGCTCTGGCGTGCACTGGGGTGCTTTGGCGTGCATTGACGTGCTCTGGCGTGCACTGGCGTGCTCTGGCGTGCACTGGCGTGCTCTGGCGTTCACTGGCGTGCTCTGGCTTGCTCTGGCGTGTACTGGCGTGAACTGGCGTGCTCTGGTGTGAATTAGCGTGCTCTTGCGTGCACTGGCGTCCTCTGGTGTGAATTGGCGTGCTCTGGCGTGCTCTGTCGTGCTCTGGCGTGTACTGGCGTGCACTGGCGTGCTCCGGTGTGAATTGGCGTGCTCTGGCGTGCACTGGCGTGCTCTGGTGTGAATTGGCGTGCTCTTGCGTGCACTGGCGTCCTCTGGTGTGAATTGGCGTGCTCTGGCGTGCTCTGTCGTGCTCTGGCGTGTACTGGCGTGCACTGGCGTGCTCCGGTGTGAATTGGCGTGCTCTGGCGTGCACTGGTGTGCTCTGGTGTGAATTGGCGTGCACTGGCGTGCTCTGGCGTGCACTGGCGTTCTCTTGCGTGCACTGGCGTGCTCTGGCGTGCACTGGCGTGCTCTGGCGTGCATTGACGTGCTCTGACGTGCACTGGCGTGCTCTGGTGTGAATTGGCGTGCACTGGCGTGCTCTGGCGTGCACTGGCGTTCTCTTGCGTGCACTGGCGTGCTCTGGCGTGCATTGACGTGCTCTGGCGTGCACTGGCGTGCTCTGGCGTGCACTGGCGTGCTCTGACGTGCACTGGCGTGCTCTGGCGTGCACTGGCGTGCTCTGGCTTGCTCTGGTGTATACTGGCGTGCACTGGCGTGCTCTGGTGTGAATTGGCGTGCTCTTGCGTGCACTGGCGTCCTCTGGTGTGAATTGGCGTGCTCTGGCGTGCCCTGTCGTGCTCTGGCGTGTTCTGGCGTGCACTGGCGTGCTCCGGTGTGAATTGGCGTGCTCTGGCGTGCACTGGCGTGCTCTGGTGTGAATTGGCGTGCACTGGCGTGCTCTGGCGTGCACTGGCGTGCTCTGGCGTGCACTGGCGTGCTCTGGCGTGCACTGGCGTGCTCTGGCGTGCACTGGCGTGCTCTGGCGTGCACTGGCGTGCTCTGGCGTGCACTGGCGTGCTCTGGCGTGCACTGGCGTGCTCTGGTGTGAATTGGCATGCTCTGGCGTGCACTGGTGTGCTCTGGTGTGAATTGGCGTGCTCTGGCGTGCACTGGCGTGCTCTGGCGTGCTCTGGCGTGCTCTGGCGTGCACTGGTGTGCTCTGGCGTGCTCTGTCGTGCTCTGGCGTGCTCTGCTATGCAGAACTCAAGTGCTTGACAATAGAAATCCACTACCCGACAATAGAACTCAAATAACTTGAATAATTTTTAAAAATTCAAGTGCTGTGATGTGCGTTTTTCTAAAACTTTTTGTTCATGATTTGCTCTATAAATTTATTGATTCAATAGACTTGAAATGGTGTATTGGACATTGATTTACACATCCTGTAATTAAAAAATGGTTTTAACAAGTGAAAAAATATTATAGCAACTTCAAGTGCTGAGCTGTTCTCTGCTGTGCTCTACCGTGCACTGGCGTGCACTGGCGTGCTCTGGCGTGCTCTGGCTTGCTCTGGCGTGCATTGACGTGCAATTGCGTGCTCTGGCGTGCACTGGTGTGCTCTGGCGTGCACCGGCGTGCTCTGACGTGCTCTTGCGTGCATTGACGTGCTCTGACGTGCACTGGCGTGCTCTGGTGTGAATTGGCGTGCACTGGCGTGCACTGGCGTGCTCTGGCGTGCACTGGCGTGCACTGGTGTGCTCTGGCGTGCACTGGCGTGCTCTGGCGTGCACTGGCGTGCTTTGGCGTGCACTAAATTGCTCTGGTGTGAATTGGCGTGCACTGGCGTGCACTGGCGTGCTCTGGCGTGCTCTGGCGTGCTCTGTTGTGCACTGGCGTGTTCTGGTTTTAATTGGCGTGATCTGGCGTGCTCTGGTAAGAATTGGCGTACTCTGGCGTGCACTGGCGTGCTCTGGCGTGCACTGGCGTGCTTTGGCGTGCATTGACGTGCTCTGGCGTGCTCTTGCGTGCATTGACGTGCTCTGGCGAGCACTGGCGTGCTCTGGTGTGAATTGGCGTGCTCTGGCGTGCTCTGGCGTGCTCTGGCTTGCTCTGGCGTGCTCTGGTGTGAATTGGCGTGCTCTGGAGTGAATTGGCGTGCTCTGGTGTGAATTGGCGTGCTCTGGCGTGCTCTGTCGTGCTCTGGCGTGTACTGGCGTGCACTGGCGTGCTCCGGTGTGAATTGGCGTGCTCTGGCGTGCACTGGCGTGCTCTGGTGTGAATTGGCGTGCACTGGCGTGCTCTGGCGTGCACCGGCGTGCTCTGGCGTGCACTGGCGTGCTCTGGCGTGCATTGACGTGCTCTGGCGTGCACTGGCGTGCTCTGGCATGCATTGACGTGCTCTGGCGTGCACTGGCGTGCTCTGGTGTGAATTGGTTTGCTCTGGCGTGCTCTGGTGTGAATTGGTTTGCTCTGGCGTGCTCTGGCGTGCTCTGGCGTGCACTGGCGTGCTCTGGCGTTTACTGGCGTGCTCTGGCGTGCACTGGTGTGCTCTGGCGTGCACTGGCTTGCTCTGGCGTGCTCTGGCGTGCATTGACGTGCTCTGGCGTGCACTTGCGTGCTCTGGCTTGCTCTGGAATGTACTGGCGTGCACTGGCGTGCTCTGGCGTGCATTGACGTGCTCTGACGTGCACTGGCGTGCTCTGGTGTGAATTGGCGTGCTCTGGCGTGCTCTGGCGTGCTCTGGCGTGCACTGGCGTGCTCTGGCGTGCACAGGCGTGCTCTGGCGTGCACTGCCGTGCTCTGGTGGGAATTGGCGTGCACTGGCGTGCACTGGCGTGCACTGGTGTGCTCTGGCGTGCACTGGCGTGCTCTGGCGTGCTCTTGCGTGCATTGACGTGCTCTGACGTGCACTGGCGTGCTCTGGTGTGAATTGGCGTGCACTGGCGTGCACTGGCGTGCTTTGGCGTGCACTGGCATGCTCTGGTGTGAATTGGCGTGCACTGGCGTGCACTGGCGTGCTCTTGCGTGCACTGGCGTGCTCTGGCGTGCATTGACGTGCTCTGGCGTGCACTGGCGTGCTCTGGTGTGAATTGGCGTGCTCTGGCGTGCTCTAGCGTGCTCTGGCTTGCTCTGGCGTGCATTGACGTGCACTGGCGTGCTCTGGCGTGCACTGGTGTGCTCTGGCGTGCACTGGCGTAAGCTGGTGTGCACTGGTGTGCTCTGGCGTGCTCTGGCGTGCACTGGCGTGCTCTGGCGTGCATTGACCTGCTCTGACGTGCACTGGTGTCCTCTGGTGTGAATTGGCGTGCTCTGGCGTGCACTGGCGTGCTCTGGCGTGCACTGGCGTGCTCTGGCGTGCACTGGCGTGCTCTGGCGTGCACTGGCGTGCTCTGGCGTGCACTGGCGTGCTCTGGCGTGCACTGGCGTGCTCTGGCGTGCACTGGCGTGCACTGGCGTGCTCTGGCGTGCTCTGGCGTGCACTGGCGTGCTTTTGCGTGCACTGTCGTGCTCTGGTGTGAATTGGCGTGCTTTTGCGTGCACTGTCGTGCTCTGGTGTGAATTGGCGTGCTCTGGCGTGCACTGGCGTGCTCTGGCGTGCTCTGTCGTGCACTGGCGTGTACTGGCGTGCTCTGGTGTGAATTGGCGTGCACTGGCATGCACTGGCGTGCTCTGGTGTGAATTGGCGTGCTCTGGCGTGCTCTATCGTGCTCTGGCGTGTACTGGCGTGCACTGGCGTGCTCTGGTGTGAATTGGCGTGCTCTGATTTGAATTGGCGTACTCTGGCGTGCACTGGCGTGCTCTGGCGTGAATTGGCGTGCTCTGGCGTGCATTGACCTGCTCTGACGTGCACTGGTGTGCTCTGGTGTGAATTGGCGTGCTCTGGCGTGCACTTGCGTGCTCTGGCGTGCACTGGCGTGCTCTGGCGTGCTCTGGCGTGCACTGGCGTGCTTTTGCGTGCACTGTCGTGCTCTGGTGTGAATTGGCGTGCTCTGGCGTGCACTGGCGTGCTCTGGCGTGCTCTGTCGTGCTCTGGCGTGTACTGGCGTGCACTGGCGTGCTCTGGTGTTAATTGGCGTGCTCTGGCGTACTCTATCGTGCTCTGGCGTGTACTGGCGTGCACTGGCGTGCTCTGGTGTGAATTGGCGTGCTCAGGTTTGAATTGGCGTACTCTGGCGTGCACTGGCGTGCACTGGCGTGCTCTGGCGTGCATTGACGTGCTCTGGCGTGCACTGGCGTGCTCTGGCGTTCATTGACGTGCTCTGGCGTGCACTGGCGTGCTCTTGCGTGCAGTGGCGTGCTCTGGCGTGCATTGTAATGTACGTATTTATATGTACGTATTTATATGGCGTGGCGTGCTCTGGCGTGCATTGACGTGCTCTGGCGTGCACTGGCGTGCTCTGGTGTGAATTGGCGTGCTCTGGCGTGCTCTGGCGTGGACTGGCGTGCTCTGGAGTGCACTTGCGTGCTCTGGCGTGCACTGGCATGCTTTGGCGTGCACTGTCGTGCTCTTGTATGAATTGGCGTGCTCTGGCGTGCACTGGCGTGCTTTGGCGTGCTCTGTCCTGCTCTGGCGTGTACTGGCGTGCACTGGCGTGCTCTGGTGTGAATTGGCGCGCTCTGGCGTGCACTGGCGTGCTCTGGCGTGCACTGGCGTGCTCTGGCGTGCACTGGCGTGCTCTGGCGTGCACTGGCGTGCTCTGGTGTGAATTGGCGTGCTCTGGCGTGCTCTGGCGTGCTCTGGCGTGCACTGGCGTGCTCTGGCGTGCACTGGTGTGCTCTGGCGTGCTCTGTCGTGCTCTGGCGTGCTCTGCTATGCAGAACTCAAGTGCTTGACAATAGAACTCATATAACTCGAATAATTTTTAAAAATTCAAGTGCTGTGATGTGCGTTTTTCTAAAACTTTTTGTTCATGATTTGCTCTATAAATTTATTGATTCAATAGACTTGAAATGGTGTATTGGACATTGATTTACACATCCTGTAATTAAAAAATGGTTTTAACAAGTGAAAAAAATATTATAGCAACTACAAGTGCTGAGCTGTTCTCTGCTGTGCTCTACCGTGCTCTGGCGTGCACTGGCGTGCTCTGGCGTGCTCTGGCTTGCTCTGGCGTGCATTGACGTGCACTTGCGTGCTCTGGCGTGCACTGGGGTGCTCTGGCGTGCACTGGCGTGCTCTGGCGTGCATTGACGTGCTCTGACGTGCACTGGCGTGCTCTGGTGTGAATTGGCGTGCTCTGGCGTGCACTGGCGTGCTCTGGCGTGCACTGGCGTGCTCTGGCGTGCTCTGGCGTGCACTGGCGTGCTCTGGCCTGCACTTGCGTACTCTGGCGTGCACTGGCGTGCTCTGGCGTGCACTGGCGTACTCTGGCGTGCACTGGCGTGCTCTGGCGTGCTCTGGCGTGCACTGGCGCGCTTTGGCGTGCACTGGCTTGCTCTGGTGTGAATTGGCGTGCACTGGCGTGCACTGGCGTGCACTGGCGTGCACTGGCGTGCTCTGGCGTGCTCTGTCGTGCTCTGTCGTGCTCTGTCGTGCACTGTCGTGCACTGGCGTGCCCTGGTGTGAATTGGCGTGCTCTGGCGTGCTCTGGTTTCAATTGGCGTACTCTGGCGTGCACTGGCGTGCTCTGGCGTGCACTGGCGTGCTCTGGTGTGAATTGGCGTGCTCTGGCGTGCATTGGCGAGCTCTGGCGTGCACTGGCATGCTCTGGCGTGCATTGACGTGCTCTGTCGTGCACTGGCGTGCACTGGCGTGCTCTGGCGTGCACTTGCGTGCTCTGGCGTGCTCTGGCGTGCTCTGGCGTGCATGGACGTGCTCTGGTGTGAATTGGCGTGCTCTGGCGTGCACTGGCTTTCTCTGGCGTGCACTAACGTGCTCTGGCGTGCTATGTCGTGCTCTGGCGTGCTCTGCTATGCAGAACTCAAGTGCTTGACAATAGAAATCCACTACCCGACAATTGAACTCAAATAACTTGAATAATTTTTAAAAATTCAAGTGCTGTGATGTGCGTTTTTCTAAAACTTTTTGTTCATGATTAGCTCTATAAATTTATTGATTCAATAGACTTGAAATGGTGTATTGGACATTGATTTACACATCCTGTAATTAAAAAAAGGGTTTTAACAAGTGAAAAAAATATTATAGCAACTTCAAGTGCTGAGCTGTTCTCTGCTGTGCTCTACCGTGCTCTGGCGTGCACTGGCGTGCTCTGGCGTGCTCTGGCGTGCTCTGGCGTATACTGGCGTGCTCTGGTGTGAATTGGCGTGCTCTGGCGTGCACTGGCGTGCTTTGGCTTGCACTTGCGTGCTCTGGCGTGCACTGGCGTGCTCTGGCGTGCATTGACGTGCTCTTGCGTGCACTGGCGTGCTCTGGCGTGCTCTGGTGTGAATTGGCGTGCTCTGGCTTGCACTGGCGTGCACTGGTGTGAATTGGCGTGCTCTGGCGTGCATTGAATTGCTCTGGCGTGCACTGGCGTGCTCTGGCATGCACTGGCGTGCTCTGGGTTGCTCTGGCGTGCTCTGGCGTGCACTGGCGTGCTCTGGCGTGCACTGGCGTGCTCTGGCGTGCACTGGCGTTCTCTGGCGAGCATTGGCGTGCTCTGGCGTGCTCTGGCTTGCACTGGCCTGCTCTATCGTGCTCTGGCGTGCACTGGCGTGCTCTGGCGTGCTCTGGCGTGCTCTGGCGTGCTCTGGCTTGCTCTGGCGTGCTCTGGCGTGCTCTGGCTTGCTCTGGCGTGCATTGACGTGCTCAGGCGTGCTCTGGCGTATACTGGCGTGCTCTTGAATTGGCGTGCACTGGCGTGCACTGGCGTGCTCTGGCGTGCACTGGCGTGCTTTGGCGTTCACTGGCGTGCTCTGGCGTGCATTGACGTGCTCTTACGTGCACTGGCGTGCTCTGGCGTGCTCTGGTGTGAATTGGCGTGCTCTGGCGTGCACTGGCGTGCTCTGGTGTCAATTGGCGTGCCCTGGGGTGCATTGAATTGCTCTGGCGTGCACTGGCGTGCTCTGGCGTGCACTTGCGTGCTCTGGCGTGCACTGGCGTGCTCTGGCGGGCACTGGCTTGCTCTGACGTGCACTGACGTGCTCTGGTGTGAATTGGCGTGCTCTGGCGTGCACTGGCGTGCACTGGCGTGCTCTGGCGTGCTCTGGCGTGCACTGGCGTGCTTTTGCGTGCACTGTCGTGCTCTGGTGTGAATTGGCGTGCTTTTGTGTGCACTGTCGTGCTCTGGTGTGAATTGGCGTGCTCTGGCGTGCACTGGCGTGCTCTGGCGTGCTCTGTCGTGCTCTGGCGTGTACTGGCGTGCTCTGGTGTGAATTGGCGTGCACTGGCATGCACTGGCGTGCTCTGGTGTGAATTGGCGTGCTCTGGCGTGTACTGGCGTGCACTGGCGTGCTCTGGTGTGAATTGGCGTGCTCTGATTTGAATTGGCGTACTCTGGCGTGCACTGGCGTGCTCTGGCGTGAATTGGCGTGCTCTGGCGTGCATTGACCTGCTCTGACGTGCACTGGTGTGCTCTGGTGTGAATTGGCGTGCTCTGGCGTGCACTGGCGTGCTCTGGCGTGCACTGGCGTGCTCTGGCGTGCTCTGGCGTGCACTGGCGTGCTTTTGCGTGCACTGTCGTGCTCTGGTGTGAATTGGCGTGCTCTGGCGTGCACTGGCGTGCTCTGGCGTGCTCTGTCGTGCTCTGGCGTGTACTGGCGTGCACTGGCGTGCTCTGGTGTTAATTGGCGTGCTCTGGCGTACTCTATCGTGCTCTGGCGTGTACTGGCGTGCACTGGCGTGCTCTGGTGTGAATTGGCGTGCTCAGGTTTGAATTGGCGTACTCTGGCGTGCACTGGCGTGCACTGGCGTGCTCTGGCGTGCATTGACGTGCTCTGGCGTGCACTGGCGTGCTCTGGCGTTCATTGACGTGCTCTGGCGTGCACTGGCGTGCTCTTGCGTGCAGTGGCGTGCTCTGGCGTGCATTGTAATGTACGTATTTATATGTACGTATTTATATGGCGTGGCGTGCTCTGGCGTGCATTGACGTGCTCTGGCGTGCACTGGCGTGCTCTGGTGTGAATTGGCGTGCTCTGGCGTGCTCTGGCGTGGACTGGCGTGCTCTGGAGTGCACTTGCGTGCTCTGGCGTGCACTGGCATGCTTTGGCGTGCACTGTCGTGCTCTTGTATGAATTGGCGTGCTCTGGCGTGCACTGGCGTGCTTTGGCGTGCTCTGTCCTGCTCTGGCGTGTACTGGCGTGCACTGGCGTGCTCTGGTGTGAATTGGCGCGCTCTGGCGTGCACTGGCGTGCTCTGGCGTGCACTGGCGTGCTCTGGCGTGCACTGGCGTGCTCTGGCGTGCTCTGGCGTGCTCTGGCGTGCACTGGCGTGCTCTGGCGTGCACTGGCGTGCTCTGGTGTGAATTGGCGTGCTCTGGCGTGCTCTGGCGTGCTCTGGCGTGCACTGGCGTGCTCTGGCGTGCACTGGCGCGCTTTGGCGTGCACTGGCTTGCTCTGGTGTGAATTGGCGTGCACTGGCGTGCACTGGCGTGCTCTGGCGTGCTCTGTCGTGCTCTGTCGTGCTCTGTCGTGCACTGTCGTGCACTGGCGTGCCCTGGTGTGAATTGGCGTGCTCTGGCGTGCTCTGGTTTCAATTGGCGTACTCTGGCGTGCACTGGCGTGCTCTGGCGTGCACTGGCGTGCTCTGGTGTGAATTGGCGTGCTCTGGCGTGCATTGGCGAGCTCTGGCGTGCACTGGCGTGCTCTGGCGTGCATTGACGTGCTCTGTCGTGCACTGGCGTGCACTGGCGTGCTCTGGCGTGCACTGGCGTGCTCTGGCGTGCTCTGGCGTGCTCTGGCGTGCATGGACGTGCTCTGGTGTGAATTGGCGTGCTCTGGCGTGCACTGGCTTTCTCTGGCGTGCACTAACGTGCTCTGGCGTGCTCTGTCGTGCTCTGGCGTGCTCTGCTGTGCAGAACTCAAGTGCTTGACAATAGAAATCCACTACCCGACAATTGAACTCAAATAACTTGAATAATTTTTAAAAATTCAAGTGCTGTGATGTGCGTTTTTCTAAAACTTTTTGTTCATGATTAGCTCTATAAATTTATTGATTCAATAGACTTGAAATGGTGTATTGGACATTGATTTACACATCCTGTAATTAAAAAAAGGGTTTTAACAAGTGAAAAAAATATTATAGCAACTTCAAGTGCTGAGCTGTTCTCTGCTGTGCTCTACCGTGCTCTGGCGTGCACTGGCGTGCTCTGGCGTGCTCTGGCGTGCTCTGGCGTATACTGGCGTGCTCTGGTGTGAATTGGCGTGCTCTGGCGTGCACTGGCGTGCTTTGGCTTGCACTTGCGTGCTCTGGCGTGCACTGGCGTGCTCTGGCGTGCATTGACGTGCTCTTGCGTGCACTGGCGTGCTCTGGCGTGCTCTGGTGTGAATTGGCGTGCTCCGGCTTGCACTGGCGTGCACTGGTGTGAATTGGCGTGCTCTGGCGTGCATTGAATTGCTCTGGCGTGCACTGGCGTGCTCTGGCATGCACTGGCGTGCTCTGGGTTGCTCTGGCGTGCTCTGGCGTGCACTGGCGTGCTCTGGCGTGCACTGGCGTGCTCTGGCGTGCACTGGCGTTCTCTGGCGAGCATTGGCGTGCTCTGGCGTGCTCTGGCTTGCACTGGCCTGCTCTATCGTGCTCTGGCGTGCACTGGCGTGCTCTGGCGTGCTCTGGCGTGCTCTGGCGTGCTCTGGCTTGCTCTGGCGTGCTCTGGCGTGCTCTGGCTTGCTCTGGCGTGCATTGACGTGCTCTGGCGTGCTCTGGCGTATACTGGCGTGCTCTGGTGTGAATTGGCGTGCACTGGCGTGCACTGGCGTGCTCTGGCGTGCACTTGCGTCCTCTGGCGTGCATTTGCGTGCTCTGGCGTGCACTGGCTTGCTCTGGCGTGCATTGACGTGCTCTTGCGTGCACTGGCGTGCTCTGGTGTGCTCTGGTGTGAATTGGCGTGCTCTGGCGTGCACTGGCGTGCACTGGTGTGAATTGGCGTGCTCTGGCGTGCATTGAATTGCTCTGGCGTGCACTGGCGTGCTCTGGCGTGCACTGGCGTGCTCTGGCGGGCACTGGCGTGCTCTGGCGTGCACTGGCGTGCTTTGGCGTGCAGTGGCGTGCTCTGGCCTGCACTGGCGTGCTCTGGCGTGCTCTGGCTTGCTCTGGCGTGCATTGAAGTGCTCTGGCGTGCACTGGCGTGCACTGGCGTGCTCTGGCGTGCACTGGCGTGCTCTGGGGTGCTCTGGGGTGCACTGGCGTGCACTGGCGTGCTCTGGCGTGCACTGGCGTGCTCTGGCGTGCACTGGCGTGCTCTGGTGTGCACTGGCGTGCTCTGGCGTGCACTGGCGTGCTCTGGCGTGCAATGGCGTTCTCTGGCGTGCATTGGCGTGCTCTGGCGTGCTCTGGCGTGCACTGGCCTGCTCTGGTGTGAATTGGCGTGCTCTGGCGTGCACTGGCGTTCTCTGGCGTGCATTGGCGTGCTCTGGCGTGCACTGGTGTGCTCTTGTGTGAATTAGTGTGCGCTGGCGTGCACTGGCGTGCTCTGTCGTGCATTGAAGTGCTCTGGTGTGAATTGGCGTGCTCTGGCGTGCATTGCCGTGCTCTGGCGTAAACTGGCATGCTCTACCGTGCTCTGGCGTGCACTGGCGTGCTCTGGCGTGCTTTTGCGTGCTCTGGCGTGCTCTGGCTTGCTCTGGCATGCATTGACGTGCTCTGGCGTACACTGGCGTAAACTGGCGTGCTCTGGTGTGAATTGGCGTGCACTGGCGTGCTCTGGCGTGCACTGGCGTGCTCTGGGGTGCTCTGGGGTGCTCTGGCGTGCACTGGCGTGCTTTGGCGTGCACTGGCGTGCTCTGGCGTGCACTGGCGTGCTCTGGCGTGCACTGGCGTGCTCTGGTGTGCACTGGCGTGCTCTGGCGTGCACTGGGGTGCTCTGGCGTGCACTGGCGTGCTCTGGCGTGCACTGGCGTGCTCTGGTGTGCACTGGCGTGCTCTGGCGTGCACTGGCGTGCCCTGGCGTGCACTGGCGTTCTCTGGCGTGCATTGGCGTGCTATGGCGTGCTCTAGCGTGCACTGGCCTGCTCTGGTGTGAATTGGCGTGCTCTGGCGTGCACTGGCGTTCTCTGGCGTGCATTGGCGTGCTCTGGCGTGCACTTGCGTGCACTGGTGTGCTCTTGTGTGAATTAGTGTGCGCTGGCGTGCACTGGCGTGCTCTGTCGTGCATTGAAGTGCTCTGGTGTGAATTGGCGTGCTCTGGCGTGCATTGCCGTGCTCTGGCGTAAACTGGCATGCTCTACCGTGCTCTGGCGTGCATTGGCGTGCTCTGGCGTGCTTTTGCGTGCTCTGGCGTGCTCTGGCTTGCTCTGGCGTGCATTGACGTGCTCTGGCGTACACTGGCGTAAACTGGCGTGCTCTGGTGTGAATTGGCGTGCACTGGCGTGCTCTGGCGTGCACTGGCGTGCTTTGGCGTGCACTGGCGTGCTCTGGCGTGCATTGACGTGCTCTTGCGTGCACTGGCGTGCTCTGGCGTGCTCTGGTGTGAATTGGCGTGCTCTGGCGTGCACTGGCGTGCTCTGGTGTCAATTGGCGTGCTCTGGGGTGCATTGAATTGCTCTGGCGTGCACTGGCGTGCTCTAGCGTGCACTGGCGTGCTCTTGCTTGCACTGGCGTGCTCTGGCGTGCACTGGCGTTCTCTGGCGTGCACTGGCGTGCTCTGGTGTGAATTGGCGTGCTCTGGTGTGAATTGGCGTGCTCTGGTGTGAATTGGCGTGCTCTGGCGTGCACTGGCGTGCTCTGGTGTGAATTGGCGTGCTCTGGCGTGCTCTGGCGTGCACTGGCGTGCTCTGGCGTGCTCTGCTATGCAGAACTCAAGTGCTTGACAATAGAAATCCACTACCCGACAATAGAACTCAAATAACTTGAATAATTTTTAAAAATTCAATTGATGTGATGTGCGTTTTTCTAAAACTTTTTCTTCATGATTAGCTCTATAAATTTATTGATTCAATAGACTTTAAATGGTGTATAGGACATTGATTTACACATCCTGTAATTAAAAAATGGTTTTAACAATTGAAAAAAATATTTTAGCAACTTCAAGTGCTGAGCTGTTCTCTGCTGTGCTCTACCGTATTCTGGCGTGCACTGGCGTGCTCTGGCGTGCTCTGGCTTGCTCTGGCGTGCTCTGGCTTGCTCTGGCGTGCATTGACGTGCTCTGACGTGCTCTGGCGTGCACTGGCGTGCTCTGGTGTCAATTGGCGTGCACTGGCGTGCACTGGCGTGCTTTGGCGTGCACTGGCGTGCTCTAACGTGCATTGACGTGCTCTTGCGTGCACTGGCGTGCTCTGGCGTGCTCTGGTGTGAATTGGCGTGCTCTGGCGTGCACTGGCGTGCTCTGGTGTACATTGGCGTGCTCTGGCGTTCATTGAATTGCTCTGTCGTGCACTGGCGTGCTCTGGCGTGCACTGGCGTGCTCTGACGGGCACTGGCTTGCTCTGGCGTGCACTGGCGTGCTCTGGTGTGAATTGGCGTGCTCTGGCGTGCACTGGCGAGCTCTGTCGTGCACTGGCGTGCTCTGGCGTGCATTGACGTGCTCTGTCGTGCACTGGCGTGCACTGGCGTGCTCTGGCGTGCACTGGCGTGCTCTGGCGTGCACTGGCGTGCTCTGGCGTGCATGGACGTGCTCTGGTGTGAATTGGCGTGCTCTGGCGTGCACTGGCGTTCTCTGGCGTGCACTAACGTGCTCTGGCGTGCTCTGTCGTGCTCTGGCGTGCTCTGCTATGCAGAACTCAAGTGCTTGACAATAGAAATCCACTACCCGACAATAGAACTCAAATAACTTGAATAATTTTTAAAAATTCAATTGATGTGATGTGCTTTTTTCTAAAACTTTTTGTTCATGATTAGCTCTATAAATTTATTGATTCAATAGACTTTAAATGGTGTATAGGACATTGATTTACACATCCTGTAATTAAAAAATGGTTTTAACAATTGAAAAAAATATTATAGCAACTTCAAGTGCTGAGCTGTTCTCTGCTGTGCTCTACCGTATTCTGGCGTGCACTGGCGTGCTCTGGCGTGCTCTGGCTTGCTCTGGCGTGCTCTGGCTTGCTCTGGCGTGCATTGACGTGCTCTGACGTGCTCTGGCGTGCACTGGCGTGCTCTGGTGTCAATTGGCGTGCACTGGCGTGCACTGGCGTGCTTTGGCGTGCACTGGCGTGCTCTAACGTGCATTGAAGTGCTCTTGCGTGCACTGGCGTGCTCTGGCGTGCTCTGGTGTGAATTGGCGTGCTCTGGCGTGCACTGGTGTGCTCTGGTGTAAATTGGCGTGCTCTGGCGTTCATTGAATTGCTCTGGCGTGCACTGGCGTGCTCTGGCGTGCACTGGCGTGCTCTGACGGGCACTGGCTTGCTCTGGCGTGCACTGGCGTGCTCTGGTGTGAATTGGCGTGCTCTGGCGTGCACTGGCGAGCTCTGTCGTGCACTGGCGTGCTCTGGCGTGCATTGACGTTTTCTGTCGTGCACTGGCGTGCACTGGCGTGCTCTGGCGTGCACTGGCGTGCTCTGGCGTGCACTGGCGTGCTCTGGCGTGCATTGGCGTGCTCTGGCGTGCATGGACGTGCTCTGGTGTGAATTGGCGTGCTCTGGCGTGCACTGGCGTTCTCTGGCGTGCACTTACGTGCTCTGGCGTGCTCTGTCGTGCTCTGGCGTGCTCTGCTATGCAGAACTTAAGTGCTTGACAATAGAAATCCACTACCCGACAATAGAACTCAAATAACTTGAATTAATTTTTAAAAATTCAAGTGCTGTGATGTGGGTTTTTCTCAAACTTTTTGTTCATGATTAGCTCTATAAATTTATTGATTCAATAGACTTGAAATGGTGTATTGGACATTAATTTACACATCCTGTAATTAAAAAATGGTTTTAACAAGTGAAAAAAATATTATAGCAACTTCAAGTGCTGAGCTGTTCTCAGCTGTGCTCTACCGTGCTCTGGCGTGCAATGGCGTGCTCTGGCGTGCTCTGGCGTGCTCTGGCTTGCTCTGGCGTGCATTGACGTGCTCTGGCGTGCTCTGACGTATACTGGCGTGCTCTGGTGTGAATTGGCGTGCACTGGCGTGCACTGGCGTGCTCTGGCGTGCACTTGCGTGCTCTGGCGTGCACTTGCGTGCTCTGGCGTGCCCTGGCTTGCTCTGGCGTGCATTGACGTGCTCTTGCGTGCACTGGCGTGATCTGGCGTGCTCTGGTGTGAATTGGCGTGCTCTGGCGTGCACTGGCGTGCACTGGTGTGAATTGGCGTGCTCTGGCGTGCATTGAATTGCTCTGGCGTGCACTGGCGTGCACTGGCGTGCTCTGGCGTGCTCTGGGGTGCTCTGGCGTGCTCTGGCGTGCACTGGCGTGCTCTGGCGTGCACTGGCGCGCTCTGGCGTGCACTGGCGTGCTCTGGCGTGCTCTGGCGTGCTCTGGCGTGCACTGGCGTTCTCTGGAGTGCATTGGCGTGCTCTGGCTTGCTCTGGCGTGCACTGGCCTGCTCTGGTGTGAATTGGCGTGCTCTGGCGTGAATTGGCGTGCTCTGGCGTGCACTGGCGTGCTCTAGCGTGCACTGGCTTGCTCTGGCGTGCATTGACGTGCTCTGGCGTGCACTGGCATGCACTGAAGTGCTCTTGTGTGAATTAGTGTGCTCTGGCGTGCACTGGCGTTCTCTGGCGCGCATTGACGTGCTCTGGTGTGAATTGGCGTGCTCTGGCGTGCATTGCCGTGCTCTGGCGTGCACTGGCATGCTCTACCGTACTCTGGCGTGCACTGGCGTGCTCTGGCGTGCTCTGGCGTGCTCTGGCGTGCTCTGGCTTGCTCTGGCGTGCATTGACGTGCTCTGGCGTGCTTTGGCGTATACTGGCGTGCTCTGGTGTGAATTGGCGTGCAATGGCGTGCACTGGCGTGCTCTGGCGTGAACTGGCGTGCTTTTACGTGCACTGGCGTGCTCTGGCGTGCATTGACGTGTTTTTGCGTGCACTGGCGTGCTCTGGCGTGCTCTGGTGTGAATTGGCGTGCTCTGGCGTGCACTGGCGTGCTCTGGGGTGCATTGAATTGCTCTGGCGTGCACTGGCGGGCTCTGGCGTGCACTGGCGTGCTCTGGCGTGCACTGGCGTGCTCTGGCGTGCACTGGCGTGCTCTGGCGTGCACTGGCGTGCTCTGGCGTGCACTGGCGTGCTCTGGCGTGCACTGGCGTGCTCTGGCGTGCACTGGCGTGCTCTGGCGTGCACTGGCGTGCTCTGGCGTGCACTGGCGTGCTCTGGCGTGCACTGGCGTGCTCTGGCGTGCACTGGCGTGCTCTGGCGTGCACTGGCGTGCACTGGCGTGCTCTGGCGTGCACTGGCGTGCTCTAGCGTGCACTGGCTTGCTCTGGCGTGCACTGGCGTGCTCTGGTGTGAATTAGCGTGCTCTGGCGTGCACTGGCGTGCTCTGGTGTGAATTGGCGTGCTCTGGCGTGCTCTGGCGTGCACTGGCGTGCTCTGGCGTGCACTGGCGTGCTCTAGCGTGCACTGGCTTGCTCTGGCGTGCACTGGCGTGCTCTGGTGTGAATTGGCGTGCTCTGGCGTGCACTGGCGTGCTCTGGTGTGAATTGGCGTGCTCTGGCGTGCTCTGGCGTGCACTGGCGTGCTCTGCCGTGCTCTGTCGAGCTCTGGCGTGCTCTGCTATGCAGAACTCAAGTGCTTGACAATAAAAATCCACTACCCGACAATAGAACTCAAATAACTTGAATAATTTTTAAAAATTCAAGTGATGTGATGTGCGTTTTTCTCAAACTTTTTGTTCATGATTAGCTCTATAAATTTATTGATTCAATAGACTTTAAATGGTGTATAGGACATTGATTTACACATCCTGTAATTAAAAAATGGTTTTAACAATTGAAAAAAATATTATAGCAACTTCAAGTGCTGAGCTGTTCTCTGCTGTGCTCTACCGTATTCTGGCGTGCACTGGTGTGCTCTGGCGTGCTCTGGCGTGCACTGGCGTGCATTGACGTATTCTGGCGTGCTCTGGCGTGCACTGGCGTGCTCTGGTGTGAATTGGCGTGCACTGGCGTGCACTGGCGTGCTCTGGCTTGCACTGGCGTGCTTTAGCGTGCACTTTCGTGCTCTGGCGTGCACTGGCGTGCTCTGGCGTGCATTGACGTGCTCTTGCGTGCACTGGCGTGCTCTGGCGAGCTCTGGTGTGAATTGGTGTGCACGGGCGTGCACTGGCGTGCTCTGGTGTGAATTGGCGTGCTCTGGCGTGCACTGGCGAGCTCTGTCGTGCTCTGGCTTGCTCTGGCGTGCATTGAAGTGCTCTGGCGTGCACTGGCGTGCACTGGCGTGCTCTGGCGTGCACTGGCGTGCTCTGGGGTGCTCTGGGGTGCTCTGGCGTGCACTGGCGTGCTCTGGCGTGCACTGGCGTGCTCTGGCGTGCACTGGCGTGCTCTGGCGTGCACTGGCGTGCTCTGGCGTGCTCTGGCGTGCTCTGGCGTGCACTGGCGTGCTCTGGCGTGCACTGGCGTTCTCTGGCGTGCATTGGCGTGCTCTGGCTTGCTCTGGCGTGCACTGGCCTGCTCTGGTGTGAATTGGCGTGCTCTGGCGTGAATTGGCGTGCTCTGGCGTGCACTGGCGTGCTCTAGCGTGCACTGGCTTGCTCTGGCGTGCATTGACGTGCTCAGGCGTGCACTGGCATGCACTGAAGTGCTCTTGTGTGAATTAGTGTGCTCTGGCGTGCACTGGCGTTCTCTGGCGCGCATTGACGTGCTCTGGTGTGAATTGGCGTGCTCTGGCGTGCATTGCCGTGCTCTGGCGTGCACTGGCATGCTCTACCGTGCTCTGGCGTGCACTGGCGTGCTCTGGCGTGCTCTGGCGTAATCTGGCGTGCTCTGGCTTGCTCTGGCGTGCATTGACGTGCTCTGGCGTGCTTTGGCGTATACTGGCGTGCTCTGGTGTGAATTGGCGTGCAATGGCGTGCACTGGCGTGCTCTGGCATGAACTGGCGTGCTTTGGCCTGCACTGGCGTGCTCTGGCGTGCATTGACGTGTTTTTGCGTGCACTGGCGTGCTCTGGTGTGAATTGGCGTGCTCTGGCGTGCTCTGGCTTGCTCTAGCGTGCATTGACGTGCTCTGGCGTGCACTGGCGGGTTCTGGCGTGCACTGGCGTGCTCTGGCGTGCACTGGCGTGCTCTGGCGTGCACTGGCGTGCTCTGGCGTGCACTGGCGTGCTCTGGCGTGCACTGGCGTGCTCTGGCGTGCACTGGCGTGCTCTTGCGTGCACTGGCGTGCTCTAGCGTGCACTGGCTTTCTCTGGCGTGCACTGGCGTGCTCTGGTGTGAATTGGCGTGCTCTGGCGTGCACTGGCGTGCTCTGGTGTGAATTGGCGTGCTCTGGCGTGCTCTGGCGTGCACTGGCGTGCTCTGGCGTGCACTGGCGTGCTCTGGCGTGCACTGGCGTGCTCTAGCGTGCACTGGCTTGCTCTGGCGTGCACTGGCGTGCTCTGGTGTGAATTGGCGTGCTCTGGCGTGCACTGGGGTGCTCTGGTGTGAATTGGCGTGCTCTGGCGTGCTCTGGCGTGCACTGGCGTGCTCTGGCGTGCACTGGCGTGCTATAGCGTGCACTGGCTTGCTCTGGCGTGCACTGGCGTGCTCTGGTGTGAATTGGCGTGCTCTGGCGTGCACTGGTGTGCTCTGGTGTGAATTGGCGTGCACTGACGTGCACTGGCGTGCTCTGGCTTGCACTGGCGTGCTTTAGCGTGCACTTTCGTGCTCTGGCGTGCACTGGCGTGCTCTTGCGTGCACTGGCGTGCTCTGGCGTGCTCTGGTGTGAATTGGTGTGCACGGGCGTGCACGGGCGTGCTCTGGTGTGAATTGGCGTGCTCTGGCGTGCACTGGCGAGCTCTGGCGTGCACTGGCGTGCTCTGGTGTGAATTGGCGTGCTCTGGCGTGCACTGGGGTGCTCTGGTGTGAATTGGCGTGCTCTGGCGTGCTCTGGCGTGCACTGGCGTGCTCTGGCGTGCACTGGCGTGCTCTGGCGTGCACTGGCGTGCTCTGGCGTGCACTGGCGTGCTCTAGCGTGCACTGGCTTGCTCTGGCGTGCACTGGCGTGCTCTGGTGTGAATTGGCGTGCTCTGGCGTGCACTGGTGTGCTCTGGTGTGAATTGGCGTGCACTGACGTGCACTGGCGTGCTCTGGCTTGCACTGGCGTGCTTTAGCGTGCACTTTTGTGCTCTGGCGTGCACTGGCGTGCTCTTGCGTGCACTGGCGTGCTCTGGCGTGCTCTGGTGTGAATTGGTGTGCACGGGCGTGCACGGGCGTGCTCTGGTGTGAATTGGCGTGCTCTGGCGTGCACTGGCGAGCTCTGTCGTGCACTTGCGTGCTCTGGCGTGCATTGACGTGCTCTTGCGTGCACTGGCGTGCTCTGGCGTGCTCTGGTGTGAATTGGCGTGCTCTGGCGTGCACTGGCG
Source organism: Daphnia pulicaria (assembly GCF_021234035.1). NCBI lineage: Eukaryota > Metazoa > Arthropoda > Branchiopoda > Diplostraca > Daphniidae > Daphnia > Daphnia pulicaria. The sequence continues at coordinate 22,716,516 of NC_060913.1, forward strand.
TGCTCTGGTGTGAATTGGCGTGCTCTGGCGTGCACTGGCGAGCTCTGTCATGCACTGGCGTGCTCTGACGTGCACTGGCGTGCTCTGGCGTGCATTTACGTGCTCTTGCGTGCACTGGCGTGCTCTGGCGTGCTCTGATGTGAATTGGCGTGCTCTGGCGTGCACTGGCGTGCTCTGGTGTGAATTGGCGTGCTCTGGCGTGCACTGGCGAGCTCTGTCGTGCACTGGCGTGCTCTGGCGTGCATTGACGTGCTCTGGCGTGCACTGGCGTGCACTGGCGTGCTCTGGCGTGCACTGGCGTGCTCTGGCGTGCATTGACGTGCTCTTGCGTGCACTGGCGTGCTCTGGCGTGCTCTGGTGTGAATTGGCGTGCTCTGGCGTGCTCTGGTGTAAATTGGCGTGCTCTGGCGTTCATTGAATTGCTCTGGCGTGCACTGGCATCCTCTGGTGTGCACTGGCATGCTCTGACGGGCACTGGCGTGCTCTGGCTTGCACTGGCTTGCTCTGGCGTGCACTGGCGTGCTCTGGTGTGAATTGGCGTGCTCTGGCGTGCACTGGCGAGCTCTGTCGTGCACTGGCGTGCTCTGGCGTGCATTGACCTGCTCTGTCGTGCACCGGCGTGCACTGGCGTGCCCTGGCGTGCACTGGCGTGCTCTGGCGTGCACTGGCGTGCTCTGGCGTGCATGGACGTGCTCTGGTGTGAATTGGCGTGCTCTGGCGTGCACTAACGTGCTCTGGCGTGCTCTGTCGTGCTCTGGCGTGCTCTTCTATGCAGAACTCAAGTGCTTGACAATAGAAATCCACTACCCGACAATAGAACTCAAATAACTTGAATAATTTTTAAAACTTCAAGTGCTGTGATGTGCGTTTTTCTAAAACTTTTTGTTCATGATTTGCTCTATAAATTTATTGATTCAATAAACTTGAAATGGTGTACTGGACATTGATTTACACATCCTGTAATTAAAAAATGGTTTTAACAAGTGAAAAAAATATTATAGCAACTTCAAGTGCTGAGCTGTTCTCTAATGTGTTCTACCGTGCTCTGGCGTACAATGGCGTGCTCTGGCTTGCTCTGGCGTGCATTGACATAATCTTGCGTGCACTGGCGTGCACTGGCGTTCTCTGGCGTGCACTGGCGTGCTTTTGCGTGCAGTTGCGTGCTCTGGGGTGCACTGGCGTGCTCTGGCGTGCATTGACGTGCCCTTGCGTGCACTGGCGTGCTCTGGCGTGCTCTGGCGTGCTCTGGCGTGCACTGGCCAGCTCTTGCGTGCACTGGCGTGCTCTGGTGTGAATTGGCGTGCTCTGGCGTGCACTGGCGTGCTTTGGCGTGCTCTGTCATGCTCTGGCGTGCTCTTCTATGCAGAACTCAAGTGCTTGACAATAGAAATCCACTACCCAACAATAGAACTCAAATAACTTGATGATTTTTAAAAATTCAAGTGCTGTGATGTGCGTTTTTCTAAAACTTTTTGTTCATGATTTGCTCTATAAATTTATTGATTAAATAGACTTGAAATGGTGTATTGGACATTGATTTACACATCCTGTAATTAAAAAATGGTTTTAACAAGTGAAAAAAATAGTGAAGTGTCTAAGACCGACGGGAATAATTAAGGCTAAACAATGTATTGATAACGGACAGATCATACAATAAGGTGAACTAATAATATTAAAAAATGAGACGATAAATAAGTGAGACAATACTACTTGTATGGAGAAAATGTGGTAGCGGGCTGAGCGGTTAGGCTTGTCGAGAAACGGCAAGTTTCGAGGTACAGTTGGAAAATGGCACTTAGCTTAAATAACAGGCACTGAGCACAAGGGAAAATATAACTAATACAATACCAAAAAGGAGAGTGCGACTGGAACACAATGGTAGTGTGAATGCCGTGGGAGAATGCAGTGCAGAATAACATTTACATACAGTTTGTATACTAATTCTGGCTGCACGGTTAGCATAGGCCTAGAGAGGAAGTATAGGGAGCAGACATGTTTAGGCCTAGAGAGGATAGTATAGGGAAACGTGAGCAGACACGTTAAAACATGGTCAGAGCGGAGACGGACGAAAAGGGAGTTTGTTATTGAAAAGCGTTGAAGGAAAAAGGAAAATATATTTATATAGTTTCATAAAAGATAAAAGTACGCCTAAAGTTAATATAGCAAAAAGGGAAAGGGGATAGTAAAAAGGGAAAGGGATGGTGCGAGTTGGCGGCAGAGATGGGGAGAGTTGGCGGCAGATGGGGCACGTTGGCGGCAGAGATGGGGCTAGTTGGCGGCAGATTCAAATGGTAGCAGCCTCCTCTGGTATGAGATGGAGTATAGCGGAAGCGACATCTAGTAGTCGACGTTAGAGATTGTCATGTAGAAAGGGAAAGTAACAGAAAAACGGGAGTCGACCGAGCGTTCTGTTACATCTCTCCCGGCCCTATGAGATTACGTCACGGAATCTAAACATCAGACGGATCGTATTCGGAATGATTCTGATCATCATCCAAATAGTAAGATCCTTTGAAGTGGTCAAATTTTTCTCTTAAATATTGCAGCAGTCTCAAAGCTCCGCAACAATTTGTAGCGATGCCAATGGCCACGCCGAAAATAAGGGCACAAATTAGAGTGACGATAAGAAGGAAGAGACGGAAATTCCCAAAAGCTGTGTTGGTTTTTTCAATCGCCGTAACAATGATGTTGGATGCACCAATGGTAGTATCTTGTGAAGGTCCTTTTGCAGAATGTTCGTTGATTGAGGCCGTCAGGTCGGCTATGATATCCATTGGGCTGGTCTGTGAGTCAGCATACGCAGGATTTGAACGTTGATGATATTCGAAGAAAGTAACATCAGTGTAGCGAAAAGCGTCTGCCAAATCACGTCGAGGAACGACGAGAGAAGTCTCAACAGGCTCCCAAGTATTATTGCGGAAGGCGTGGAGACGATCATTAAAATTCACTGTCCCGCTAGTTCAATAACAAGAAGTGAAATTTGTCAGTTCCCATCCGGTCCGGCTGACAGTGAAATTTTTTGAAGCGAGGCTGTGCGCCACAAATAGTGATTTCAGTAGTAAATTTGACAGGAATGGGTGTGCACTGAATAGCTGACACATCCGGTGCTGTTAGCACTACTTGCGCATGTTTGATGTGATGTTGTTCTTCGGATGATGCGAATTAAATCGTTGTCTTTGATGAACAGTTAATAATGATGAGGAGCAACATGATTTGGGATTAATGGAATACGCGTTTAACATATGCAGCGTAGTTGTAAGTAAAGGAATTTTAAGTATAGGAATAAGTAATAATAAATAAGTAAGTTAAAAATAGTAAGAGGAAGGGGGCGGGGAAGAGAGCCGTCAAAAGAACAAGGCGAAAAAAAAGGACATATTTTTATCATAGAAAAAAAAAGTGAAAGGTATAATTAACACTATATTGAGGACACCTGGCTGTTTCCTTTTCCCCAAAAATGTTTTACCAAAATACGGAAGAGAAAAATAGAGAAGGTAAAAAGGCAATTGTCTGGGGAGTTGGACATTTTTTCCGCGAACTTATCGGTGGATGATGGGAGGGTGAAGGAAGTAAACAATATACCGATGGGACATATGGATTTTAGTATCTTTTCGGCTTTCGACGAGTGGAGGAGTGTGTTGAGAGATGTGGAAAAAGGTGCACATAAATATATATCCACCCAAAAGATTACAAAGAGAAAAATGTTTCCAAGTTCATTGACGTGATTTGTGTGAAAGTGATATGTGAATATATGAGATTGCATGGATAGTAGGGTGTTTTTTTTATTGTTTTTTTTTTGTTTTGATTTGTTTCGTTTGGTCAGGTATCGCTATGCATTTGATTGTAAATGGCAAGTATGCATACATTTTTTGTTGTTGTTTGCTATTTTTTTAAATATATTTTGATTATTCTTTTTACTTTAATCATTTTTTTTTCTACTGTTTCTTTTTTTTTGTTTTCTTTTTTTTTATGATAAAATAATACCCTGATAAGCTACAAGTTAAATCTACACCAAATTGAATAATTTTTTACAAATTCAAATTTTGAAGCACTTAGCAACTGAGTTATAATTTACTGGCTTAGCACATAGCAAAAAAGTGCAAAACCCAGTAATGGATTGTTTCTTTTTGATTTTTTTTTTGAAATTCTGTTAGTTCTGGTATTTGTTAGTTCTAGTTTTTCTGTTTTTTAGAAGTTATTTTTTTTTGTTGAAATGGTTTTTGACTGATATTTTTTCTTATATATGGGCCGTGAATACACGACTACAGGAAAAGAGAAATTTTTTTTTCACTTCATACTTTCAAAAGTATGCATATTGATTCTATTTTTTTTTTGTGAAGAACTATACTGAACATATCTTTGTAATACATTTTTTTTTCTAAACTTCCGCAATTAAACGCGATTTCGGCTTGATAGCCGACCTCGGTCGTAAACGCGGACGTTCAATAGGGTTTGGAATATTTTCGTTATTGTTAATAATTGTGACGACGGGAGATAAGGGACGGGGGTGAGGTATGTTTACGGGTGGGTTATCAAATTCTATTTCGTCCTGATTGAAAAGAGGAATATCTACGTCGTCGTTTAGCTCGACTGAAATATCATTACTAGGTATATTAATTACAGGGGGATTGAAATCAAGAGCAGGTTCAGTCTCTACTGGATCAACAGAGTTATTTTCCTCAATACTTTCAATATCAGATTCATCATGGGAATCCCAATCAGTCTGAGTGGCTATTTGTTTACGAAAACGTTCTCTCGGTTCGACTGTTGACTCCATGTCAGGCATGGGTTCATCAGTCCATAACATCGTTTCGAACAAAGGTTTAAGTCTATTACTATGCACAAGTTTAATTTGAAATGAACTATCAGCTATTTCGACTGTATGATTATTATTTACTTTGATAACTCTGTACGGGCCCTTAAATTTGGAAGTAAATTTTTTATTATCGACTTTTTTTACTTCCCTTATATCTAGTAAAACTCTATCGCCCGGTTGTAATTATGAAGTAAAGCCCGCTTATTGTACTGCTCTCTTTGTCGTTCCCGCGCTTTTACATTATATTCATGCGCCCTTTGAAAACTATAGTGGAGTCTTTCCAAAAGGGAATCGAAGTAATTAGAGGAGGGGACTGGTTCTGGGACCACCCATAAAATTTTATTAATGGGAAAGTTGACATCGCGACCAAAACACATGTAATACGGGCTCTCATTTGTAGAAGAATGTATTGATGAACGGTATGCAAAGCATACTTCACCCAACACATCCTCCCAATTTTCATGCTGCCCGTAAACTAATTCTTTTCGTAACATTGTCGTCATAGTACGATTAAAACGCTCGGTTTCCCCATTACTAGCTGGGTTATAAGATGTAGTAAAACGTTGTTCAATATTTAACTTTAACGACAAAAGTATTTCATTAATTTAGTGGCGCCAGTGAACGCCAGAGCACGTCAATGCACGCCAGAGCACGCCAGTGCACGCCAGAGCACGCAAGTGCACGCCAATGCACGCCAGTGCACGCCAGTGCACACCAGAGCACGCCAGAGCACGCCAATTCACACCAGAGCACGCCAGTGCACGCCAGAGCACGCTAGTGCACGCCAGAGCACGCCAGTGCACGCCAGAGCACGCCAGTGCACGCCAGAGCACGCCAGTGCACGCCAGAGCACGCCAGTGCACGCCAGAGCACGCCAATTCACACCAGAGCACGCCAGAGCACGCCAGAGCACGCCAATTCACACCAGAGCACGCCAGTGCACGCCAGAGCACGCCAGTGCACGCCAGAGCATGCCAGTGCACGCCAAAGCAGGCCAGTGCACGCACGAGCACGTCAATGTTCGCCAGAGCATGCCAGTGCACGCCAGAGCACGCCAGAGCACGCCAGAGCACGCCAATTCACACCAGATCACGTCAATGCACGCCAGAGCACGCCAGTGCACGCCAGAGCACGCCAATTCACACCAGAGCACGCCAGAGCACGCCAGTGCACGCCAGAGCACGTCAATGCACGCCAGAGCACGCCAGTGCACGCCAGTGCACGAAAGAGCACGCCAATTCACACCAGAGCACGCCAGTGAACGCCAAAGCACGCCATTGCACGCCAGAGCACGCCAGTGCACGCAAGAGCACGCCAGTGCACGCCAGAGCACGCCAGAGCACGCCAGTTCACGCCAGTGCACGCCAGTGCACGCATGAGCACGCCAGAGCAATTCAATGCACGCCAGAGCACGCCAATTCACACCAGAGCACGCCAGTGCACGCCAGAGCACGCCAATTCACACCAGAGCACGCCAGTGCACGCCAGAGCACGCCAGTGCACGCTAGAGCACGCAAGTGCACGCCAAAGCAAACCAGTGCACGCCAGAGCACGCCAGTGCACGCCAGTGCACGCCAATTCACACCAGAGCACGCCAGTGCACGCCAGAGCACGCCAGTGCACGCTAGAGCAACTCAATGCACGCCAGTGCACGCCAGAGCAATTCAATGCACGCCAGAGCACGCCAGTGCACGCCAGAGCACGCCAGAGCACGCCAGTGCACGCCAGAGCACGTTAATGCAAGCCAGAGCAAGCCAGTGCACGCCAGTGCACGCCAGAGCACGCCAGTGCACGCCAGAGCACGCCAGTGCACGCCAGAGCACGCCAGTGCACGCCAGAGCACGCCAGTGCACGCCAGAGCACGCCAGTGCACGCCAGAGCACGGTAGAGCACAGCAGAGAACAGCTCAGCACTTGAAGTTGCTATAATACTTTTTTCACTTGTTTAAATCATTTTTTAATTACAGGATGTGTAAATCAATGTCCAATACACCATTTCAAGTCTATTTAATCAATAAATTTAAAGAGCAAATCATGAACAAAAAGTTTGAGAAAAACACACATCACAGCACTTGAATTTTTAAAAATTATTCAAGTTATTTGAATTCTATTGTCGGGTAGTGGATTTCTATTGTCAGGCACTTGAGTTCTGCATAGCAGAGCACGCAAGAGCACGACCGAGCACGCCAGTGCACGCAAGAGCACGTCAACGCACGCCAGAGCACGCCAGTGCACGCCAGAGAACGCCAATTCACACCAGAGCACGCCAGTGCACGCCAGAGGACGCCAGTGCGCGCCAGAGCACACCAGTGCACGCACGAGCACGTCAATGCACGCCAGAGCATGCCAGTGCACGCCAGAGCACGCCAGTGCACGCCAGTGCACGCCAATTCACACCAGAGCACGCCAAAGCACGCCAGTGCACGCCAGAGCAAGGCAATGCACGCCAGAGCACGAGAGTGCACGCCAGAGCACGCCAGTGCACGCCAGAGCACGCCAGTGCACGCCAGAGCACGCCAGTGCACGCCAGTGCACGCCAGAGCAATTCAATGCACGCCAGAGCACGCCAATTCACGCCAGTGCACGACAGAGCATGCCAATTCACACCAAAGCACGCCAGTGCACGCCAGAGCACGCCAGTGCACGCAAGAGCACGTCAATGCACGCCAGAGCACGCCAGTGCACGCCAGAGCACGCAAGTGCACGCCAAAGCAAACCAGTGCACGCCAGAGTACGCCAGTGCGCGCCAGTGCACGCCAATTCACACCAGAGTACGCCAGTGCACGCCAGAGCACGCCAGTGCACGCAATAGCACGCCAGTGCACGCTAGAGCAACTCAATACACGCCAGAGCACGCCAGTGCACGCCAGAGCACGCCAGTGCACGCCAGAGCAATTCAATGCACGCCAGAGCACGCCAGTGCACGCCAGAGCACGCAAGTGCACGCCAAAGCACGCCAGTGCACGCCAGAGCACGCCAGTGCACGCCAGTGCACGCCAATTAACACCAGAGCACGCCAGTGCATGCCAGAGCACTCCAGAGCACGCCAGTGCACGCCAGAGCAATTCAATGCACGCCAGAGCACGCCAGTGCATGCCAGAGCACGCCAGAGCACGCCAATTCACACCAGAGCACGCCAGTGCACGCCAGAGCACGCCAGTGCACGCCAGAGCACGCCAGTGCACGCAAGAGCACGCCAGTGCGCGCCAGAGCACACCAATGCACGCAAGAGCACGTCAATGCACGCCAGAGCATGCCAGTGCACGCCAGAGCACGCCAGTGCACGCAAGAGCACGCCAGTGCACGCAAGAGCACGCCAGTGCACGCAAGAGCACGCCAGTGCACGCCAAAGCACGCCAGTGCACGCCAGAGCACGCCAGTGCACGCCAGTGCACGCCAGAGCACGCCAGTGCACGCCAGAGAACGCCAGAGCACGCCAGTGCACGCCAGTGCACGCCAATTTGCACCAGAGCACGCCAGATCACGCCAGAGCACGCCAGAGCACGTCAATGCACGCCAGAGCACGCCAGTGCACGCCAGAGCACGCCAATTCACACCAGAGCACGCCAGTGCACACCAGAGCATGCCAGTGCACGCCAGAGCACGCCAGTGCACGCCAGAGCACGCCAGTGCACGCCAGAGCACAACAGTGCACGCCAGTGCACGCCAGAGCAATTCAATGCACGCCGTAGCACGCCAGTGCACGCCAGAGCACGCAAGTGCACGCCAAAGCACGCCAGTGCACGCCAGAGCAAGCCAGTGCACGCCAATTAACACGAGAGCACGCCAGTGCACGCCAGAGCACGCCAGAGCACGCCAGAGCACGCCAGTGCACGCCAGAGCACGTCAATGCACGCTAGAGCAAGCCAGAGCACGCCAGAGCACGCCAATTCACACCAGAGCACGCCAGTGCACGCAAAAGCACGTCTATGCACGCCAGAGCATGCCAGTGCACGCCAGAGCACGCCAGTGCACGCAAGTGCACGCCAATTCACACCAGAGCACGCCAGAGCACGCCAGTGCACGCCAGAGCACGCCAATTCACGCCAGAGCAAGCCAGAGTACGCCAGAGCACGCCAGAGCACGCCAGTGCACTTCAGAGCACGGTAGAGCACAGCAGAACACGCCAGTGCACGCCAGAGCACGCCAGTGCACGCCAGTGCACGCCAGAACACGCCAGTGCACGCCAGAGCACGCCAGTGCACGCCAGAGCACGCCAGTGCACGCCAGAGCACGCCAGTGCACGCCAGAGCACGCCAATTCACACCAGAGCACGCCAGTGCACGCCAGAGCACGCCAGTGCACGCCAGAGCACGCCAGAGCACGCCAGTGCACGCCAGAGCACACCAGTGCACGCCAAAGCACGCAAGTGCACGTCAATGCACGCCAGAGCAAGCCAGAGCACGCCAGAGCACGCCAGTGCACGCCAGAGCACGGTAGAGCACAGCAGAGAATAGCTCAGCACTTGAAGTTGCTATAATACTTTTTTCAATTGTTAAAATCATTTTTTAATTACAGGATGTGTAAATTAATGTCCAATACACCGTTTCAAGTCTATTTAATCAATAAATTTATAGAGCAAATCATGAACAAAAAGTTTGAGAAAAACGCACATCACAACACTTGAATTTTTAAAAATTATTCAAGTTATTTGAGTTCTATTGTCGGGTAGTGGATTTCTATTGTCAAGCACTTGAGTTCTGCATAGTAGAGCACGCAAGAGCACGACCGAGCACGCCAGTGCACGCAAGAGCACGTCATTGCACGCCAGAGCACGCCAGTGCACGCCAGAGCACGCCAATTCACACCAGAGCACGCCAGTGCACGCCAGAGCACGCCAGTGCACGCCAGAGCACGCCAGTGCACGCAAGAGCACGCCAGTGCGCGCCAGAGCACACCAATGCACGCAAGAGCACGTCAATGCACGCCAGAGCATGCCAGTGCACGCCAGAGTACGCCAGTGCACGCAAGAGCACGCCAGTGCACGCCAAAGCACGCCAGTGCACGCCAGAGCACGCCAGTGCACGCCAGTGCACGCCAGAGCACGCCAGTGCACGCCAGAGAACGCCAGAGCACGCCAGTGCACGCCAGTGCACGCCAATTTGCACCAGAGCACGCCAGATCACGCCAGAGCACGCCAGAGCACGTCAATGCACGCCAGAGCACGCCAGTGCACGCCAGAGCACGCCAATTCACACCAGAGCACGCCAGTGCACGCCAGAGCATGCCAGTGCACGCCAGAGCACGCCAGTGCACGCCAGAGCACGCCAGTGCACGCCAGAGCACAACAGTGCACGCCAGTGCACGCCAGAGCAATTCAATGCACGCCGTAGCACGCCAGTGCACGCCAGAGCACGCAAGTGCACGCCAAAGCACGCCAGTGCACGCCAGAGCAAGCCAGTGCACGCCAATTAACACGAGAGCACGCCAGAGCACGCCAGAGCACGCCAGTGCACGCCAGTGCACGCCAGTGCACGCCAGTGCACGCCAGAGCACGTCAATGCACGCTAGAGCAAGCCAGAGCACGCCAGAGCACGCCAATTCACACCAGAGCACGCCAGTGCACGCAAAAGCACGTCTATGCACGCCAGAGCATGCCAGTGCACGCCAGAGCACGCCAGTGCACGCAAGTGCACGCCAATTCACACCAGAGCACGCCAGTGCACGCCAGAGCACGCCAGAGCACGCCAGTGCACGCCAGAGCACGCCAATTCACGCCAGAGCAAGCCAGAGTACGCCAGAGCACGCCAGAGCACGCCAGTGCACTTCAGAGCACGGTAGAGCACAGCAGAACACGCCAGTGCACGCCAGAGCACGCCAGTGCACGCCAGTGCACGCCAGAGCACGCCAGTGCACGCCAGAGCACGCCAGTGCACGCCAGAGCACGCCAGTGCACGCCAGAGCACGCCAGTGCACGCCAGAGCACGCCAATTCACACCAGAGCACGCCAGTGCACGCCAGAGCACGCCAGTGCACGCCAGAGCACGCCAGAGCACGCCAGTGCACGCCAGAGCACACCAGTGCACGCCAAAGCACGCAAGTGCACGTCAATGCACGCCAGAGCAAGCCAGAGCACGCCAGAGCACGCCAGTGCACGCCAGAGCACGGTAGAGCACAGCAGAGAACAGCTCAGCACTTGAAGTTGCTATAATATTTTTTTCACTTGTTAAAACCATTTTTTAATTACAGGATGTGTAAATCAATGTCCAATACACCATTTCAAGTCTATTTAATCAATAAATTTATAGAGCAAATCATGAACAAAAAGTTTTAGAAAAAAGCACATCACAGCACTTGGATTTTTAAAAATTATTCAAGTTATTTGAGTTTTATTGTCGTTTAGTGGATTTCTATTGTCAAGCACTTGAGTTCTGCATAGCAGAGCACGCCAGAGCACGCCAGAGCACGCCAGAGCACGCCAGTGCACGCCAGAGCACGCCAGAGCACGCAATTTCACACCAGAGCATGCCAGTGCACGCCAGAGCACGTCAATGCACGCCAGAGCACGCCAGTGCACGCCAGAGCACGCCAGTGCACGCCAGTGCACGCCAGTGCAAGCCGGTGCACGCCAGTGCACGCCAGAGCACGACAATTCACACCAGAGCACGCCAGTGCACGCCAGATCACGACAATTCACACCAGAGCACGCCAGTGCATGCCAGAGCACGCCAGTGCACGCCAGAGCACGCCAGTGCACGCAAGAGCACGTCAATGCACGCCAGAGCATGCCAGTGCACGCCAGAGCACGTCAATTAACACCAGAGAACGCCAGTGCACGCCAGAGCACGCCAGTTCACGCCAGTGCACGCCAATTAACACCAGAGCACGCCAGTGCACGCCAGAGCACGCCAGAGCACGCCAGTGCACGCCAGTGCACGCCAGAGCACGTCAATGCACGGCAGAGCAAGCCAGAGCACGCCAGAGCACGCAACAGCACGCCAGTGCACGCCAGTGCACGGTAGAGCACAGCAGAGAACAGCTCAGCACTTGAAGTTGCTATAATACTTTTTCACTTGTTAAAATCATTTTTTAATTACAGGATGTGTAAATCAATGTCCAATACACCGTTTCAAGTCTATTTAATCAATAAATTTATAGAGCAAATCATGAACAAAAAGTTTGAGAAAAACGCACATCACAGCACTTGAATTTTTAAAAATTATCCAAGTTATTTGAGTTCTATTGTCGGGTAGTGGATTTCTATTGTCAAGCACTTGAGTTCTGCATAGCAGAGCACGCAAGAGCACGACCGAGCACGCCAGTGCACGCCAGAGCACGCCAGTGCACGCCAGAGCACGCCAGTGCACGCCAGAGCACGCCAATTCACACCAGAGCACGCCAGTGCACGCCAGAGCACGCCAGTGCACGCCAGAGCACGCCAGAGCACGCCAGTGCACGCCAGAGCACACCAGTGCACGCCAGAGCACGCAAGTGCACGTCAATGCACGCCAGAGCAAGCCAGAGCACGCCAGAGCACGCCAGTGCACGCCAGAGCACGGTAGAGCACAGCAGAGAACAGCTCAGCACTTGAAGTTGCTATAATATTTTTTTCACTTGTTAAAACCATTTTTTAATTACAAGATGTGTAAATCAATGTCCAATACACCATTTCAAGTCTATTGAATCTATAAATTTATAAAGCAAATCATGAACAAAAAGTTTTAGAAAAAAGCACATCACAGCACTTGGATTTTTAAAAATTATTCAAGTTATTTGAGTTTTATTGTCGTTTAGTGGATTTCTATTGTCAAGCACTTGAGTTCTGCATAGCAGAGCACGCCAGAGCACGCCAGAGCACGCAATTTCACACCAGAGCACGCCAGTGCACGCCAGAGCACGTCAATGCACGCCAGAGCACGCCAGTGCTTGCCAGTGCACGCCAGAGCACGCCAGTGCACGCCAGATCACGCCAGTGCACGCTAGAGCAATTCAATGCACGCCAGAGCACGCCAGTGCACGCCAGAGCATGCAAGTGCACGCCAGAGCACGCCAGTGCACGCCAGTGCACGCCAGTGCACGCCAGTGCACGCCAGTGCACGCCAGTGCACGCCAGTGCACGCCAGTGCACGCCAGTGCACGCCAGTGCACGCCAATTAACACCAGAGCACGCCAGAGCACGCCAGTGCACGCCAGTGCACGCCAGTGCACGCCAGTGCACGCCAGAGCACGTCAATGCACGCCAGAGCAAGCCAGAGCACGCAGAGCACGCCAGAGCACGCCAGTGCACGCCAGAGCACGCAAGTGCACGCCAAAGCACGCCAGTGCACGCCAGTGCACGTCAGTGCACGCCAGAGCACGCCAGTGCACGCCAGAGCACGCAAGAGCACGCCAGTGCATGCACGAGCACGTCAATGCACGCCAGAGCATGCCAGTGCACGCCAGAGCAATTCAATGCACGCCAGAGCACGCCAATTCACACCAGAGCACGCCAGTGCACGCCAGAGCACGTCAATGCACGCCTGAGCAAGACAGTGCACGACAGAGCTCGCCAGTGCACGCCAGAGCACGCCAATTCACACCAGAGCACGACAGTGCACGCAAGTGCACGCCAGAGCAAGCCAGAGCAGGACAGAGCACGCCAGAGCACGCCAGTGCACGCCAGTGCACGCCAGTGCACGCCAGTGCACGCCAGTGCACGCCAGTGCACGCCAGTGCACGCCAGAGCACGGTAGAGCACAGCAGAGAACAGCTCAACACTTGAAGTTGCTATAATATTTTTTTCACTTGTTAAAACCATTTTTTAATTACAGGATGTGTAAATCAATGTCCTATAAACCATTTCAAGTCTATTTAATCAATAAATTTATAGAGCAAATCATGAACAAAAAGTTTTAGAAAAACGCACATCACAGCACTTGAATTTTTAAAAATTATTCAAGTTATTTGAGTTCTATTGTCGGGTAGTGGATTTATATTGTCAAGCACTTGAGTTCTGCATAGCAGAGCACGCCAGAGCACGACAGAGCACGCCAGAGCACGTTAGTGCACGCCAGAGAAAGCCAGTGCACGCCAGAGCACGCCAATTCACACCAGAGCACGTCCATGCACGCCAGAGCACGCCAGTGCACGCCAGAGCACGCCAGTGCACGCCAGAGCACGCCAGTGCACGCCAGAGCACGCCAGTGCACGCCAGTGCACGACAGAGCACGTCAATGCACGCCAGAGCACGCCAGTGCACGCCAGAGCTCGCCAATGCACGCCAGAGCACGCCAATTCACACCAGAGCACGCCAGTGCACGCCAGAGTACGCCAATTGAAACCAGAGCACGCCAGAGCACGCCAATTCACACCAGGGCACGCCAGTGCACGCCAGTGCACGCAAGAGCACGCCAGTGCACGCAAGAGCACGCCAGTGCACGCCAGAGCACGCCAATTCACACCAGAGCACGCCAGAGCACGCCAGTGCACGCCAGAGCACGTCAATGCACGCCAGAGCAAGCCAGAGCACGCCAGAGCACGCCAGAGCACGCCAGTGCACGCCAGAGCACGTCAATGCACGCCAGAGCAAGCCAGAGCACGCCAGAGCACGCCAGAGCACGCCAGTGCACGCCAGAGCACGTCAATGCACGCCAGAGCAGTCCAGTGCACGCCAGTGCACGCCAATTCACACAAGAGCACGCCAGAGCACGCCAGAGCACGCCAGTGCACCCCAGAGCACGTCAATGCACGCCAGAGCACGCCAGAGCACGCCAGTGCACGCCAGTGCACGCCAGTGCACGCCAGTGCACGCCAATTCACACCAGTGCACGCCAATTCACACCAGAGCACGCCAGTGCACGCCAGAGCACGGTAGAGCACAGCAGAGAACAGCTCAACACTTGAAGTTGCTATAATATTTTTTTCACTTGTTAAAACCATTTTTTAATTACACGATGTGTAAATCAATGTCCTATAAACCATTTCAAGTCTATTTAATCAATAAATTTATAGAGCAAATCATGAACAAAAAGTTTTAGAAAAACGCACATCACAGCACTTGAATTTTTAAAAATTATTCAAGTTATTTGAGTTTTATTGTCGGGTAGTGGATTTATATTGTCAAGCACTTGAGTTCTGCATAGCAGAGCACGCCAGAGCACGACAGAGCACGCCAGAGCACGTTAGTGCACGCCAGAGAAAGCCAGTGCACGCCAGAGCACGCCAATTCACACCAGAGCACGTCCATGCACGCCAGAGCACGCCAATTCACACCAGAGCACGCCAGTGCACGCCAGAGTACGCCAGTGCACGCCAGAGCACGTCAATGCACGCCAAAGCACGCCAGTGCACGCCAGAGCACACCAATTCACACCAGAGCACGCCAGTGCACGCCAGAGCACGCCAGTGCCCGCCAGAGCACGCCAGTGCGCGCCAGAGCACACCAGTGCACGCCAGAGCACACCAGTGCCCGCCAGAGCACGCCAGTGCGCGCCAGAGCACACCAGTGCACGCACGAGCACGTCAATGCACGCTAGAGCATGCCAGTGCACGCCAGAGCACGCCAATTCACACCAGAGAACGCCAGTGCACGCAAGAGCACGTCAATGCACGCAAGAGCACGCAAGTGCACGCCAAAGCACGCCAGTGCACGCCAGAACACGCCAGTGCACGCCAATTCACACCAGAGCACGCCAGTGCACGCCAGATCACGCCAGTGCACGCCAGAGCACGCCAGTGCACGCCAGAGCACGCCAGTGCACGCCAGAGCACGCCAGTGCGCGCCAGTGCACGCCAGTGCACGCTAGAGCAAGTCAATAAAAGCCAGAGCACGCCAGTGCACGCCAGAGCACGCCAGTGCACGCCAGAGCACGCCATTGCACGCCAGAGCACGCCAGTGCACGCTAGAGCAATTCAATGCACGCCAGAGCACGCCAGTGCACGCCAGAGCAAGCAAGCGCACGCCAGAGCACGCCAGTGCACGCCAGAGCACGCCAGTGCACGCCAGTGCACGCCAATTAACACCAGAGCACGCCAGTGCACGCCAGAGCATGCCAGAGCACGTCAATGCACGCCAGAGCAAGCCAGAGCACGCAGAGCACGCCAGAGCACGCCAGTGCACGCCAGAGCACGGTAGAGCACAGCAGAGAACAGCTCAGCACTTGAAGTTGCTATAATACTTTTTTCACTTGTTAAAATCATTTTTTAATTTCAGGATGTGTAAATCAATGTCCAATACACCATTTCAAGTCTATTTAATCAATAAATTTATAAAGCAAATCATGAACAAAAAGTTTGAGGAAAACGCACATCACAGCACTTGAATTTTTAAAAATTATTCAAGTTATTTGAGTTCTATTGTCGGGTAGTGGATTTCTATTGTCAAGCACTTGAGTTCTGCATAGCAGAGCACGAAAGAGCACGACCGAGCATGCCAGTGCACGCAAGAGCACGTCAATGCATGCCAGAGCACGCCAGTGCACGCCAGAGCACGCAAGTGCACGCTAAAGCACGCCAGTGCACGCCAGTGCACGTCAGTGCACGCCAGAGCACGCCAGTGCACGCCAGTGCACGCCAGAGCACGCAAGAGCACGCCAGTGCATGCACGAGCACGTCAATGCACGCCAGAGCATGCCAGTGCACGCCAGAGCAATTCAATGCACGCCAGAGCACGTCAATTCACACCAGAGCACGCCAGTGCACGCCAGAGCACGTCAATGCACGCCTGAGCAAGACAGTGCACGACAGAGCTCGCCAGTGCACGCCAGAGCACGCCAATTCACACCAGAGCACGACAGTGCACGCAAGTGCACGCCAGAGCAAGCCAGAGCACGACAGAGCACGCCAGAGCACGCCAGTGCACGCCAGAGCACGGTAGACCACAGCAGAGAACAGCTCAGCACTTGAAGTTGCTATAATATTTTTTTCACTTGTTAAAACCATTTTTTAATTACAAGATGTGTAAATCAATGTCCAATACACCATTTCAAGTCTATTTAATCAATAAATTTATAGAGCAAATCATGAACAAAAAGTTTTAGAAAAAAGCACATCACAGCACTTGGATTTTTAAAAATTATTCAAGTTATTTGAGTTCTATTGTCGTTTAGTGGATTTCTATTGTCAAGCACTTGAGTTCTGCATAGCAGACCACGCCAGAGCACGCCAGAGCACGCCAGAGCATGCCAGAGCACGCCAGAGCACGCCATTTCACATCAGAGCACGCCAGTGCACGCCAGAGCACGTCAATGCACGTCAGAGCACGCCAGAGCACGCCAGTGCACGCCAGAGCACGCCAGTGCATGCCAGTGCACGCCAGAGCACGCTAGTGCACGCCGGTGCACGCCAGTGCACGCCAGAGCACGACAATTCACACCAGAGCACGCCAGTGCACGCCAGAGCACGCCAATTCACACCAGAGCACGCCAGTGCACGCCAGAGCACGCCAGTGCACGCAAGAGCACGTCAATGCACGCAAGAGCATGCCAGTGCACGCCAGAGCACGTCAATTCACACCAGAGCACATCAATGCACGCCAGAGCACGCCAGTGCACACCAGAGCACGCCAGTGTACGCCAGAGCACGCCAGTGCACGCAATAGCACGCCAGTGCACGCAAGAGCACGTCAATGCACGCCAGAGCATGCCAGTGTACGCCAGAGCACGGCAATTCACACCAAAGCAGTCAATGCACGCCAGAGCACGCCAGTGCACGCCAGAGCACGCCAGTGCACGCCAGAGCACGCCAGTGCAGCCAGAGCAATTCAATGCACGCCATAGCACGCCAGTGCACGCCAGAGCACGCCAGTGCACGCCAGAGCACGCCAGTGCACGCCAGAGCACGCCAGTGCACGCCAGAGCACGCCAGTGCACGCCAGAGCACGCAAGCGCACGCCAAAGCACACCAGTGCACGCCAGAGCATTCCAGTGCACGCCAGTGCACGCCAATTCACACAAGAGCACGCCAGAGCACGCCAGAGCACGCCAGTGCACGCCAGAGCACGTCAATGCACGCCAGAGCACGCCAGAGCACGCCAGTGCACGCCAGTGCACGCCAGTGCACGCCAATTCACACCAGTGCACGCCAATTCACACCAGAGCACGCCAGTGCACGCCAGAGCACGGTAGAGCACAGCAGAGAACAGCTCAACACTTGAAGTTGCTATAATATTTTTTTCACTTGTTAAAACCATTTTTTAATTACAGGATGTGTAAATTAATGTCCAATACACCATTTCAAGTCTATTTAATCAATAAATTTATAGAGCAAATCATGAACAAAAAGTTTTAGAAAAACGCACATCACAGCACTTGAATTTTTAAAAATTATTCAAGTTATTTGAGTTCTATTGTCGGGTAGTGGATTTATATTGTCAAGCACTTGAGTTCTGCATAGCAGAGCACGCCAGAGCACGACAGAGCACGCCAGTGCACGCAAGAGCACGCCAGTGCACGCAAGAGCACGTCAATGCACGCCAGAGCACGTCAGTGCACGCCAGAGCACGTCAGTGCACGCCAGAGCACGTCAATGCACTCCAGAGCACGCCAGTGCACGCCAGAGCACGCCAGAGCACGCCAGTGCACGCCAGAGCACGTCAATGCACGCCAGAGCAAGCCAGAGCACGCCAGAGCACGCCAGAGCACGCCAGTGCACGCCAGAGCACGTCAATGCACGCCAGAGCACGCCAGTGCACGCCAGAGCACGCCAATTCACACCAGAGCACGCCAAAGCACGCCAGTGAACGCCAGAGCACGTAAGTGCACGCCAGTGCACGCCAGAGCACGCCAGTGCACGCCAGAACACGGCAGTGCACGCCAGAGCACGCCAGTGCACGCCAGAGCACGCCAGTGTACCCCAGAGCACGCCAGTGCACGCAAGAGCACGTCAATGCACGCCAGAGCACGTCAGTGCACGCCAGAGCACGTCAATGCACTCCAGAGCACGCCAGTGCACGCCAGAGCAAGCCAGTGCACGCCAGAGCACGCCAGAGCACGCCAGTGCACGCCAGAGCACGTCAGTGCACGCCAGAGCACGTCAATGCACTCCAGAGGTAGCCAGTGCACGCCAGAGCACGCCAGTGCACGCCAGAGCACACCAGTGCACACCAAAGCACGCCAGTGCACGCCAGAGCACGCCAGTGCACGCCAGTGCACGCCAATTCACACCAGAGCACGCCAGAGCACGCCAGTGCACGCCAGAGCACGTCAATGCACGCCAGAGCAAGCCAGAGCACGCCATTGCACGCCAGAGCACGCCAGAGCACGCCAGTGCACGCCAGTGCACGCCAATTCACACCAGAGCACGCCAGGGCACGCCAGAGCACGACAGAGCACGCCAGAGCAATTCAATGCACTCCAGAGCACGCCAGTGCACGCCAGAGCACGCCAGAGCACGCCAGTGCACGCCAGAGCACGTCAATGCACGCCAGAGCAAGCCAGAGCACGCCAGAGCACGCCAGAGCACGCCAGTGCACGCCAGAGCACGTCAATGCACGCCAGAGCACGCCAGTGCACGCCAGAGCACGCCAATTCACACCAGAGCACGCCAAAGCACGCCAGTGAACGCCAGAGCACGCCAGTGCACGCACGAATACGTCAATGCACGCCAGTGCACGCCAGAGCACGCCAGACTTCGCCAGAGCACGCCAGTGCACGCCAGAGCACGCCAATTCACACCAGAGCACGTCAATGTACGCCAGAGCACGCCAGTGCTCGCCAGAGCACGCCAATTCACACCAGAGCACGCCAGAGCACGCCAGTGCACGCCAGAGCACGTCAATGCACGCCAGAGCACGCCAGTGCATGCCAGATTACGCCAGTGCACACCAGAGCACGCCAGTGCACGCCAGAGCACGCCAGTGCACGCCAGAGCACGCCAGTGCACGCCAGAGCAATTCAATGCACGCCAGAGCACGCCAGAGCACGCCATTGCACGCCAGAGCAAGCCAGAGCACGCCAGTGCACGCACGAGCACGTCAATGCACGCCAGAGCACGCCAGTGCACGCCAGTGCACGCCAATTCACACCAGAGCACGCCAGTGCACGCCAAAGCACGCCAGAGCACGCCAGTGCACGCCAGAGCACGTCAATGCAAGCAAGAGCAAGCCAGAGCACGCCAGAGCACGCCAGAGCACGCCAGTGCACGCCAGAGCACGGTAGAGCACAGCAGAGAACAGCTCAGCACTTGAAGTTGCTATAATATTTTTTTCACTTGTTAAAATCATTTTTTAATAACAGGATGTGTAAATCAATATCCAATACACCATTTCAAGTCTATTTAATCAATAAATTTATAGAGCAAATCATGAACAAAAAGTTTGACAAAAACGCACATCATAGAACTTGAATTTTTAGAAATTATTCAAGTTATTTGAGTTCTATTGTCGGGAAGTGGATTTCTATTGTCAAGCACTTGAGTTCTGCATAGCAGAGCACGCCGGAGCACGCCAGAGCTCGCCAGTGCACGCAAGAGCACGTCAATGCACGCCAGAGCACGCCAATGCACGCCAGAGCACGCAAGTGCACGCTAGAGAATCCCAGTGCACGCCAGAGCACGCCAGTGCACGCACGAGCACGTCAATGCACGCCAGAGCACGCCAGAGCACGCAAGTGCACGCCAGAGCACGCCAGTGCATGCCAGAGCACGCCAGTGCACGCCAGAGCACGCCAGTGCACGCCAGAGCACGCCAATTCACACCAGAGCACACCAGTGCACGCCAGAGCACGCCAGAGCACGCCAGTGCACGCCAGTGTACGCTGTAATGAGCATACACAGCTCATACATGTAAATTGACGAGTAAACTTGAAAGACAAGAACAGGTTCTAACTCCTTCTTGTCTGCCCTCCTTTAAACGAGAGACCGGAAACATCCACGCCCAGATTTAATTGGGATGATCACGTATGTTTCCCTTCCCCTATTCGAGTATAAATACTCGTGGTTTTGGTACTTGAAGTCAGAGTTCTCTCAGCTCTCCTTCAAGCTCCAGCTCCAGCTCCAGAAGTAAGATCACCCTTCTCATACTTTATATTGTGTACTCGTATATTGTATGTGTGCTGTGGAAGAATACATGGTATTACAAGAAAGGTCTCTACAATTGGAGGTCCCAACGAGACTGAACGCTTTAGTTAAGAAATTAGATTAAGTCAGTCATTGTTGGTAGACTTTAAAAAGTGGAGACTTCTTGCTATCTGTGTTCTTCTCGGTACTGACGTATACCGGTGTTGCGATAATAGAAAGTATATTTGGAAAAGTCGAAACGCACCACCCTATTGGAGGTAAGCGGATGCCTGATACTCTGAGTACTACTGAGACTACTCTCAACTCCTTCTTTACCACCCTCTATCCTGTTCTATCCGACGACAACCCACCTTCCACACACCCAACATTAGAGACCGCCAACCCTTCACCTTCACAAACTACACACCTATCAAGCCCCGAAATAATTGCTGCCCGTAATACCTTTTTAACGAATTGGAAGGCATCAGTAGAGATCGAATCTTCTTACTTGGCTGAAATAACTAAACCCCACCAAACATCCTCCGTACGTAAACTAGCGTCACAACTAGAAGAAGAACGAAAGAAAGCGCATAAAGCAACGAATAACACTATAAACTTATACGTCTATCTTCTTGTTAAGGATAAACTTGAATCCACCGTTACCCCAGAAACCATAAGGGAAACCACAAAATCCCTGAAAAATGATATTAAGTTTCTCACAGGAGACGAAAATAGCGTAGATCCCTTAGTACAACAATTGCAAATCGTTCACGGTAAACAGCGCGAATTCACCACCGAATTAACTACAGTATTACAACGGGAAGCACTTTTGCAACGGGCAGGACTTCGGAAAGTTAATACTGAACTAATCAAAGAAAAAGAAAAGGCAGATAAAAAGTGGAAAGCCGCTGAGGAAAAACTTAAAGAAAACAGAGACGAACTTAATAAATTAGATCAAGTAAGAAAAGATAATTCTACAAATTTAAAACTTTTAGACGATTCTCAGAGACACGTAGAAACATTACAAAAATACATACAGGATACCGCGACCCATAACGCAGACTGTGAAAAATTAACAACTGACCTCGAAGCTCAGAAAACACAACTTGAACAACAGCTCAGAGCTGCGATAGAAGCATTGAACAACTTAAAAAAGCTTTAGACCTCAATCAGAAACACGTTTCCGCAGTAGAAACAAATAGTATAGAAGCAAACAGTACCCTTGAGACCGAAAAAACAGAACTAGAAACTCGTTTGACCGCCTCCCAGAAACATAACGAGACACTCGACAGTGAAATCGCCAAATTGAAACTTGAAATCCAATCAGCTAAACAGGTTATCACCCAAACAACTGAGACCAAAGAGAAACTCCATAATAATTACGTTGCCGCTACATTTCAAAATAGAAAATTCGAAACAGAAATAAAAGATCTACGTGATAAACAGGAAACGTTAGAAAATACAATAGTCAACCTCGAATTTCGGATTCAGGACCTAAAAGAAAGAGAAAAAGCTTATTACGAAGCAGAAGACCAATACGAAAGGAACTTTCAGGACATCGCAAATAAAACTTTTGAAACAACCAAATTCTTAGACGAACTCCAAAACTTTACGGGAAGAGATTCTCTTGATAAATTTCTACATACAGAACTTGAAACAGAAAAAACAGATACAATAACAAATCTCCAGGAAATAATAGATAACCTCATTGCACAGAATAATAGTCAAGCAACAACCATTTTTCAACTACAAAAACACAACACAATACTAAAGAAAAACCGTAGAGTCAGTATCTCAAACATGGGAGTAGGAACCGGAGCAGGTCACAACGGTGACGACGACGCAAGTACATCAAAAACCACTTTTACATCACGATTAAGCAAATCTTTACTTAACGCTCCTGATGCGACCATCATGGACAACGTAACAAAACCAATAGTAAAAGTTTTAGGCGAATTATTTTCTCGGGAAGATAAGAAATCTATACCAACATTCAAAGGCAAAAGTACGGACAAACTCATTACTGAATGGCTTAAGGCTGCAGAACACGTAGCGCGGAATAATGATTGGGATGACGACCAAAAGATCCGTTTCTTTTCAGATCGCCTTAAGGGGGAAGCCCTCGAATGGCATGATAATTACGCAGAAGAGCAGGGGGACGATTTAAATTACGACGATTGGAGATATGAAATCATTGAACGGTTCCAAGATTCTTTCGACATAGCGGCCCTTAGAAAGAAATTTAATAAACTAAAACAAAAACCGGAAGAAAATTGTAGAGCATTCGTGTCGAGGCTCACTAGTCTCTACGACAGCATAGAGGGAAAAATGGAAAAGTTAGACACTAAAAACAAAACCGAAGTAGAAGATGCGCTACATAGTGTCGTAAAAAAGATGAGGGACGATATTAAAATTAAGACCCTATTGCAAGGACTATTACCAAAAATAAAAGCCGAGTTATATTTGCGCATGCCAGAGGATTTTAACGATTTTGATCAATTGTGCAAACAATTGTTCATTTCCGAAAAAAATTTACAAAATAAAGAGAATAACGAAGACAAGGAAATTTCAGCGGTAATTGCGGGTATTACACACCATGAGAAGCAACAAGACGATGCGTTAACCCAACAAAAAACTGAAATCGACCTAATCAAGCAACAATTGGCTGATTTAGGAGCCATTACTAAAAGACGACACTCCTCACAGGAAAATATCGCGACTATCAGCGCAGTGGATCGTTTTGATTCCAGGAGAACAACTTCCTTGGACCGCCGTCCAAGACAGGAGGACGCACGAGTCCACTTCGACAGACCCAGGACAGAAGGATCTCCCCGACCACAAGGAAACCGAGACTCCAGTTACAGCCGAAGCAGGGACACAAGCTACTCCCGTAGCAGGGATCAGAGCCCATCGAGTAACAGGGAGCGCAGTGATTCGCGTGATAACGGACGATCTTATTCAAGGTTTAGAGATCCAAGATATAATAATAATAGATACAGGGAACCCCGCTATAATAACAACAGATTTAGGGAACAGCGCCAATATAATAACTATAACCCCAGATTTACAAATAGGCCATTCCGCCTCCGACAGGGATACGGTGGACAACGAAACGAATATAATAACGCACCAAGAGAGTGGCCTACCGTACAGAATAATAACGCATATAGCGAAAGAGTAGACCCCAGTAACAACCAACAACTAGGTCAGAGAGATATAGTTTGTCATAAGTGCAACAAACGAGGACACATCGCGCGAGAATGTTGGACCGACATGGCCCGCATCAACCGCCAATACCGTCAGAATTAAACAATTGGGAAAACGTAGCAATTAACTCACTCCTAACTCTCCATAACTTTACCCCGCCCGCCCAACATATTATACCACCCCTTCTTAGAATCCCAGTTCTAATCCTTGATATTATTGCCAAAGGATTGATAGACACCGGCGCTGCCGCCAGTCTTCTTTCTTCCGAACTTTTATTCGAACTACGAGATAAAAACATAAGAAAATCGCTTAATAATGATAATTCGCCCATCTTTAAAACAGTGTCAGGACAGGTTCTGCGAACTTTTGGAAAATTTGAGTTCCCAATTACAATCAATAAGGATCATACTTTTCTTCATTACTTCTACGTAATAGAAGCTTTGCAGGAAGATTGCATCCTTGGAATAGATTTTCTTTCTCACCACAACGTAAAAGTAAACGCTAAAAATAGGGAAATCCATTACGACCATGCGCAAAACCAGCAAATGCTAAGAACTGTCTGTCCCATATATAGCTTGACTATTGGCGAAAGTCAGCATGAGATACCACTAACACCACATTGTGAAGTAACCAACAATTTACCGGAATTATCGTTCATTAGACGACCTTTTGAACTTTGCAATGCCCAAGATTCGCTTGATAGAGCACTTGCGGGTACTAAAAAATACATTTCCTATCAAAAAGATTTAATAACATTACAGCCAGAAAATACAAAGATCATCATTCACAAACCTGACATAGAAGGAAACAGAGCTGTATTAGGTCAAATTAACGCACAAAACGAAAATGCAGTTTCTTCCACAAACCCAATACCGAAACCAAAACCAGTAACTGTCGCGATTAGTAAAATACGGAATTCCATTGATAGAGCATTAACGAATCGTAGAGCAGAAGTTTCAAAATTGCGATGCTTCGAAATCCCATACCCCGTACCAGTAAGAAAACCAATTGTCGGAATAAACAAAGCTGATGTAGAAATAAATTTACCTAGCATTGACGACGCCCCACTAACGGGAAAAGACTACCTTAACCTAAAACCTTTCCAACAGTTCCAAATTAACAACACACTGTCACCAAAACCGGTAGAAGAAGTTGAATTTGACCTCAAACACCTAGACAAACAACAAACAGCGGTCGTACTTGACTTACTTACGAAACATGGGCAACTCTTTTCGGATAAAGATTCAGAATTGGGACTGGCAATCGGTGTAAAACATTACATCAATACAGGAAACAATGCCCCTGTAAGCATGCGACAGCGACGTACACCCGAAGCACTACGTCCACAAGTTTGGAAACAACTACGTAGCATGCTAGATAATAACATCATACGGATTAGCTCAAGCCCGTACGCAGCAGCTATTGTAATGACTTTGAAAAAAGACGGTAGCCTACGACTCTGCATCGATTACAGATGGCTCAATAAAATCACGATCAAAGATAAATTCCCACTACCACGCATAGACGACACCATTGATGCCTTATACGGAGCTCGTTATTTCTCCACTCTAGACTTAATCAGTGGATATTGGCAAGTAGAGATCAATGAGGCAGACAAACACAAAACGGCTTTTATTTGCGAATTAGGACTATTTGAATTTAATCGAATGCCGTTCGGATTAACAAACGCACCAAGTACGTTCCAAAGAGCAATGAACGACATTTTTAGAGAAGTATTATACAAATATGTTGTAGTATATCTGGATGACATTATTGTGTATAGCAAAACATTTGAAGAACACCTTGGACATTTAGCAAAAGTATTCTGCATATTAGGAGCGGCAGGAATACGACTAAAACGCATCAAATGCGAATTTTTTAAACAAGAAATCGAATATTTAGGATACATCATTTCAAGAAGAGGCCTAACACCAGTTTATAAGAAAATTGAAGCTATTACAACATATCCACAACCGACTAACCAAAAAGAATTAGGATCCTTTTTAGGCCTGGCTAGCTATTACCGAAAATTTATACGATCTTTTGCAGAAAAGGCACACCCACTAACGGCACTTACAAAGAAAACAGCACAATGGAAATGGGGGGAAGAAGAAAGGGACGCCTTTAACTGTATTATTCAATGTCTGACTTCTAAACCTATCCTAAGCTACCCGGATTTCACGCGCGAATTTATCATCTATACGGATGCGTCAGGATACGGCATAGGAGCAGTATTGGCCCAAATGCAGACTCCTCCCCCACCAGAAGAAACCGACAAGTCCAAAAAACCAGTTTGGTATCCAAAACAACAAGATCAGGAAGTCGTTATAGCATATACATCCAAACATTTGAATGAGCGAGAAGCACAATGGGCAACGATTGAAAAAGAATGTTTTGCCATCGTTCATGCGATAGAAGTTTTCAGAACTTATTTGTATGGGAGAAAGTTTGTTGTATTCACCGACCATCGACCATTGGAATGGTTATTCGGGAAAGCAAGCACAAATGGAAGACTCCAGAGATGGGCACTTAAGATCCAGGAGTACGATATGACAATTGGATATCGACCAGGCAAATCACACCAAAATGCTGATTGCCTAAGCCGTATTCTATTTGTTCCATTTGACGCTGCGGTACCCCGCCGTCCACAATTGCGGCAATACTTTTCGAACCAAATCCTGAAAAAGCAGCGGAAAAAATAGTGCGATACGTATCTCTTCACAGACCGCCCATACCAAAACCACAGAGATGGGGAGAAATTAACGAACGACGAGACGCACAACAAAACCAAGACCCTCCCCTTCCAGATAATGTTAAGAAAACCGAAATCAGTGAATGGGCAAAACTACAGCGTGCCGATAAATATTGTCAATCATTAATAGATAAAATAGGTGTTGAAGCCGGCGAAGAAGCTGGGGACCAAACCCGACTTGAAGCTAACAAAAAAGTTAGGGGCCAAGTAAAACTTGAAGCTAATCATAGGGACCAAGTTAGAAACGAAGCTAGCCAAATGGCTGGGGACCGTAATACGAGCGAAGCTACCCATGGGGTTAGGGACCGCAATACACTTGAAGCCAGAAATAGATACGGGGACCAAGTAAAAAAAGAAACTAGTGAAATTACAGAAGATAAAATAAAAACTAAGCGATATAAATATAATGATAAAGGAGAAATAATTGACTTACATAACCGATTGATAGTGCCATTAGTTAAAGTAAAAGAAATTATAGAAGCAAACCACGATCACATGCTTGCAGGACATCTAGGTATAGCAAAGACTTTAGCCAGGATCAAGAGACAATATAAATGGCCTCAGATGAAACAACACGTCGTATTACATGTAAATAGTTGTTTACTGTGTGCACGCCGAAAATCATTTGGGACAACCAAAGCACCATTAAAACCCCTTCCACCAGTAGAATCAGTTTGGGAAAGGATTGCAATGGATGTAGTAGGACCTATTCAGGAAAGTAACAAAGGATACCGCTATATATTAGTAATATCAGATTATGCGAGTAGATTCGTTTTCACTATTCCAATGAAAAATCAAACAGCACAAACTATAGCCAGATGCCTCGTAAACAAAATTATAAGAAAATATGGAGCCCCACAACACGTACTCACAGACAGAGGAACGAATTTCCTATCATCATTAGTAAACGAAATCTGTGTACTTTTCAAAATAAAACAAATGAGAACAACTGCGTACCACCCACAAACAGATGGCCTAGTTGGGCGATTCAATAGGACACTCTGTGATATGCTTGCGTGTTACGTACACGACGAGCCAGAAGAATGGGACAAATATCTACCCTTCGTTACGTTCGCGTATAATACAGCAATCCAATCCACCTTAAAGGAATGCCCCTTCTACTTATTCTTTGGTAGAGCACCTCTCTTACCAAACGATATAAAGATCAACAGTAGATATGACACCAGACACGACGACCGCATCGTATACGCAGAAAAATGGGAAAAACGCCAAGAAATTAGCTCGCAACCATTTGTTTAAAGCACAGACGAAACAAAAAGAATACTATGACAAGGGAACAAAAACCTGCGTATATTCCGTCGGACAAACGGTATTAGTAAAAGCACCACCTACAGCCGGAAAGTTCATTAATCGTTGGAATGGACCTTTTGTAATCACCAGAAGTTTCTCTAACGTTAATTATGAAATAGAAAGTATTCCCAAAAGTAAACAGCGACGTGCTATAGTTCATGTCAATAGATTAAAACCATACACTGCAAGAGCGCCTGAAATTTCACCAAATACCCAGAGAGAGAGAATGACTGAACCGAATAAAACGGAACCCATTACATTTGGAATACCACCACATGCAGAGACATTCAACCAACCCATGAAGCGAGGACGAGGACGACCTAGGAAGACAGACCCAGCACCAAAAATTATTCCTACCAGCGTTCCCAGTAGAAGGACACCACCCCACCAAAATAACATACATCAGGCCTCATCACGGAGATCGGAAACACCCGAAATTAATTATGCTCACCTGATACAACGAAGAAATAATAACTACCCGAATACGCGTTCAACAAAGTCACAATCCCAGCGGAGACCACAACAATCTTCAGGACATCCTAAAATACCACCCCCTGAATATAGACCCATTTTCACAGAAAGAGTTACCCAAAGAGAAGTACCGGACTTCCCAGTAACACGGGACGGGCACGGACGACTAATCTACCATATACCTGTAGCCCACCCCAACCGTCCTTATTTTTATAACCAAAGACAGAGAGAGGTCTCAACTTACGATGACTCTCCCTATAACCACAACGAATCCCAAGACAAATCACCCTTACGGCAAACCCGATACAACCTCCGACGAAGATATTAACCCATCATAAAGGATTTTGTAAATAGTTGAATTTCTTTTCACGCAGATGGCCAACCATATACCAGTGCTCATCTGTATAGCAATAATTATACACACCGTTACAAATTTATACATGCCTGTTTGCGACTGCAACAAAGCCAAGACTCGAGGAATTCTGGACATCAATAAACCCTACTATTGCCAACCAGACAAGACCAGCGTTTCTCACAAGAACCGCTTCAGCACGAACTACACACTCATAACCAAGCAGAAACCAACCCTCACCTGGAAAGGATGGTCTTGCAAACAATGGACGAAATCAAAGAAAATTGTTGGATCCTTTTGGGTCGGATCCTTCGATACTACTTATTCGCAGGAGACTCATCTCGTAAGCCCTTTGGAATGCTGGGAAATGGTAAACAACAAGAAATGTGGAGAAAACGCAATGCAAGCTGGCGCAACAACCTTAAGTTTTACAGCCTCACCAGTAGGAGAAGGAAAATGGTACGCAACCAGAGAATACCACGCCCTAAACTGCCTAGTGGAAGAAATCACACTCAGACAAGACACCACGGAAGGCCCGATTGAAAGTCCGTTTGGAATGCTTAATGCAACCCAAACAGACCACCAGATAACATACAATCACAATACAATTGTATGGGGTGATTTAACAATGACCGATAGTGGAACAACCTCCCTCCTGCACGGACAAGCATATCTGGAATTGACCCACTGGGATGAACATACCAACCGCAGTCGCCTAGTGGATAATTTTCGCCAGATCGAGATCACTTTCTACAACATCCCAGCAGTAAGAGAGTTGCGTCAACCCCTCTTCACAGTCGAAGGAATTCCCAAAACGTTTTTACTATTCCCAACAGCTACAAGCGAACGAATTTATCGAATCTACAAAAATGTATTTGCACCATGCGAAAACCATACGATGGCTACTCATGCAAACACTCCCCTATGCAGAAGCCTCCCAAAAGATAACGAATGGCGTGATCACCGAGCAGAAAGATCAATTAACGAAGAGATTAAATTCTTGTTAAATCACGATAACGAAGATACAGTTCCAGGGAAAAGATTATATAGCATCTCTTACGCTTGGGGAACCATCCAACTAGGAATCCCCAGATTGATCGCTGATTCTACAAAGTCCGAGATCAACAAAGAAGTACAGGTGTTCATGTATTACAATACATCTGACCCAAAACGTGAAGTGCAGCTATATAGTCACATTGACCCAGAAACACCATTGCCCCAAGGACGAACCTTCGAGTATATAGTAGATCGCACAATCCGAATCAAACAGGAACCATTTTGCATGATAGCAGCGAATAACTCATATATATTCTTCGCTGAATGTACATATAAAGTATCACATTGGATTTATGATCAACAAACTAATCAAATCATATGCGAAGAAAACCATTTATGCCTAACAGCAATCGAGCTACTAAACCAGCAGGAAATGTCCTTGATATTAACTACTTGCAGCCAAGGACATGATATTCTTATAGCACAACAATGGGTATTTGAGCAGATTGTAACGGTTCCTTAACCGTACACATAGCAACAGCCGAGACACTCTCCTTATTAGGCGGTAGCATGCAAGCTACACGCCAGATACACGTGAACGATCCCTATCTGGATTGTCTGGAAACTGACCTACAGTCTGTGCCCTCAAGGCACAGCCACGTCAGCATCCTCACTAGTATATAAGCGGAGTCTACCTGAGACTCCGCAGGACTGTATAACCCAACTGTTACTGTATGTAACATGTACATCTGTGTTTCATACCAATACAAGTTGTCTCCCATACTTTGAGTTTGTCCATTTACTTATTGTAACTACCTGTTACATTTGGTGAACGTGCCTGCGCGAAGCTGACATCTTCAACATCTTTCAGCCCGAACCTTCCATCATCTTCGAGACAGCTCTAATCACAGACCATCCGGTCAGGCCTTTGGCTCGACATCGCGGACGCCTTCCTGCGTCTTCAGTCCCCGCGAACACAAACTGTGAGTTATGAACAATCTACCTGTCGTAACGCCACATAGTTCTGATGCACTAGCCTTGACGTATACCACACCACTTAGCATCGAACCACCACCTACAACCTTATACCCCCTTTTATCCATCGAATCAGCAGTTGATGCTATCGAACCTATTTCCATCGATCCTCCAGCCTACAACAATCTTCAAATACTGCCATTTTGCCTAAATCCTTTTGATACCTCAACAACCGCCCCAGCAGTTCGCTCTCGAACGATTCGACCACCCACACCTAACCAACCTGGCCTTTATCCTCCCCTACCACCAATTAAACGAGCAAGAAGTGCTGATAGTCCTCCGACCTCAACTTCCCCAACTTCCATCCAAACCCTTACCCATTATTACTCCGAAGAAACTCTGCCAAACGAAAAGCGAAATAGACTCGTAGACGACTTAATCTTATATAAGTACGCCGTTGAAAGTTGCCAATCATCCATTAAAGCCGTTCAACTCCAAATTTCCCAAAGTACCGATAAGAAACAAACATCTATATTAGTTCAACAAATTCAACACAAAAAAACTGAACACAAAACGCTTAAAAAACAACTTAAAAAAGCAGAAAAACAAATTGCCCAACTAGAATCCAACACAACCCGTTTGCAACTTTCAAACGAGGCCACGGCCCGAACAGCAAACTTTCACACCAACGAACTAGCAGAACAACTACAGATTACCTTTAACGAAAAAGCTATCCTTGCCAGCAACCTTCAACTCTCGTTAGCAACAAACGCAGACAGCACCGCTAGACTACAAGACGCTCTTACAACTTTTAGTAATAAAGAACTATCCTTTCAATCCGAATCCGCAGCCTTGCACAAACAAATTTCAAGTCTCCAGAGCCAAATTAAAATCAGTACAGCCTTATACAAAACCCAACTTGACAATATCACCGTAGAAAATCAAACCATCAAACGTGAACTAGCCGAAAAAGAATTATTATTAGCAGAATCACAACAGAATTTATCTTCTGATAAAGCAAATCTTGCAGACGCCGATAAGGAATTAACAGATATCAATCTCCACTACAAACAATCGCTTGTAGCTAATTCAATTTTGTCCAACGAAAACACATCTTTAAAAGCAGACATTCAATCACGCACCACTGAACTTTCTAACGTAAATCAGAACTACGCCCAACTTTTGGCCCAATATAAACTTGCGCAGCAACAGCTGACCTCAATCGTGCCAGCTTTTACCCACCCAAAAGTTGATCACCTTGAACACACAAACACTCAACTCAGACAAACCTTGGAACGAGTTAACGACGAAAACAAAATCTACGAGACTACAATAAAAAATTTGAAAGGGCAAATTGCAGACACCAATCAAACGGAATCCGTACTCCATCGATTAAAAGAAGAATATTTGTCTGTACGAAATTCAAACGCAGCCTTAACTTCACAAGTTGCAACCCTACAAGACTCATTGTTAGTTTCCCAACTTGCTAACGATCAAGCCATTAAGATATTAAACGAACGTAGCCAACACGACCAAATTGAACCTGACTCACCATCTACCGACTCTGACCAGCCTATGATTAGCCCTTCCCCACAACCCCAGATATCTGAATTCTTCCTACAACCAAACCCAGAGGTAATCGCTCCCCCAGTCATGGCGGACGCTCTACAGGACCTCATCACGGCCCTGAACCGGCGCGAAGACACACAAGCCATTTCCTCCTTCAGCGGCAACGCAACTGACCAATATATTTCATCATGGCTATCTGAAGCCGAAGCAATCGCTATTATCCACAATTGGAACGACGACGTTAAAAGACAAAATTTCGCCTCAAGACTCAAAGGCCCCGCCCTTAAATGGCATTCCCAGCGCACCCGCGCTCACCCGAACGAAGCTTACGCAGCTTGGAAGCAAGCGCTCAAGGACCATTTCAAACATCCAGCTGACAGGGACAAGCAAATTCAAAAGCTTGAAAATCTAACACAGAAACCCAACCAGCCTGTTAGAATGTTTATCGAAAAAATCAACAGCACTTACAACGCTATCTACGACGACACAACTAACAACAATTTATCGATCAAAAACGATCTACTCGTCAAGATCCTCCTACGAGGAATACTAAAACCAATAAAAACTCTTATGGTTTTAAACCAAATGCTACCGGAAGTCACCACTTGGGATGACGCGCAAAGAGCGGCATTACGATGTGAAACAACCCTCTACAAAACGCAGACAAGCAATGGAATACTCGAACTACCCACCTTCGCCAGTTCCAATATTGATACCCTAACAGCCACGGCTCTACAACAACAAAATCATAAAATAGAGGAATTACAATCCAAATTAAGTAAAATCAATTTTATAGGAGAGTCACCAGAATCAAAAGAAGACACCATCTTCTACTTGGGACCCAATCAACGCGGAAGACCACCACAACGTAACCAGCCCAACACTGCCGTTCGTTGGTCCGACAACACCAACAACTACCCAAACTCCGAGCAACGATACCGCTCCCAAAGCAGAGACCGCCAATACCCAAACTCGTCCAACAACGGATACTACCAACCACAGCCACAGGCACCTCAACAACAATACAACCAACGCCCCAAAAGCCCTGCCAATAGACCAAATACACCAGGCGCATCCTCGTGTTCCAGCAGCAGAAACAACGACCCTCAGAATCTTCAATGCCATCGCTGTGAAAACTTCGGACACGTCGCTGCAGAATGTCGGACAAGAGACCCCAAAAGACTGCGTCGACCCTAAATATAAACATACTGTCGAAATCGGAACAACAAACGGAAACCAAACGATCCCTCCAAATGTCACTAATAATTCAGACGCCACAACCGCGGCGAATGAAAATGTTGTTATAAATGAAAATGCTCCAAATTTAAATGTAGCTACCAACGATGCGTCAAACCTAAACGACGCCTCGGCCACTATAAATGTACCCCCTGTGGAAAACCCCACAAGTATAGTTGTAACACCTGTGCAAATAGGAAATCAAACGGAGACGGCTCCAGCGGCCCCAGAAGTGAATCAAACGATAGTGCCCGTGAAACGGAGACCAGGGCGCCCGAAAAAAGGCCAAGCACCCCCTAAATCCACTATCCCACCACCACCACCACCACCGCATACTCATGCTTTAAGACGATCCATCAGAATGCCTCAATAAAAACCTATAAATTTTTATCAGATGCATCCGTCGGCACTACTCGTCGTTCTCTTCTTCTTCAGCACCAGAGCGCCTGTCTCCGCAATCCTCATCGACACATGCAACTGTAATCCCAATTTTCAAAGGAACAATCGATTTATCGGACCCCTATTACTGTAATAATCCTGCACCTGTTCTTCAGCCTATACATGTAATTTACAATATTATTACTAAAAACAAAGATCCCATTACTTGGACTGGGTACGTCTGCACTCAATGGCTCTCACAAAAAGAAGTATCGACTAATTTCCTCCTCTCCCATGACACTACTTACACAAAACAAGTTTTGAAAGTCAGTTCATCGGACTGTTGGAAATCTGCCCAATACCCACAAATGTGCGATACCAATCCTATGACAAAAGATGGTGACACTCTGAAATTCTTACAAGAACCCGACGGCAAAGGACAATGGATGACCACTCAAACATTCGTTGCGAAAAACTGTGTAACACAAGCAATCAAACTTGCCAAAGAATGCCACGAATGTCCCGTCACATCACCATTCGGAATAATTGCAAACTCCAGCAATGAAGAATTTGCCAACCACAACGATCTCACCATCGTTTGGCGTCGTCCAGATGCCACCCAAGAACCGGAATGCGCATACAAAACAATTCTTTCGAGTCGCGGAAACTTAACAAGAGGATTCAGTCAGTCCAAATTAGAAGATTACTCTGCACAATTAGAACTCATTTTTAACAATAACAAAACTATATTATGTACCAATGATACTGTATTAACTGTTATGGGTGTCCCAGACACCTACGTCCAGTTGGTTAACCCAAAAGTACGCGGAAAAAGATCAACAAATGACGTACCAACTGGAATAATTCGACTCGCCAATCACACCAAATATTGCTTGACCTATCCCAAATTGGATATCTACATTAATGTAAACATTATCTCCTGCGCTACTGACGACAACATAGAAACTTCAGACGAATACCTTTCAACAATCGAGCGAGGTCAGAACTTCCAATTTCTAGAATCCGGTTTAATCATGCTAACCGGAGACACATATTGCATCCATTCGTGGAGCGACAATGAAATAGCTGCAAAATCATGCAATGGCGACCGCAACCAAGCAGCGTACGACACTGACACTTGGATGATAACGGATGACCCCGGACGTCATGATTTAACACCTATTCAAATCATCCTGACAGACCAAAACTTATGCCTTTCAGCATCTGCAAACGAAACCGCACCAGGCAGAGTCTTTCTAGCTAACTGCTCGGACTCTAGCGATCAATTTTTTATTTTTGAGAAAGTGATCCAAAACGAAAACCTGCTTTAATCCAAAGCGCCCAAGGAATCAACGACAACCCATCAAGGAGAAGAAATACCACGCCTTTTCGGCATCACCCCCCAATTTCACGGTACAATTCTTTCAAAAACGAAAGAAGAATACTGCCTGTCAGTTACAGATACCCAGGTGCTTTCTCTTAAACTATGTAAATCGATAACAGCTCGCAACAAGTTTCCACAACAAAAATTCGCCTATTACAACGGGCAGCTTACAATTCGCGGAACGACAGATTGCGTGACCCCTGATAAGTTATTAACATGCAGTAACTCAATTAACCAAATTGCGAAATGGGAATACGACCCATCGCTACTGTCAATGTTATGGAACAGACAATGCATTGCCTTAATTCCCACCACTATCATCCCCCGCCTTACATTTACCACCTGCAATATCTCTGATCCACTTCAGCAATGGAATTTTCAACATTCTCTTGCTGAACTAAAACCCATGCCATTAGAAACCATCCCGGCGTGGAAAGACCTACAAAAGCAACGTAACCGCAGATCACGAGATAGAAATTGGCCAAATTTCGCATCATCTTCAACCGGCAGGCCTACTTCAACCACACCCAAATTACCCGCCAACCCTCCAAAACCGGTCTCAACACCTACAGCAAGCCAACCCTCATCTCCTTCAAACCAAAATACCACAAACCAAAATATAACAAAAAATATATCAGACAGCGATCGCCAGATCCTAGATATTGAAAACCGACAATTCATTGAAGCCCAAGCAGCAAATCATGAAACAGTATTAGCAAACGAAATCAGAAATTTATACTGCAAAATCACAGCCATCCAACGAAACCAAGCAGTTATCATGGCCCAGTCAAACAGCATATTAACCGGTACAGCTTTAAACTTGGAAAAATGCAGCAGAGTCAGCAGCAGCGGCATCACTCTTGTTTTACAACAATGCGCCGTTGTACCTATACAACTATCAGCAAAACTGACATCTTGCGGCTATCAGCCATTTTTTCAAGCAATTTCCGCAAATTATACAATAGGTAAAGACGGATGGTCACTTCACCCATTCCAAGATTGCTTTTGGACATCGCCTTACGTCTCCCTTAACGACAAAACATATCAATGGATAAATGATGACTGGAAGCTTCACGAACCTTCCGTACATCTAACCAAGCTTCATCTCGTCAAAAAATTCGACGATATCCCGCTAAAATCTTATAACTATTTACCAAATCACCATTCAATTTACGAATCGAACACTATTGAACAAATGAATGTCCTATCCGAACTTATCAGTCGGATACAACTATCCAGCAGCAACTCCCTCTCTTCTCTTGTTTTGGATACTAAATCACAATCCAATTTTGGAGACATGTCCAGCTGGATATACATTTTCAAATATGGCCTGTTAGGCCTCCTAGCATGTATTATCATTTTTACTTGTATCTATCTAGCTATCGCCTGCATTCCGTGCCATCGCCTTCCAGCGATACTAACACGTAAACAAGTTACAGTTGATGACATTGAATTAACAGCCCCTTTGAACCCTCGACTAACAATTGCAAAGCAGCACAACCACAACCACACCATCATCGACCCAATTAAAGGTCTCTGTTGGAACGATGGCTGTGTAATTGTTCCCCCCTCAGCCCCAGCTCTTTAAGTAAAAAAAAAATAAATAAAATAAAATAAAATAAAAATAAAATAAATAAAAAGTAAAAGTAAAAGTAAAAGTGAAAGTGAAAGTAAAAGTAAAAAAAAAAAAAAATATATAAATTTTTTTCCATTATAATAACAATAGTAATAACAACTGAAATTAAAAAGTATATGCCTTTATTTTTCCCTTTTTTCACTAAACCGTTTTACATCTATGCATTACTAACAACTTGTCAATTGAGCAACTTACAATCTGCAACAAGCATTCCACCAACCCCGACTTCCGTGCTGATGGTTATTCTGCCTTTCCGGCAACGCCATAAGAGCACAACGACGCGCCCATCTCCAGTCGTCATCCGTCAAGTCGTACGGATCCTCCACCACATCGTCGGATGGATCGTAGTGCCGAATAGCACTATCACGACGTCGTACAGATGTTCGCCTTCCACGCCGACGACGACCGTTCACGGCTCGCACTTCAGGAAGCCACGCCCCTCGCAGCCCCTCCGGATAAAATACATCAACCCCGGACTCAATCCACCACAAAATCCGGGACTGTATCACAGTAAATTTATCTCGATATTGTCTAAAACCCTTTTGCCACCTAAAACAAACAAACGTTGATTTAATTGTATACATGTCATGATTTTAAAATGTAAAAATGTACTAACCATAAGTGTTTTTCCCTTTTTGTTTCTGCCGTCCATCCCGGATAGACAGCATCCCATTCGATTAACTCCTCTTTCGCCTGGTCGTAAAAACCATCTTTAAATAAAAAATAGGTATCGGCCCTCAAAGGTAGCCAAATACTTGTTTTTGAGCACTCGTTCACGCATTGCAGACCTCGGTCTACTGCTTCGCGATTAACAATGATCGTAATACGATCAATGCTAAGAGGAAGCAATTCATACCTACGACCAGCCATGGTAGCAAACCGTAGAATACTAACCATATACCCTACTTTTTCAAAAAAGGGAGGAAGCGACATTGTCCCCTACCTACAGTAACCTTTTCATTCTTGACCTTCGGTGACAGTCACTGGGCAAATCAAAAACCAAATAAAAAAGAGAAATCTTTCCTTTCCACTAACATATTCATTTCCTTCAAAAAAGGGAGGAATGTAACGGTTCCTTAACCGTACACATAGCAACAGCCGAGACACTCTCCTTATTAGGCGGTAGCATGCAAGCTACACGCCAGATACACGTGAACGATCCCTATCTGGATTGTCTGGAAACTGACCTACAGTCTGTGCCCTCAAGGCACAGCCACGTCAGCATCCTCACTAGTATATAAGCGGAGTCTACCTGAGACTCCGCAGGACTGTATAACCCAACTGTTACTGTATGTAACATGTACATCTGTGTTTCATACCAATACAAGTTGTCTCCCATACTTTGAGTTTGTCCATTTACTTATTGTAACTACCTGTTACAAGATAAACGTAAACCCGGATATCATTGAAAATTTCCCTGAAACCAGTTTAGAAGAAATGGAAGCTTTTCGCCTCGAACAACGACATGCAGTCACCACTACAATAAATTCACCAATTTTTGGCGGACTACTTAAAGTCAACCAAGGATACGGAAATATTGTGTGGGACTTGATTAGTTGGGGACTTTTGAAAAATGGAGAAGATAAAAATATAAAATGTATTACTTATCATGGAATAGGACGTCCATTAACACTGGAAGCATGCGACCCCAATTGGATACGTTGTCAAACAAGTCTAAAAAATCTTATAACTAGTAACGACCCGTTAGTTCAGTCACAAACATCCGTAGCAAACTGTAGTAACGCAGCGACCATTGGACAAGCTTTAGAATATTCGCCAGATTTCACTATTAGACCTTTTAATACTAATAACTGCATAAAAGCAAATAGTACAATGTTAGTTTTAGAAAAATGCGCAAATACGAGCTCGATCTGGGGAACATTTGACCATACAGGCCAATTCATGGCATCAGACAGAACCGGTTTAGAAACTCCCGGCGCCAACAGAAAATGCCTGACAGTGAAAAATGGAAAGTTGGGACTTGGACATTGTCACGAAAGAATAAGACGTCAGCATTTCTCTTTCGAATACAAGAACCCGCATCAAACGAAAGCTTTGTCGGCTGCCGCTATAATAGCATGGCATACAGAGCAAACGTTGAATGACAAGCCTGCATCAGATATCCCACCTGTCATGGATAGAGGAGCCAGTGACAAGAACCAGACACAAATATCCCCAGAAAAGCCGAAAACACATACAGCAACTCAACCAAAAAGACAAGATGTATTACTTTTACCTTCACCCTTGCCGACAACTACAAAGAAACCAGTTACAACGACTACAACTACAACTAGTAAACCCGCTTCAGTCAAAACAACGAATGCCACAACAATCATTAGGTCTAATATATTACCTCATCAACTAGCAGTTAACACCACACAAACAAATATTAGTACACGCACAGAACCAACTCCGATTCAACCTGTTATGAATAAAACCATAGGAATCCCAGTTACAAATATAGCACGACAACATATAGCTAACACATCTACAACTAAACCTACGGTCAAGCCTACGGAGTTTAAAAATTCAACAGTTACCACAAATACAACAAATGAAATGAAGAATGTCACTAAAACACCAGTCAGCACGTCAGACACGTCTGCAAGACTGTTGAACACTTCGAAAGAAAACCAGGCAAATAAGACTACTAGGCCTCAAGCAGCAATACCTGTTACAACCGTCAAATCCGTGAATAACGAAGATATAACTACGCAGTCTGACGGCCCTGACACAGACTTACCAAAAAATATTCAAGAATTCAATAGTTTTGTCCAGTTTCAAATCGGTAAAATGCACGAGCAATATAAAATTAGTGTTGAAATAGAACACGAAAATAGATTGGCAAAAGAAATACGCGATATGTATTGTCAGGTTTCGAGCATGAAACGTAATCAGGCAATAATACTATCACAAACAAACGGCATATTGGCTTCTTCAACATTGGGTTTACCCATTTGTAGCCGAATACAAGGGATTGGACAAACTATGATCCTACAACAGTGTGCGGTAAAGACTGTTTCACTCACTGCTATAGAAACCTCGTGCGGTTTCCAACCTTTCTTTACATATGCCGAAAATAACTTTACTGTAGGTATGGACGGATGGTCCATCCATCCATACTCTGATTGTTTTTGGAAGACGCATTATGTAAATTTGAACGGAAACCCGTACGCATGGGAACATAATGGAAGCAGTGGAGAATGGATTAAACAAAAGCCAACCATTCATACTACACACTTAGAACTCATTGCTGAATTTGAAGAACTTAAGCTAAATGACTTTGATTACGCTTTAAAAGCTCATCCTGCGC
Source organism: Daphnia pulicaria (assembly GCF_021234035.1). Lineage (NCBI taxonomy): Eukaryota > Metazoa > Arthropoda > Branchiopoda > Diplostraca > Daphniidae > Daphnia > Daphnia pulicaria. Next base: position 22,756,820 of record NC_060913.1, read on the forward strand.
ACAACGTAATGGAGATGGAACAACTGAACATTTTAAATGATTTAGTTGGACGCCTCCATGAGACTGAATCCACAGCGTTATCAAATATTATAGTAACAGAAGAACAGGACAACACAATCGCTTCCATGTTCTCTTGGATGGATACGCTGAAAATAATGGGACTTTGTACCATTGGATTTATTTTGTTTATCATCTGCATAAGACTTCTTTTTGCGTGTAAAATAATGACACATATCCGACATACAAGAACAAGAAGACAGAGAAAAGAGAATCTTAACACACAGGAACAAATAGAGGAAGAAATGCAGGAGATGTTGCATCCAAATCCAGAACCAGTTTACAGCCCGACAACAATCAACGAACCTTCGTTTATTCGAGAATATGCCCCACTACCACTAGAAGATGCTAGGCATAACATTCGACCGAGTGCCCCGAATTTACACCAAGAAGCTTCAGAATCAGACCCCCAATTTCAAACAAAAGATAACCCGACAGGAAAAATGTATCCTTCACTTGCTAATCGACTTTGCCAATTTATACCTAAATTCAATCATCATTCAAGCCCCGCCAAGAGTGACAGTAAACCAAGTTGCACTGGTTCTCACACCACATGCAGCTATGTAGCTGGATATGGCATGGTATGGGAAGATCTGTGCACCTGCAACATGGAACAAGACTCGGGCGCCATTCCAAAAACTTTTTAATAAGATAACCCGAAACAGATATACTTAAAAAAAAAAAAAAAGAACAAAACACAGACTAGAGTAGAATAGTTTATTTCCATAATACTACTGCCACTCAAACATTTAAAAAAAAAAATAACCCAATCAACTATTCTGACACATCACTGTGAGTGCGAGTACGATCGGTAACACAAAGACAGACCAATTATGGTCGGTAAGAAAAGATTTACAAACACAAAAATTCAAGGATCTATAGATAACCGACACTAACCTTGAGGGGATATTAAATATTTAAAAAAAAAAAAAAAAAAAAAAAACGATGTGGAAGAAATGATAAGGTCGAGTAGAACACATAAACCAAAAACGAAATTAACATGAATAACTTACACTAACAATATATACTTCAACCTACTATTAAACGAGGTCAACCCATTTATTCCACCTGGATTTGAGTAGAAACAAACGTTTGCTTAGCAAAGACTTGGCTAACATAACTCTATAAAGCAACCCCACCTAGCCACCATTATCCCTCAGTTGCCCTACAACGACATACAAAGCTACAACTACTACGTGAACAATAATATACTTCTTTCACTGCGATTCAGCATGGATCCAAAATAATCAACTGAACCAACCCGATGTGATGTCGACGATGATTCGAGAAGTGATACAACAGAGGAACTCATCATTGTGACACCCGATCCATTAGCCATCGACTCACCTAGTAGCCCACCCGAACTATCAATCGACGAAGCAGTGGATTCCCCAATTACAATAGATCTGGAGGAAACGATAGATGACAGTGCAACAAAAGAACATACGCTGGAATCACCATCAACCGAACAATTTCCAACTATAAGAAACAGGACCTCTTGCATGAATTGTAAGTTAAAAACTTTTGCTGCTAACACTTCTGGACGATCCCAACAAATACGGGAAGAAATTGTTGCGATCAGGGAATTACAGACGAATACTATCGCATATTCATTATTGAATGCCCCACGGGAGTATCTACGTGAATTCTTGCGAGGAAAAATAGCGTTCCCAAGACCGAGGGGCGCACAAAATTTTTTAAACATCATTTTTGCTGATGGTAAAACACTACTCCATGGAAGTGTTTTACAAAATCGATATGACATAACCGACCTACTACTTTTCTATGGTGCTGATGTGAACATCAGAGAGAATAATCGCACCATATTACACCATGCAGTGGAGAAAAATGACACGCTGTTGTTTAACATTGCAGCATCGTATGGTGCTGATTTATTGGCATATAACGAGCTTGGTGAGACCCCTTTATTAACCGCAGTGGCCTACAACAACCAGGATGTACTTGTATCGCTATGGCGGCAAGTGAAAGAACATTTACCATCAATTAATAACGAAAGTGTGTTTCATTATGCGGCAAGATACAATAACGTCAAAATAGCAAAACTGGCGTGTGACCCACGCTACAAAATAGATATCCACATGATATCTAAGCACGAACAACGGACGGCTTTACACATAGCCGTCATGGGATCCAGAGTAGAAATCGTCGAAATCTTGTTACATCACGGAGCACGCGACAATAAGGAAGACAAAACAGGAGTCTTCGCGTTCGAGTACATAACCAACTGTGACATTAAAAATCTTTTTCTACGATACGGAATGAGGATTACAGATGGAGATAGCATGGCAGTAAAGAGAAAGTCAACATCAGAAACTGCCGCCTCCGCATCGAAACAATTATGCTTGACACTCATAAAAGACTCCAGTGCGTTGATGAGAACGCTCCTGAGGGCCGAACACACACAAACTGCTCAACAACCATTACGACGAGAAATAGAAGGATTTCCTCTCTACGACCCCTCAGACAAAAGAACCAATTCGTTCATGTACCTGGAAGCCGCCGGTTTTCCTAGAGAAGTTCTACTTTCTGAAGCAATGCCTATAGAGGCACCTATACCGAACAAATATAACAAACCAGATTTGCAAGCACGAGCGCCTAAAATTGTATATGTTATAACCAGCCCGAGGGAATTTCAACTACATATAACATTGTTAAACGCCGCTTATACAAGAAAAATAGTATTCTGTAACCGCGCCTGGTATAGACGTGACCTCTACGAGATATATCTATGGAAAAGGTCTAATATCACGAAAGCATACCAAGACTACAAAGAAAAGTTGATGAATAGCCTACAGGGAACAGCCACGGCAACTACATTTAAAATGCCAACAACAGCTAAAAAACCTACCACATGTAGAACACCAATCCCAACTAAAATGCCCCATTTAATTCCAGTAGCCCCGCCCCAAGTTAGCCCTTTGGATCTATCTTCTAAATCCAAATAATGAAAAGTTTAGCCTTAAAAAAAAAAAAAAAACACAAAACACAAAACACTTCAATAACAATTGAAAAAAAAAAAACTGTTTATTTCTTGCACCAGGAAAAGGGATGACCAACATAAAGGGTTTCGAACAACTAACCAATACTACAAATAGAATCAACTATGCAAACTAACACAGATCGCGGAAATAATCCTCCAGAATCCAGTGTAGTCGCCGGATTTCTAACAGATATCGATACCTGTCTCCATCCAAAACAGTAGCCTTACACAACTAAATGGATACAAGTTGCGATAAACCGTATACCCGGGATAGCGTCTGATATATATAATAAAAAAAAAATAATATAAAAAAAAAAAAATAATAAATAAAAAAAAATAAAATAAAACACCGAACATGGAATAACAATAAAACTAATAACTAACTAAAAAAAATATAACCTACTCATTATAATAATCCAAGGAGTGTATACGAGAAAAGTAGTGCCGACACGCCGGATATAACATCCCTGGATCAACGTCTTCAAACCCTTGAAGAAATAGCGACAAGTGTCGTTCCGTCAACTTGCACCAATAGTTCTCGTTTTCCGTCGCTGACAGAAAAACAAACAACCCATTATCAACTTGCAGCCTCCTTTCGAAAATCACGTTTGGAGACATCACAAAGGGCGTAACGGCAGAGCACATCTTGAAGAAGAGGACGATCGACAAAGAACTGAAAATTTCCACGATCTGGCTGATTTTCGTCACTCCGAAAAATATAAATTTTTTTTTTCATCGTATAAACTTGTTGTAGAACTAGTTGCATATATTCAGTTCCATTTTTGTGTGTTTTCCGTTTCTTTTGTTGGTGTTATTTGATAACGTTTTTGATTGACATTCGTGGACGAATTCTTTCCAGTGAGAGGGAAGGACACACGTCTATATGGTGATGGATAGTTAAGCCTAAAGGCGTATAGCAACATGTAAACAATATTTTCTATATTTTCTTATTTCGGTGTTGGAAATATGTTTGTTAACAATTAGAGGACTAATTCTTTCCTTTGTAAGGGGGGAGGAATGTAATGAGCATACACAGCTCATACATGTAAATTGACGAGTAAACTGGAAAGACAAGAACAGGTTCTAACTCCTTCTTGTCTGCCCTCCTTTAAACGAGAGACCGGAACCATCCACGCCCAGATTTAATTGGGATGATCACGTATGTTTCCCTTCCCCTATTCGAGTATAAATACTCGTGGTTTTGGTACTTGAAGTCAGAGTTCTCTCAGCTCTCCTTCAAGCTCCAGCTCCAGCTCCAGAAGTAAGATCACCCTTCTCATACTTTATATTGTGTACAAGAAAGGTCTCTACAACGCCAATTCACACCAGAGCACGCCAGTGCACGCCAGAGCAAGTCAATGAACGCCAGAGCACGCCAGAGCACGCCAGTGCACGCCAGTGCACGCCAGAGCACGCCAGTGCACGCCAGAGCAATTCAATGCACGCCAGAGCACGCCATTGCACGCCAGAGCACGCCAGTGCACGCCAGAGCAATTCAATGCACGCCAGAGCACGCCAGAGCACGCCAGAGCACGCCAAAGCACGCCAGTGCACGCCAATTCACACCAGAGCACGCCAGTGCACGCCAGAGCACGCCAGAGCACGCCAGTGCACGCCAGTGCACGCCAGAGCACGTCAATGCACGCAAGAGCAAGCCAGAGCACGCCAGAGCACGCCAGAGCACGCCAGTGTTCGCCAGAGCACGGTAGAGCACAGCAGAGAACAGCTCAGTACTTGAAGTTGCTATAATATTTTTTTCACTTGTTAAAATCATTTTTTAATTACAGGATGTGTAAATCAATGCCCAATACACCATTTCAAGTCTGTTTAACCAATAAATTTATAGAGCAAATCATGAACAAAAAGTTTGAGAAAAACGCACATCACAGCACTTGAAGTTTTAAAAATTATTCAAGTTATTTGAGTTCTATTGTCGGGTAGTGGATTTCTATTGTCAAGCACTTGAGTTCTGCATAGCAGAGCACGCCAGAGCACGACAGAGTAAACCAGTGCACGCAAGAGCACGTCAATGCACGCCAGACCACGCCAGAACACGCCAGAGCACGCAAGTGCACGCCAGAGAATCCCAGTGCACGCCAGAGCACGCCAGTGCACGCCAGAGCACGCCAGTGCACGCCAGAGCACGCCAGTGCAAACCAGAGCACGCCAATTCACACCAGAGCACACCAGTGCACGCCAGAGCACGCCAGAGCACGCCAGTGCACGCACGAGTACGTCAATGCACGCCAGTGCACGCTGGAGCACACCAGAGCACGCCAGAGCACGCCAGTGCACGCCAGAGCACGCCAATTCACACCAGAGCACGTCAATGCACGCCAGAGCACGCCAGTGCATGCCAGAGCACGCCAATTCACACCAGAGCACGCCAGAGCTCGCCAGTGCACGCCAGAGCACGTCAATGCACGCCAGAGCACGCCAGTGCACGCCAGTGCACGCCAGAGCACGCCAGTGCACGCCAGAGCAATTCAATGCACGCCAGAGCACGCCAATTCACACCAGAGCACGCCAGTGCACGCCAGAGCACGCCAATTCACACCAGAGCACGCCAGAGCACGCCAGTGCACGCAAGAGCAAGTCAATGCACGCCAGAGCACGCCAGTGCACGCCAGAGCACTCCAGTGCACGCCAAAGCACGCCAGAGCACGCCAGAGCACGCCAGTGTACGCCAATTAACACCAGAGCACGCCAGTGCACGCCAGAGCACGCCAATGCACGCCAGAGCAAGTCAATGAACGCCAGAGCACGCCAGAGCACGCCAGAGCACGCCAGTGCACGCCAGAGCACGCCAGTGCACGCCAGAGCAATTCAATGCACGCCAGAGCACGCCATTGCACGCCAGAGCACGCCAGTGCACGCCAAAGCACGCTAGTGCACGCCAGAGCAATTCAATGCACGCCAGAGCACGCCAGAGCACGCCAGAGCACGCCAAAGCACGCCAGTGCACGCCAATTCACACCACAGCACGCCAGAGCACGTCAATGCACGCAAGAGCAAGCCAGAGCACGCCAGAGCACGCCAGAGCACGCCAGTGCTCGCCAGAGCACGGTAGAGCACAGCAGAGAACAGCTCAGCACTTGAAGTTGCTATAATATTTTTTTCACTTGTTAAAATCATTTTTTAATTACAGGATGTGTAAATCAATGCCCAATACACCATTTCAAGTCTATTTAACCAATAAATTTATAGAGCAAATCATGAACAAAAAGTTTGAGAAAAACGCACATCACAGCACTTGAATTTTTAAAAATTATTCAAGTTATTTGAGTTCTATTGTCGGGTAGTGGATTTCTATTGTCAAGCACTTGAGTTCTGCATAGCACAGCACGCCAGAGCACGTCAATGCACGCCAGAACACGCCAGAGCACGCAAGTGCACGCCAGACAATCCCAGTGCACGCCAGAGCACGCCAGTGCACGCACGAGCAGAAAAATGCACGCCAGAGCACGCAAGTGCACGCCAGAGCACGCCAGTGCACGCCAGTGCACGAAAGAGCACGTCAATGCACGCCAGAGCACGCCAGAGCACGCCAGAGCACGTCAATGCACGCCAGAGCACGCCAGTGCACGCCAGAGCACTCCAGTGCACGCCAAAGCACGCCAGTGCACGCCAGTGTACGCCAATTCACACCAGAGCACGCCAGAGCACGCCAGAGCACGCCAGTGCACGCCAGAGCACGCCAGTGCACGCCAGAGCACGCCAGTGCACGCCAGAGCAATTCAATGCACGCCAGAGCACGCCAATTTACACCAGAGCACGCCAGTGCACGCCAAAGCACGCCAATTCACACCAGAGCACGCCAGTGCACGCCAAAGCACGCCAGTGCACGCAAGAGCACGTCAATGCACGCCAGAGCACGCCAGTGCACGCCAGAGCACGTCAATGCACGCCAGAGCACGCCAGAGCACGCCAGAGCACGCCAGTGCACGCCAGTGTACGCCAATTCACACCAGAGCACGCCAGTGCACGCCAGAGCAATCCATTGTACGCCAATGCAAGTCAATGCACGCCAGAGCACGCCAGTGCACGCCAGAGCACGCCAGTGCACACCAGTGCACGCCAGTGCACGCCAGTGCACGCCAGTGCACGCCAGAGCAATTCAGTGCACGCCAGAGCACGCCAGTGCACGCCAGAGCAACTCAATGCACGCCAGAGAACGCCAATTCACACATGAGCACGCCAGTGCACGCCAGAGAACGCCAATTCACACCAGAGCACGCCAGAGCACGCCAGAGCACGCCAGTGCACGAAAGAGCACGTCAATGCACGCCAGAGCACGCCAGAGCACGCCAGTGCACGCCAGAGCACGCTAGTGCACGCCAGAGCAATTCAATGCACGCCAGAGCACGCCAGAGCACGCTAGTGCACGCCAGAGCACGCCAGAGCACGCTAGTGCACGCCAGAGCAATTCAATGCAAGCCAGAGCACGCCAGAGCACGCCAGAGCACGCCAAAGCACGCCAGTGCACGCCAGAGCACGCAAGTGCACGCCAGTGCACGCCAATTCACACCAGAGCACGCCAGTGCACGCCAGAGCACGCCAGAGAACGCCAGTGCACGCCAGTGCACGCCAGAGCACGCCAATTCACACCAGAGCACGCCAGTGCACGCCAGAGCACGCCAATTCACACCAGAGCACGCCAGTGCACGCCAGAGCACGCCAATTCACACCAGAGCACGCCAGTGCACGCCAGAGCACTCCAGTGTACGCCAATGCAAGTCAATGCACGCCAGAGCACGCCAGTGCACGCCAGAGCACGCCAGTGTACGCCAGAGCACGCCAGTGCACACCAGTGAACGCCAGTGCACGCCAGTAACACGCCAGAGCAATTCAATGCACGCCAGAGCACGCCAGTGCACGCCAGAGCAATTCAATGCACGCCAGAGAACGCCAGTGCACGCCAGAGCACTCCAGTGCACGCCAAAGCACGCCAGTGCACGCCAGTGTACGCCAATTCACACCAGAGCACGCCAGTGCACGCCAGAGCACGCCAGTGTACGCCAGAGAACGCCAATTCACACCAGAGCACGCCAGAGCACGCCAGTGCACGCCAGAGCACGCCAGTGCACGCCAGAGCACGCCAGTGCACGCCAGTGCACGCCAGATCAATTCAATGCACGCCAGAGCACGACAATTTACACCAGAGCACGCCAGTGCACGCCAGAGCACGCCAATTCACACCAGAGCACGCCAGTGCACGTTAGAGCACGCCAGTGCACGCAAGAGCACGTCAATGCACGCCAGAGCACGCCAGTGCACGCCAGAGCACTCCAGTGCACGCCAAAGCACGCCAGTGAACGCCAGAGCACGCCAGTGCACGCCAGTGTACGCCAATTCACACCAGAGCACGCCAGTGCACGCCAGAGCACTCCAGTGTACGCCAGAGCAAGTCAATGCATGCCAGAGCACGCCAGTGCACGCCAGAGCACGCCAGTGCACACCAGTGCACGCCAGTGCACGCCAGTGCACGCCAGAAAAATTCAATGCACGCCAGAGTACGCCAGTGCACGCCAGAGCACGCCAGTGCACGCCAGAGCAATTCAATGCACGCCAGAGAACGACAATTCACACATGAGCACGCCAGTGCACGCCAGAGCACGCCAATTCACACCAGAGCACGCCAGAGCACGCCAGAGCACGCCAGAGCACGCCAGTGCACGCAAGAGCACGCCAGTTTACGCCAAAGCACGCCAGTGTACGCCAGAGAACGCCAATTCACACCAGAGCACGCCAGTGCAAGCCAGAACACGCCAGTGCACGCCAGAGAACGCCAGTGCACGCCAGAGCACGCCAGTGCACGCCAGAGCACGCCAGTGCACGCCATAGCACGCCAGTGCACGCCAGAGCAATTCAATGCACGCCAGAGCACGCCAATTTACACCAGAGCACGCCAGAGCACGCCAATTCACACCAGAGCACGCCAGTGCACGCCAAAGCACGCCAGTGCACGCAAGAGCACGTCAATGCACGCCAGAGCACGCCAGTGCACGCCAGAGCACTCCAGTGCACGCCAAAGCACGCCAGTGAACGCCAGAGCACGCCAGTGCACGCCAGTGTACGCCAATTCACACCAGAGCACGCCAGTGCACGCCAGAGCACTCCAGTGTACGCCAATGCAAGTCAATGCACGCCAGAGCACGCCAGTGCACGCCAGAGCACGCCAGTGCACGCCAGAGCACGCCAGTGCACGCCAGAGCACGCAAGTGCACGCAAGTGCACGCCAGTGCACGCCAATTCACACCAGAGCACGCCAGTGCACGCCAGAGCACGCCAGAGAACGCCAGTGCACGCCAGTGCACGCCAGAGCACGCCAATTCACACCAGAGCACGCCAGTGCACGCCAGAGCACGCCAATTCACACCAGAGCACGCCAGTGCACGCCAGAGCACTCCAGTGTACGCCAATTCAAGTCAATGCACGCCAGAGCACGCCAGTGCACGCCAGAGCACGCCAGTTCACACCAGTGCACGCCAGTGCACGCCAGAGCAATTCAATGCACGCCAGAGCACGCCAGTGCACGCCAGAGCAATTCAATGCACGCCAGAGAACGCCAATTCACACATGAGCACGCCAGTGCACGCCAGAGCACGCCAATTCACACCAGAGCACGCCAGAGCACGCCAGAGCAGGCCAGAGCACGCCAGTGCACGCCAGTGCACGCCAGATCAATTCAATGCACGCCAGAGCACGACAATTTACACCAGAGCACGCCAGTGCACGCCAGAGCACGCCAATTCACACCAGAGCACGCCAGTGCACGCTAGAGCACGCCAGTGCACGCAAGAGCACGTCAATGCACGCCAGAGCACGCCAGTGCACGCCAGAGCACTCCAGTGCACGCCAAAGCACGCCAGTGAACGCCAGAGCACGCCAGTGCACGCCAGTGTACGCCAATTCACACCAGAGCACGCCAGTGCACGCCAGAGCACTCCAGTGTACGCCAGAGCAAGTCAATGCATGCCAGAGCACGCCAGTGCACGCCAGAGCACGCCAGTGCACACCAGTGCACGCCAGTGCACGCCAGTGCACGCCAGAAAAATTCAATGCACGCAAGAGCACGCCAGTGCACGCCAGAGCACGCCAGTGCACGCCAGAGCAATTCAATGCACGCCAGAGAACGACAATTCACACATGAGCACGCCAGTGCACGCCAGAGCACGCCAATTCACACCAGAGCACGCCAGAGCACGCCAGAGCACGCCAGAGCACGCCAGAGCACGCCAGAGCACGCCAGTGCACGCAAGAGCACGCCAGTGCACGCCAAAGCACGCCAGTGTACGCCAGAGAACGCCAATTCACACCAGAGCACGCCAGTGCAAGCCAGAACACGCCAGTGCACGCCAGAGAACGCCAGTGCACGCCAGAGCACGCCAGTGCACGCCAGAGCACGCCAGTGCACGCCATAGCACGCCAGTGCACGCCAGAGCAATTCAATGCACGCCAGAGCACGCCAATTTACACCAGAGCACGCCAGAGCACGCCAATTCACACCAGAGCACGCCAGTGCACGCCAAAGCACGCCAGTGCACGCCAAAGCACGCCAGTGCACGCAAGAGCACGTCAATGCACGCCAGAGCACGCCAGTGCACGCCAGAGCACTCCAGTGCACGCCAAAGCACGCCAGTGAACGCCAGAGCACGCCAGTGCACGCCAGTGTACGCCAATTCACACCAGAGCACGCCAGTGCACGCCAGAGCACTCCAGTGTACGCCAATGCAAGTCAATGCACGCCAGAGCACGCCAGTGCACGCCAGAGCACGCCAGAGAACGCCAGTGCACGCCAGTGCACGCCAGAGCACGCCAATTCACACCAGAGCACGCCAGTGCACGCCAGAGCACGCCAATTCACACCAGAGCACGCCAGTGCACGCCAGAGCACTCCAGTGTACGCCAATTCAAGTCAATGCACGCCAGAGCACGCCAGTGCACGCCAGAGCAATTCAATGCACGCCAGAGCACGCCAGTGCACGCCAGAGCAATTCAATGCACGCCAGAGAACGCCAATTCACACATGAGCACGCCAGTGCACGCCAGAGCACGCCAATTCACACCAGAGCACGCCAGAGCACGCCAGAGCAGGCCAGTGCACGAAAGAGCACGTCAATGCACGCCAGAGCACGCCAGAGCACGCCAGAGCACGTCAATGCACGCCAGAGCACGCCAGTGCACGCCAGAGCACTCCAGTGCACGCCAAAGCACGCCAGTGCACGCCAGTGTACGCCAATTCACACCAGAGCACGCCAGTGCACGCCAGAGCACGCCAGTGTACGCCAGAGCACGCCAGTGCACGCCAGAGCACTCCAGTGCACGCCAAAGCACGCCAGTGAACGCCAGAGCACGCCAGTGTACGCCAATTCACACCAGAGCACGCCAGTGCACGCCAGAGAACTCCAGTGTACGCCAGAGCAAGTCAATGCACGCCAGAGCACGCCAGTGCACGCCAGAGCACGCCAGTGCACACCAGTGCACGCCAGTGCACGCAAGTGCACGCCAGAAAAATTCAATGCACGCCAGAGCACGCCAGTGCACGCCAGAGCACGCCTGTGCACGCCAGAGCACGCCAATGCACGCCAGAGCAATTCAATGCACGCCAGAGAACGCCAATTCACACATGAGCACGCCAGTGCACGCCAGAGCACGCTAATTCACACCAGAGCACGCCAGAGCACGCCAGAGCACGCCAGTGCACGAAAGAGCACGTCAATGCACGCCAGAGCACGCCTGAGCACGCCAGAGCACGCCAGTGCACGCCAGAGCATGCTAGTGCACGCCAGAGCAATTCAATGCACGCCAGAGCACGCCAGAGCACGCTAGTGCACGCCAGAGCAATTAAATGCAAGCCAGAGCACGCCAGAGCACGCCAGAGCACGCCAAAGCACGCCAGAGCACGCCAGTGCACGCCAGAGCACGCCAATTCACACCAGAGCACGCCAGAGCACGCCAGTGCACGCCAGAGCACGTCAATGCACGCCAGAGCACGCCAGTGCACGCCAGAGAACGCCAGTGCACGCCAGAGCACGACAGTGCACGCCAGAGCACGCCAGTGCACGCCAGAGCACGCCAGTGCACGCCAGAGCACGCCAGTGCACGCCAGAGCACGCCAGTGCACGCCAGAGCACGCCAATTCACACCAGAGCACGTCAATGCACGCCAGAGCACGCCCGTGCACGCCAGTGCACGTCAATTCACACCAGAACACGCCAGAGCACGCCAGTGCACGCCAGAACACGTCAATGCACGCCAGAGAAATTCAATGCACGCCAAAGCACGCAAGAGCACGCCAGAGCACGCCAAAGCACGCCAGTGCACGCCAGAGCACGCAAATGCACGCCAGTGCACGCCAATTCACACCAGAGCACGCCAGTGCACGCCAGAGCACGCCAGAGCACGCCAGTGCACGCAAGAGCACGTCAATGCACGCCAGAGCACGCCAGAGCACGCCAGAGCACGCCAGTGCACGCCAGAGCACGCCAGTGTACGCCAGAGAACGCCAATTCACACCAGAGCACGCCAGTGCACGCCAGAGCACGCCAGTGCACGCCAAAGCACGCCAGTGCACGCCAGTGTACGCCAATTCACACCAGAGCACTCCAGTGCACGCCAAAGCACGCCAGTGAACGCCAGAGCACGCCAGTGCACGCCAGTGTACGCCAATTCACACCAGAGCACGCGAGTGCACGCCAGAGCACTCCAGTGTACGCCAATGCAAGTCAATGCACGCCAGAGCACGCCAGTGCACGCCAGTGCACGCCAGTGCACGCCAGTGCACGCCAGTGCACGCCAGAGCAATTCAATGCACGCCAGAGCACGCCAGTGCACGCCAGAGCAATTCAATGCACGCCAGAGAACGCCAATTCACACATGAGCACGCCAGTGCACGCCAGAGCACGCCAATTCACACCAGAGCACGCCAGAGCACGCCAGAGCACGCCAGTGCACGCCAGTGCACGAAAGAGCACGTCAATGCACGCCAGAGCACGCCAGTGCACGCCAGTGCACGCCAGAGAACGCTAGTGCACGCCAGAGCACGCTAGTGCACTCCAGAGCAATTCAATGCACGCCAGAGCACGCCAGAGCACGCTAGTGCACGCCAGAGCAATTCAATGCAAGCCAGAGCACGCCAGAGCACGCCAGAGCACGCCAAAGCACGCCAGTGCACGCCAGAGCACGCAAGTGCACGCAAGTGCACGCCAGTGCACGCCAATTCACACCAGAGCACGCCAGTGCACGCCAGAGCACGCCAGAGAACGCCAGTGCACGCCAGAGAACGCCAGTGCACGCCAGTGTACGCCAGAGCACTCCAGTGGACGCCAATGCAAGTCAATGCACGCCAGAGCACGCCAGTGCACGCCAGAGCACGCCAGTGCACGCCAGTGCACGCCAGTGCACGCCAGTGCACGCCAGAGCAATTCAATGCACGCCAGAGCACGCCAGTGCACGCCAGAGCAATTCAATGCACGCCAGAGAACGCCAATTCACACATGAGCACACCAGTGCACGCCAGTGCACGCCAATTCACACCAGAGCACGCCAGTGCACGCCAGAGCACGCAAGAGCACACAAGAGCACGTCAATGCACGCCAGAGCACGCCAGTGCACGCCAGAGCACGCAAATGCACGCCAGAGAACGCCAGTGCACGCCAGAGCACGCCAGTGCACGCACGAGCACGTAAATGCACGCCAGAGCACGCAAGTGCACGCCAGAGCACGCCAGTGCACGCCAGAGCACGCCAGAGCAATTCAATGCACGCCAGAGCACGCCAGTGCACGCCAGAGCACGCCAGTGCACGCCAGAGCAATTCAATGCACGCCAGAGAACGCCAATTCCCACATGAGCACGCCAGTGCACGCCAGAGCACGCCAATTCACACCAGAGCACGCCAGAGCACACCAGAGCACGCCAGTGCACGCCAGAGCACGCCAGTGCACGCCAGAGAACGCCAGTGCACGCCAGAGCACGCCAGTGCACGCCAGAGCACGCCAGTGCACGCCAGAGCAATTCAATGCACGCCAGAGCACGCCAATTTACACCAGAGCACGCCAGTGCACGCCAGAGCACGCCAATTCACACCAGAGCACGCCAGTGCACGCCAGAGCACGCCAGTGCACGCCAGTGCACGCCAGAGCACGCCAATTCACACCAAAGCACACCAGTGAACGCCAGAGCACGCCAGTGCACGCCAGTGTACGCCAATTCACACCAGAGCACTCCAGTGTACGCCAATGCAAGTCAATGCACGCCAGAGCACGCCAGTGCACGCCAGTGCACGCCAGTGCACGCCAGAGCAATTCAATGCACGCCAGAGCACGCCAGTGCACGCCAGAGCAATTCAATGCACGCCAGAGAACGCCAATTCACACATGAGCACGCCAGTGCACGCCAGTGCACGCCAATTCACACCAGAGCACGCCAGTGCACGCAAGAGCACGCAAGAGCACGCAAGAGCACGTCAATGCACGCCAGAGCACGCCAGTGCACACCAGAGCACGCAAATGCACGCCAGAGAACGCCAGTGCACGCCAGAGCACGCCAGTGCACGCACGAGCACGTAAATGCACGCCAGAGCACGCAAGTGCACGCCAGAGCACGCCAGTGCACGCACGAGCACGCAAGTGCACGCCAGAGCACGCCAGTGCACGCCAGTGCACGCCAGTGCACGCCAGTGCACGCCAGTGCACGCCAGTGCACGCCAGTGCACGCCAGTGCACGTCAATTCACACCAGAACACGCCAGAGCACGCCAGTGCACGCCAGAGCACGTCAATGCACGCCATAGCACGCCAGTGCAGCCAGAGCACGCCAGTGCACGCCAGAGCACGCCAGAGCACGCCAGAGCACGCCAAAGCACGCCAGTGCACGCCAGAGCACGCAAGTGCACGCAAGTGCACGCCAGTGCACGCCAATTCACACCAGAGCACGCCAGTGCACGCCAGAGCACGCCAGAGAACGCCAGTGCACGCCAGAGAACGCCAGTGCACGCCAGTGTACGCCAGAGCACTCCAGTGGACGCCAATGCAAGTCAATGCACGCCAGAGCACGCCAGTGCACGCCAGAGCACGCCAGTGCACGCCAGTGCACGCCAGTGCACGCCAGTGCACGCCAGAGCACTCCAGTGCACGCCAGAGCAATTCAATGCACGCCAGAGAACGCCATTTCACACATGAGCACACCAGTGCACGCCAGTGCACGCCAATTCACACCAGAGCACGCCAGTGCACGCCAGAGCACGCAAGAGCACGCAAGAGCACGTCAATGCACGCCAGAGCACGCCAGTGCACGCCAGAGCACGCAAATGCACGCCAGAGAACGCCAGTGCACGCCAGAGCACGCCAGTGCACGCACAAGCACGTAAATGCACGCCAGAGCACGCAAGTGCACGCCAGAGCACGCCAGTGCACGCCAGAGCACGCCAGAGCAATTCAATGCACGCCAGAGCACGCCAGTGCACGCCAGAGCACGCCAGTGCACGCCAGAGCACGCCAGTGCACGCCAGAGCAATTCAATGCACGCCAGAGAACGCCAATTCCCACATGAGCACGCCAGTGCACGCCAGAGCACGCCAATTCACACCAGAGCACGCCAGAGCACACCAGAGCACGCCAGTGCACGCCAGAGCACGCCAGTGCACGCCAGAGAACGCCAGTGCACGCCAGAGCACGCCAGTGCACGCCAGAGCACGCCAGTGCACGCCAGAGCAATTCAATGCACGCCAGAGCACGCCAATTTACACCAGAGCACGCCAGTGCACGCCAGAGCACGCCAATTCACACCAGAGCACGCCAGTGCACGCCAGAGCACGCCAGTGCACGCCAGAGCACGCCAATTCACACCAAAGCACGCCAGTGAACGCCAGAGCACGCCAGTGCACGCCAGTGTACGCCAATTCACACCAGAGCACTCCAGTGTACGCCAATGCAAGTCAATGCACGCCAGAGCACGCCAGTGCACGCCAGTGCACGCCAGAGCAATTCAATGCACGCCAGAGCACGCCAGTGCACGCCAGAGCAATTCAATGCACGCCAGAGAACGCCAATTCACACATGAGCACGCCAGTGCACGCCAGTGCACGCCAATTCACACCAGAGCACGCCAGTGCACGCAAGAGCACGCAAGAGCACGCAAGAGCACGTCAATGCACGCCAGAGCACGCCAGTGCACACCAGAGCACGCAAATGCACGCCAGAGAACGCCAGTGCACGCCAGAGCACGCCAGTGCACGCACGAGCACTTAAATGCACGCCAGAGCACGCAAGTGCACGCCAGAGCACGCCAGTGCACGCCAGAGCACGCCAGAGCACGCCAGTGCACGCCAGTGCACGCCAGTGCACGCCAGTGCACGCCAGTGCACGCCAGTGCACGCCAGTGCACGCCAGAGCACGTCAATTCACACCAGAACACGCCAGAGCACGCCAGTGCACGCCAGAGCACGTCAATGCACGCCATAGCACGCCAGTGCAGCCAGAGCACGCCAGTGCACGCCAGAGCAAGCCAGTGCACGCCAGAGCACGCCAGTGCACGCCAGAGCACGCCAGTGCACGCCAGAGCACGCCAGTGCACGCCAGAGCACGCCAGTGCACGCCAGAGCAATTCAATGCACGCCAGAGCACGCCAGAGCACGCCAGTGCACGCCAGTGCACGCCAATTCACACCAGAGCACGCCAGTGCACGCCAGAGCACGCAAGAGCACGCAAGAGCACGTCAATGCACGCCAGAGCACGCCAGTGCACGCCAGAGCACGCAAATGCACGCCAGAGAACGCCAGTGCACGCCAGAGCACGCCAGTGCACGCACGAGCACGTAAATGCACGCCAGAGCACGCAAGTGCACGCCAGAGCACGCCAGTGCACGCCAGAGCACGCCAGAGCAATTCAATGCACGCCAGAGCACGCCAGTGCACGCCAGAGCACGCCAGTGCATGCCAGAGCAATTCAATGCACGCCAGAGAACGCCAATTCCCACATGAGCACGCCAGTGCACGCCAGAGCACGCCAATTCACACCAGAGCACGCCAGAGCACACCAGAGCACGCCAGTGCACGCCAGAGCACGCCAGTGCACGCCAGAGAACGCCAGTGCACGCCAGAGCACGCCAGTGCACGCCAGAGCACGCCAGTGCACGCCAGAGCAATTCAATGCACGCCAGAGCACGCCAATTTACACCAGAGCACGCCAGTGCACGCCAGAGCACGCCAGTGCACGCCAGAGCACGCCAATTCAGACCAGAGCACGTCAATGCACGCCAGAGCACGCCAGTGCACGCCAGAGCACGCCAATTCACACCAGAGCACGTCAATGCACGCCAGAGCACGCCAGTGCACGCCAGAGCACGCCAATTCACACCAGAACACGCCAGAGAACGCCAGTGCACGCCAGAGCACGCCAGAGCACGCCAGTGCACGCCAGAGCACGCCAATTAACACCAGAGCACGTCAATGCACGCCAGAGCACGTCAATGCACGCCAGAGCAAGCCAGAGCACACCAGAGCACGCCAGAGCACGCCAGTGCACGCCAGAGCAATTCAATGCACGCCAGAGCACGCCAATTTACACCAGAGCAGGCCAATTCACACCAGAGCACTCCAGTGCACGCCAAAGCACGCCAGTGCACGCCAGTGTTCGCCAATTCACACCAGAGCACGCCAGTGCACGCCAGAGCACGCCAGTGCACGCCAGAGCAATTAAATGCACGCCAGAGCACGCCAATTTACACCAGAGCAGGCCAATTCACACCAGAGCACGCCAGTGCACGCCAGAGCACGCCAGTGCACGCCAGTGCACGCCAAAGCACGCCAGTGCACGCCAGAGCAATTCAATGCACGCCAGAGCACGCCAATTTACACCAGAGCAGGCCAATTCACACCAGAGCACTCCAGTGCACGCCAAAGCACGCCAGTGCACGCCAGTGTTCGCCAATTCACACCAGAGCACGCCAGTGCACGCCAGAGCAATTAAATGCACGCCAGAGCACGCCAATTTACACCAGAGCACGCCAGTGCACGCCAGAGCACGCCAATTCACACCAGAGCACGCCAGTGCACGCCAGAGCACGCCAGTGCACGCAAGAGCACGTCAATGCACGCCAAAGCACGCCAGTGCACGCCAGAGCACTCCAGTGCACGCCAAAGCACGCCAGTGAACGCCAGAGCACGCCAATGCACGCCAGTGTACTCCAATTCACACCAGAGCACGCCAGTACACGCCAGAGCACGCCAGTGCACGCCAGAGCACGCCAGTGCACGCCAGAGCACGTCAGAGCACGCCAGTGCACGCCATAGCACGCCATTGCACGCAAGAGCATGTCAATGCACGCCAGAGCACGCCAATTCACACCAGAGCACGCCAATGCACGCAAGAGCACGTCAATGCACGCCAGAGCACGCCAGTGCAAGCCAGAGCAAGTCAATGCACGCCAGAGCACGCCAGAGCACGCCAGTGCACGCCAGAGCAATTCAATGCACGCAAGAGCACGCCAGTGCACGCAAGAGCACGCCAAAGCACGCCAGTGCACGCCTGAGCACGCAAGTGCACGCCAGTGCACGCCAATTCACACCAGAGCACGCCAGTGCACGCCAGAGCACGCCAGAGCACGCCAGTGCACGCCAGTGCACGCCAGAGCACGTCAATGCACGCCAGAGCAAGCCAGAGCACGCCAGAGCACGCCAGTGCACGCCAGAGCACGCCAGCGTACGCCAGAGCATGCCAGTGTACGCCAGAGCACGCCAATACACGCCAGAGAACGCCAGAGCACGCCAATTCACACCAGAGCACGCCAGTGCACGCCAAAGCACGCCAGTGCACGCCAGAGCACGCCAGTGCACGCCAAAGCATGCCAGTGCACGCCAGAGTACGCAAATTCATACCAGAGCACGCCAGTGCACGCCAGAGCACTCCAGTGGATGCCAGAATAAGCCAGAGCACGCCAGAGCACGCCAGAGCACGCAAGTGCACGCCAGAGCACGGTAGAGCACAGCAGAGAACAGCTCAGCACTTGAAGTTGCTATAATATTTTTTTCACTTGTTAAAATCATTTTTTAATTACAGTATGTGTAAATCAATGCCCAATACACCAATTAAAGTCTATTTAATCAATAAATTTATAGAGCAAATCTTGAACAAAAAGTTTGAGAAAAACGCACATCACAGCACTTTAATTTTTGAAAATTATTCAAGTTATTTGAGTTCTATTATCGGGTAGTGGATTTCTATTGTCAAGCACTTGAGTTCTGCATAGCAGAGCACGCCAGAGCACGACAGAGCACGCCAGTGCACGCAAGAGCACGTCAATGCACGCCAGAGCACGCCAGTGCACGCCAGAGCACGCAAGTGCACGCCAGAGAATCCCAGTGCACGCCAGAGCACGCCAGTGCACGCACGAGCAGGTCAATGCACGCCAGGGCACGCAAGTGCACGCCAGAGCACGCCAGAGCACGCCAGAGCACGCCAGAGCACGCCAGTGCACGCCAAAGCACGCCAGAGCACGTCAGTGCACGCCAGTGCACGCACGAGTACGTCAATGCACGCCAGTGCACGCCAGAGCACGCCAGAGCACGCCAGAGCACGCCAGAGCACACCAGTGCACGCCAGAGCACGCCAATTCACACCAGAGCACGTCAATGCACGCCAGAGCACGCCAGCGCACGCCAGAGCACGCCAATTCACACCAGAGCACGCCAGAGCACGCCAGTGCACGCCAGAGCACGTCAATGCACGCCAGAGTACGCCAGTGCACGCCAGAGCACGCCAGTGCACGCCAGAGCACACCAGTGCACGCCAGTGCACGCCAGAGCACGCCAACTCACTCTAGAGCACGTCAATGCACGCCAGTGCACGCCAGAGCACGCGAATTCACACCAGAACACGCCAGAGAACGCCAGTGCACGCAAGAGCACGTCAATGCACGCCAGAGCACGCCAGTGCACGCAAGAGCACTCCAGTGCACGCCAAAGCACGCCAGTGCACGCCAGAGCACGCCAGTGCACGCCAGTGTACGCCAATTCACACCAGAGCACGCCAGTGCACGCCAGAGCACGCCTTTTCACGCCAGTGCACGCCAGAGCAATTCAATGCACGCCAGAGAACGCCAGTGCACGCCAGAGAACGCCAAAGCACGCCAAAGCACGCCAGAGCACGCAAGTGCACGCCAGTGCACGCCAATTCACACCAGAGCACTCCAGTGCACGCCAGAACACGCTAGAGCACGCCAATTCACACCAGAGCACGCCAGTGCACGCCAGAGCACGCCAATTCACACCAGAGCACGCCAGTGCACGCCAGAGCACGCCAGAGCACGCCAGTGCACGCCAGTGCACGCACGAGTACGTCAATTCACGCCAGTGCACGCCAGAGCACGCCAGTGCACGCCAGAGAATCCCAGTGCACGCCAGAGCACGCCAGTGCACGCACGAGCACGTCAATGCACGCCAGAGCACGCCAGTGCACGCCAGTGCACGCCAGTACACGCCAGAGCACGCCAATTCACACCAGAGCACGCCAGTGCACGCCAGAGCATGCCAATTTACACCAGAGCACGCCAGAGCACGCCAGAGCACGTCAATGCACGCTAGAGCACGCTAGTGCACGCCAGAGCACGCTAGTGCACGCCAGTGCACGCCAGAGCACGCCAGTGCACGCCAGTGCACGCAAGAGCAAGTCAATGCACGCCAGAGCACGCCAGTGCACGCCAGAGTACTCCAGTGAACGCCAAAGCACGCCAGTGCACGCCAGAGCACGCCAGTGTACGCCAATTCACACCAGAGCACGCCAGTGCACGCCAGAGCATGCAAGTAAACGCCAGTGCACGCAAGTGCACGCCAGTGCAAGCCAATTCACACCAGAGCACGCCAGTGCACGCCAGAGCACGCCAGAGCACGCCAATTCACACCAGAGCACGCCAGTGCACGCCAGAGCACGCCAATTCACACCAGAGCACGCCAGTGCACGCCAGAGCATGCCAAAGCACGCCAGTGCACGCCAATTTACACCAGAGCACGCCAGTGCCCGCCAGAGCACGCCAGAGCACGCCAGTGCACTCCAGAGTACGGTAGAGCACAGCAGAGAACAGCTCAGCACTTCCGTGTTGCTATAATATTTTTTGCACTTGTTAAAATCATTTTTCAATTACAGTATGTGTAAATCAATGTCCAATACACCATTTCAAGTCTATTTAATCAATAAATTTATAGAGCAAATCATGAACAAAAAGTTTGAGAAAAACGCACATCACAGCACTTGAATTTTTAAAAATTATTCAAGTTATTTGAGTTCTATTGTCGGGTAGTGGATTTCTATTGTCAAGCACTTGAGTTCTGCATAGCAAAGCACGCCAGAGCACGACAGAGCACGCCAGTGCACGCAAGAGCACGTCAATGCACGCCAGAGCACGCCAGTGCACGCCAGAGAATCCCAGTGCACGCCAGAGCACGCCAGTGCACGCACGAGCACGTCAATGCACGCCAGAGCACGCCAGTGCACGCCAGTGCACGCCAGTACACGCCAGAGCACGCCAATTCACACCAGAGCACGCCAGTGCACGCCAGAGCACGCAAGTGCACGCCAGTGCACGTTAATTCACACCAGAGCACGCCAGTGCACGCCAGAGCACGCCAGAGCACGCCAGTAGACGCCAGAGCACGCCAATTCATGCCAGAGCACGCCAGTGCACGCCAGAGCACGCCAATTCACACCAGAGCACGCCAGAGCACGCCAGTGCACGCCAGAGCACGTCAATGCACGCAAGAGCCCGCCAGTGCACGCCAGAGCACGCCAGTGCACGCCAGAGCACGCCAGTGCACGCCAGAGCACGCCAGTGAACCCCAGTGCACGCCAGAGCAATTCAATGCACGCCAGAGCACGCCAATTCACACCAGAGCACGCCAGTGCACGCCAGTGCAATCCAATTCACACCAGTTCACGCCAGAGCACGCCAGAGCACGCCAGAGCACGCCAGAGCACGCCAGAGCACGCCAGAGCACGCCAGAGCACGCCAGTGTACGCCAATTCACACCAGAGCACGCCAGTGCACGCCAGAGTAAGTCAATGCACGCCAGAGCATACCAGAGCACGCCAGAGCACGCCAGTGCACGCCAGTGCACGCCAGAGCACGCCAGTGCACGCCAGAGCACGCCAGTGCACGCCAGAGCACGCCAGTGCACGCCAGAGCAATTCAATGCACGCCAGAGCACGCCATTGCACGCCAGAGCACGCCAAAGCACGCCAGTGCACGCCAGAGCACGCAAGTGCACGCCAGTGCACGTTAATTCACACCAGAGCACGCCAGTGCACGCCAGAGCACGCCAGAGCACGCCAAGGCACGCCAGAGCAAGCCAGAGCACGCCAGAGCACGGTAGAGCACAGCAGAGAACAGCTCAGCAGTTGCTATAATATTTGTTTTTCACTTGTTAAAAACCATTTTTCAATTACAGTATGTGTAAATCAATGTCCAATACACCATTTCCAGTCTATTTAATCAATAAATTTATAGAGCAAATCATGAACAAAAAATTTGAGAAAAACGCACATCACAGCACTTGAATTTTTAAAAATTATTCAAGTTATTTGAGTTCTATTGTCGGGTAGTGGATTTCTATTGTCAAGCACTTGAGTTCTGCATAGCAGAGCACGACAGAGCACGCCAGAGCACGCCAGTGCACGCAAGAGCACGTCAATGCACACCAGAGCACGCCAGTGCACGCCAGTGCACGCAAGTGCACGCCAGAGAACGCCAGTGCACGCACGAGCACGTCAATGCACGCCACAGCACGCAAGTGCACGCCAGAGCACGCCAGTGCACGCCAGAGCACGCCAGTGCACGCCAGTGCAAGCCAGAGCACGCCAGTGCACGCCAGTGCACGCCAGAGCACGCCAATTCACACCAGAGCACGCCAGTGCACGCCAGAGCACGCCAGTGCACGCAAGAGCACGTCAATGCACGCCAGAGCACGCCAGTGCACGCCAGAGCACTCCAGAGCACGCCAGAGCAAGTCAATGCTCGCCAGAGCACGCCAGTGCACGCCAGAGCAATTCAATGCACGCAAGAGCACGCCAGTGCACGCCAGAGCACGCCAAAGCACGCCAGTGCACGCCAGAGCACGCAAGTGAACGCCAGTGCACGCCAATTCACACCAGAGCACGCCAGTGCACGTCAGAGCACGTCAGAGCACGCCAGTGCACGCCAGTGCACGCCAGTGCACGCCAGAGCACGTTAATGCACGCCAGAGCAAGCCAGAGCACACCAGAGCACGCCAGAGCACGCCATTGCACGCAAGAGCAAGGTAGAGCACGGTAGAGCACAGCAGAGAACAGCTCAGCACTTGAAGTTACTATAATATTATTTTTACTTGTTAAAATCATTTTTTAATTACAGGATGTGTAAATCAATGCCCAATACACCATTTCAAGTCTATTTAATCAATAAATTTATAGAGCAAATCATGAAAAAAAAGTTTGAGAAAAACGCACATCACAGCACTTGAATTTTTAAAAATTATTCAAGTTATTTGAGTTCTATTGTCGGGTAGTGGATTTCTATTGTCAAGCACTTGAGTTCTGCATAGCAGAGCACGACAGAGCACGCCAGAGCACGCCAGTGCACGCAAGAGCACGTCAATGCACGCCAGAGCACGCCAGTGCACGCCAGTGCACGCCAGTGCACGCCAGAGAACGCCAGTGCACGCACGAGCACGTCAATGCACGCCACAGCACGCAAGTGCACGCCAGAGCACGCCAGTGCACGCAAGAGCACGCCAGTGCACGCCAGTGCAAGCCAGAGCACGCCAGAGAACGCCAATTCACACCAGAGCACGTCAATGCACGCCAGAGCACGCCAGTGCACGCCAGAGCACGCCAATTCACACCAGAACACGCCAGAGCACGCCAGTGCACGCCAGAGCACTTCAATGCACGCCATAGCACGCCAGTGCAAGCCAGAGCACGCCAGTGCACGCCAGAGCACGCCAGTGCACGCCAGTGCACGCCAAAGCACGCCAGTGCACGCCAGAGCAATTCAATGCACGCCAGAGCACGCCAATTTACACCAGAGCAGGCCAATTCACACCAGAGCACTCCAGTGCACGCCAAAGCACGCCAGTGCACGCCAGTGTTCGCCAATTCACACCAGAGCACGCCAGTGCACGCCAGAGCACGCCAGTGCACGCCAGAGCACGCCAGTGCACGCCAGAGCACGCCAGTGCACGCCAGAGCAATTAAATGCACGCCAGAGCACGCCAATTTACACCAGAGCACGCCAGTGCACGCCAGAGCACGCCAATTCACACCAGAGCACGCCAGTGCACGCCAGAGCACGCCAGTGCACGCCAGAGCACGTCAATGCACGCCAAAGCACGCCAGTGCACGCCAGAGCACTCCAGTGCACGCCAACGCACGCCAGTGAACGCCAGAGCACGCCAATGCACGCCAGTGTACTCCAATTCACACCAGAGCACGCCAGTACACGCCAGAGCACGCCAGTGCACGCCAGAGCACGCCAGTGCACGCCAGAGCACGTCAGAGCACGCCAGTGCACGCCATAGCACGCCATTGCACGCAAGAGCACGCCAGAGCACGCCAGTGCACGCCAGAGCACGGAAGAGAACAGCTCAGCACTTGAAGTTGCTATAATATTTTTTTCACTTGTTAAAATCATTTTTTAATTACAGTATGTGTAAATCAATGCCCAATACACCAATTAAAGTCTATTTAATCAATAAATTTATAGAGCAAATCTTGAACAAAAAGTTTGAGAAAAACGCACATCACAGCACTTTAATTTTTGAAAATTATTCAAGTTATTTGAGTTCTATTATCGGGTAGTGGATTTCTATTGTCAAGCACTTGAGTTCTGCATAGCAGAGCACGCCAGAGCACGACAGAGCACGCCAGTGCACGCAAGAGCACGTCAATGCACGCCAGAGCACGCCAGTGCACGCCAGAGCACGCAAGTGCACGCCAGAGAATCCCAGTGCACGCCAGAGCACGCCAGTGGACGCACGAGCAGGTCAATGCACGACAGGGCACGCAAGTGCACGCCAGAGCACGCCAGAGCACGCCAGAGCACGCCAGAGCACGCCAGTGCACGCCAGTGCACGCCAGAGCACGCCAATTCACACCAGAGCACGCCAGTGCTCGCCAAAGCACGCCAATTCACACCAGAGCACGCCAGTGCACGCCAAAGCACGCCAGAGCACGTCAGTGCACGCCAGTGCACGCACGAGTACGTCAATGCACGCCAGTGCACGCCAGAGCACGCCAGAGCACGCCAGAGCACACCAGTGCACGCCAGAGCACGCCAATTCACACCAGAGCACGTCAATGCACGCCAGAGCACGCCAGCGCACGCCAGAGCACGCCAATTCACACCAGAGCACGCCAGAGCACGCCAGTGCACGCCAGAGCACGTCAATGCACGCCAGAGTACGCCAGTGCACGCCAGAGCACGCCAGTGCACGCCAGAG
The DNA here is from genome assembly GCF_021234035.1 of Daphnia pulicaria. NCBI lineage: Eukaryota > Metazoa > Arthropoda > Branchiopoda > Diplostraca > Daphniidae > Daphnia > Daphnia pulicaria. Next base: position 22,782,343 of record NC_060913.1, read on the forward strand.
CACACCAGTGCACGCCAGTGCACGCCAGAGCACGCCAACTCACACCAGAGCACGTCAATGCACGCCAGTGCACGCCAGTGCACGCCAGAGCACGCGAATTCACACCAGAACACGCCAGAGAACGCCAGTGCACGCAAGAGCACGTCAATGCACGCCAGAGCACGCCAGTGCACGCAAGAGCACTCCAGTGCACGCCAAAGCACGCCAGTGCACGCCAGAGCACGCCAGTGCACGCCAGTGTACGCCAATTCACACCAGAGCACGCCAGTGCACGCCAGAGCACGCCTTTTCACGCCAGTGCACGCCAGAGCAATTCAATGCACGCCAGAGCACGCCAGTGCACGCCAGAGAACGCCAAAGCACGCCAGAGCACGCAAGTGCACGCCAGTGCACGCCAATTCACACCAGAGCACTCCAGTGCACGCCAGAACACGCTAGAGCACGCCAATTCACACCAGAGCACGCCAGTGCACGCCAGAGCACGCCAATTCACACCAGAGCACGCCAGTGCACGCCAGAGCACGCCAGAGCACGCCAGTGCACGCCAGTGCACGCACGAGTACGTCAATTCACGCCAGTGCACGCCAGAGCACGCCAGTGCACGCCAGAGAATCCCAGTGCACGCCAGAGCACGCCAGTGCACGCACGAGCACGTCAATGCACGCCAGAGCACGCCAGTGCACGCCAGTGCACGCCAGTACACGCCAGAGCACGCCAATTCACACCAGAGCACGCCAGTGCACGCCAGAGCATGCCAATTTACACCAGAGCACGCCAGAGCACGCCAGAGCACGTCAATGTACGCTAGAGCACGCTAGTGCACGCCAGAGCACGCCAGTGCACGCCAGTGCACGCCAGAGCACGCCAGTGCACGCCAGTGCACGCAAGAGCAAGTCAATGCACGCCAGAGCACGCCAGTGCACGCCAGTGTACGCCAATTCACACCAGAGCACGCCAGTGCACGCCAGAGCATGCAAGTAAACGCCAGTGCACGCAAGTGCACGCCAGTGCAAGCCAATTCACACCAGAGCACGCCAGTGCACGCCAGAGCACGCCAGAGCACGCCAATTCACACCAGAGCACGCCAGTGCACGCCAGAGCACGCCAATTCACACCAGAGCACGCCAGTGCACGCCAGAGCATGCCAAAGCACGCCAGTGGACGTTAGAGCACGCAAGTGCACGCCAGTGCACGCCAATTTACACCAGAGCACGCCAGTGCCCGCCAGAGCACGCCAGAGCACGCCAGTGCACTCCAGAGTACGGTAGAGCACAGCAGAGAACAGCTCAGCACTTCCGTGTTGCTATAATATTTTTTGCACTTGTTAAAATCATTTTTCAATTACAGTATGTGTAAATCAATGTCCAATACACCATTTCAAGTCTATTTAATCAATAAATTTATAGAGCAAATCATGAACAAAAAGTTTGAGAAAAACGCACATCACAGCACTTGAATTTTTAAAAATTATTCAAGTTATTTGAGTTCTATCGTCGGGTAGTGGATTTCTATTGTCAAGCACTTGAGTTCTGCATAGCAAAGCACGCCAGAGCACGACAGAGCACGCCAGTGCACGCAAGAGCACGTCAAAGCACGCCAGAGCACGCCAGTGCACGCCAGAGAATCCCAGTGCACGCCAGAGCACGCCAGTGCACGCACGAGCACGTCAATGCACGCCAGAGCACGCCAGTGCACGCCAGTGCACGCCAGTACACGCCAGAGCACGCCAATTCACACCAGAGCACGCCAGTGCACGCCAGAGCACGCCAGAGCACGCCAGAGCACGCCAGTGCACGCACGAGTACGTCAATGCACGCCAGTGCACGCCAGAGCACGCCAGAGCACGCCAGAGCACGCCAGAGCACGCCAGTAGACGCCAGAGCACGCCAATTCACGCCAGAGCACGCCAGTGCACGCCAGAGCACGCCAATTCACACCAGAGCACGCCAGAGCACGCCAGTGCACGCCAGAGCACGTCAATGCACCCAAGAGCCCGCCAGTGCACGCCAGAGCACGCCAGTGCACGCCAGAGCACGCCAGTGCACGCCAGAGCACGCCAGTGAACCCCAGTGCACGCCAGAGCAATTCAATGCACGCCAGAGCACGCCAATTCACACCAGAGCACGCCAGTGCACGCCAGTGCAATCCAATTCACACCAGTTCACGCCAGAGCACGCCAGAGCACGCCAGAGCACGCCAGAGCACGCCAGAGCACGCCAGAGCACGCCAGTGTACGCCAATTCACACCAGAGCACGCCAGTGCACGCCAGAGTAAGTCAATGCACGCCAGAGCATACCAGAGCACGCCAGAGCACGCCAGTGCACGCCAGTGCACGCCAGAGCACGCCAGTGCACGCCAGAGCACGCCAGTGCACGCCAGAGCACGCCAGTGCACGCCAGAGCAATTCAATGCACGCCAGAGCACGCCATTGCACGCCAGAGCACGCAAGTGCACGCCAGTGCACGTTAATTCACACCAGAGCACGCCAGAGCACGCCAAGGCACGCCAGAGCAAGCCAGAGCACGCCAGAGCACGGTAGAGCAAAGCAGAGAACAGCTCAGCAGTTGCTATAATATTTGTTTTTCACTTGTTAAAAACCATTTTTCAATTACAGTATGTGTAAATCAATGTCCAATACACCATTTCCAGTCTATTTAATCAATAAATTTATAGAGCAAATCATGAACAAAAAATTTGAGAAAAACGCACATCACAGCACTTGAATTTTTAAAAATTATTCAAGTTATTTGAGTTCTATTGTCGGGTAGTGGATTTCTATTGTCAAGCACTTGAGTTCTGCATAGCAGAGCACGACAGAGCACGCCAGAGCACGCCAGTGCACGCAAGAGCACGTCAATGCACGCCAGAGCACGCCAGTGCACGCCAGTGAACGCAAGTGCACGCCAGAGAACGCCAGTGCACGCACGAGCACGTCAATGCACGCCACAGCACGCAAGTGCACGCCAGAGCACGCCATTGCACGCCAGAGCACGCAAGTGCACGCCAGTGCAAGCCAGAGCACGCCAGTGCACGCCAGTGCACGCCAGAGCACGCCAATTCACACCAGAGCACGCCAGTGCACGCCAGAGCACGCCAGTGCACGCAAGAGCACGTCAATGCACGCCAGAGCACGCCAGTGCACGCCAGAGCACTCCAGAGCACGCCAGAGCAAGTCAATGCTCGCCAGAGCACGCCAGTGCACGCCAGAGCAATTCAATGCACGCAAGAGCACGCCAGTGCACGCCAGAGCACGCCAAAGCACGCCAGTGCACGCCAGAGCACGCAAGTGAACGCCAGTGCACGCCAATTCACACCAGAGCACGCCAGTGCACGTCAGAGCACGTCAGAGCACGCCAGTGCACGCCAGTGCACGCCAGAGCACGTTAATGCACGCCAGAGCAAGCCAGAGCACACCAGAGCACGCCAGAGCACGCCATTGCACGCAAGAGCAAGGTAGAGCACGGTAGAGCACAGCAGAGAACAGCTCAGCACTTGAAGTTACTATAATATTATTGTGATGATGAGTCACAGGAGTCAAAACACGAGAGGTGCGGTTAAAGGTGTATTGAGAAACAACCAAGACAACTGTAACACGATTACAAGCATAAGCGAGTGACCGTATACAACCAGCGATCAAATAGATCGAATGTCCGATTTATATACGGGATGACGGGCGATGGCTTGTCTGATGGTAGCCATGCCTGCTAAAGTAATTAAAGAGATGCGTATGGTAAACGCATCAACAAGTGTGAGAACTTGTCAATGGCTTTACCATATGCTGTGAATTAACATTACACTCCTCCCCCGCTTGGAAATGTTCCAGACTGGGGAGGGCGTGATCTTTAAACATTGGCAAAGCACAGCATCACTACATGTAAGAATAAAAGCACAACATTGCTACATATAAGGTCACTAAAACAGGCAAGAATGGGCGTTTGTTTGTAATCAACGATCGTCTCCATATCGACGGTTGAGGCTGCGGAGAGCGGAAAAATACCGCTGTTTCAGTTCCTCCTGGTCGATTATGAATTGTTTGATTAAATTCAGTTGTTCCAGCGCAAGGGCCGGATTGTTCTCGGGCGTCGGACGGGTGTTAGTCTGGGGAGCTGCTGGGCCGGCAGGGGCGGCAGGCTGTTGCTCCGGCGTCTGGACGGTGGTGGAAACGGGTCGTGGAGCCTGCGGTCTTATGGAGGGGACCACTGCTATGACCTGTCGAGTCCTATTTTTCGAAATCGGAACCGGGGAAGGTTCATCGTCGTCGTCTGGTGAATAGGGGGGAGGCGACAATACAACGCGGTTGTATTTAAATTTAGAAGAGCGTGCTGTAGACGGCCGCTTAACGCCCCGTGTTTTCTGGTCGTCAGGAGAAGTGTTCGAAGTCGATGTCCCAGGTTCCGGCTCCGGATCGTTCGATGGAGACGGTGAAGTTTGTAAGTCATCAGACGGATAACTCCGGTATTCGGTCCTAGGAAGAGGCCATTCAATTACTCGGCCAACTACTGGTGGCGTAGTGAGTTCCACTTCGTCGTGGATGAAGTCAGGTCCAAGAAGAAGTCGACCACGTCCGGCCATAATGAACAGGATAAAATATGTGGTAGCGAAGTGAAGAAAGAAAAGATTTTACAGCGATATTTATAGTAGATAGTCGAAGAAGATCGCAAGAGAGAAGTTGGGGTGGTAACCAACTTAAAAAAAGGTGTAGACAAGATGAATCTAAAATTTTTTTTTTCTTAATGACGTCAAAGTCATTAGTCACTGTCAAAGACAGTAGCTAAATCGAAGAGTAAAGTAGCTAAGATGAATAAATTCTTTTTTGTGCTTGCTTCAGTTGCTGGGCCTGGGCGTAAAAACGTCGATATAGTTCACGGCTGTCGTGGTTGTATTGCTTAATGAGGTCCTTCCTGTTTTGCTGATACTCCTCCTCGCTTCGGAGAAGAATTGGGGGAGCGTACATCTGCTCAGCTTCCCCGCTGCATTCGTTGTTGGGGAGTCCTGGTGGAAGGGGGGAAACTGCTTTCTCGTCCGAGGCGAAGTTTAGTGGTAGATCAGGGTTCGGCTCCGTCGATCCGCTATCGATTGAACTTACGTCATCGTAGTAAAAGTCGTCGCTGTGTAGTGGATCTTCGTCTTCCGGATCCGCTTCGTGAAGTGTTATTAGTGAATCTGCTTCAAGGTCGATTTGTTCTTTGTTGTTAATAAATCTCCTTTCTGTTTGAAACACTACAGTTTCGCTGCTGCTGCTAATTACTTCCGCTGGTATTTTCCTTACTCTTGCTTCTATGTCCAGGAGTACCACGGTCTTTTCTTTTCTATCAGCTACTAACGCGAACGTTCTCTTTAGCACTTTTGCGTTGGCGTCCATGTAAGCTGCTTGGGTAAAATCGATTCATTAGTGATGCTATGTCAAGGCAATGACTAAAAAGTTGGTAACTACGATTTATTGGCTAATTAGCATCTTTCTTTATTTTTTTTTATTATTATTATTTTTTTTTTTTAAGCATTAAATGTTACTGGCTTTTTTTTTTAGGTTTTTCTTTTTTTTTTTTTTTTGTTTGTAAACAACTATTAGCTGCTACTGGTGATTACTACAGCGCTCTGCTACCATTGTCTCTTTTTATTATAATTTTTTTTTTCAATTTCTTTATTCCAATTCGTTTAGATCGTCGTCATCTTCATTCTCGGAAGGCGTTATTTTGTTGTCGGCAATAATGTTTTTCTCGATGTCGCTGTCTGATTCGCTTGTTATCAAAGAATAGTCCCGTCGGTATCCAGGTGGTGGGGGTAGTTTTGATTTCGCTTTGTCTATTAGGCGTTTAAAATTTCGTAATTTGAGACTTGGTGCACCGTCGTCTAGGCGTGACATTTCGGTTCTTGTAGGGTAGATGTTCTCGTTGACCTTTCGTGGCGGAATAGGGATGTGCTTAATTGGCGGTATTTCTTCCAAGTCTGGCATATCCTCGTAGTTTCCTTTTTGGGAGGTCTCGTCCGACATTATGTTCATGGCTGCTATCGCTTTCTCGATTCTGTCAGAATTATTGTAATAAAATCTAGTGTCGAGTGTTTTATAGGCCTTTTTCCTATTTTCATGATTGTAGAGGCGTAAATATTGATAGACGGCATTCCTGCCATCTTTTTCTGCGGCCATGATTGGAGTTTCGTGGTTACGATTTCCAAGTTCCAGGCGGGCTCCGTGAGAAATCAATACCCTTAACGTAGGTATATCGTTCACGAAGTGCGCGGGCGTGTTTCCGTTATTGTCCTGTAGATTTACGTGTGCTCCGTGGTATAGTAGGATGTCGGCAATTTCATGGCGGTTTTTTTCCACTGCTAGATGGATATAAGAAAGAGATTTATGCACTTTTGTGTTGACAATGTGCTGGAATCTGTCTAGCTTTACTAGAGCCCTTATGGTTTCGATGTCGTTTCTTCTTATAGCCACTGAAATGGGGCAGCTGAATTTTCTGTTGATTAGAAATGACTCGACTTTTGGGTTTTGGCTGAGGATGTAATCGATACAATCCCTAGCCTGATGGCTTATTGCCAAAGTCAAAGGAAATTCCTGATTAACCAGATCGTGCTCTAAAAGGTTTTTCTTGTAAATATGGACGAACCGTATACTATTTACGTCATCCCGTGAGATGAGTATTTCTGTGATTGTTCTAGCCAATCGATCTCCGCTGTAGATTGTGGCGCCCTTGTAGATCAAGTCTTCAATCATGTTAATTCGGTGTAATCGTACCGCGGTCACTAACGCCGTTTCATTCTTTGAGTTACTTTTTTCGACGTCTGCATCGTGTTCTAGGAGAATCTTGAAACATTTGTACGAATTATGTTTGATAGCTACCAGAAGAGGCGTTTTTTGTCGATAGCTGTTCTCAATGTCCTCTGGGTGTCGCGTAAGCCAATACTTCAGCTCGGTGTGACTGTCCATCAAAACCAGTTCGTGAATTTTCGGGGTGGTTTTTTCAATTCCATGTTTCCGGTTGGGAGGAAAAGCATTTCTCCTACTCATGTGGGTAGTGCTAAAGGTCCAAATCCGTTGACGTTCCGAGGGGGTCGTTGCAAAATCCTCTTGGTTCATTTTTTTCTTTTCTTTTCTATGATGATATGGTTTTTTGGATATTAGAAGGTGGGTTTTTTTTTTAAACATATTTTTGTATATAGTTATTCAAAGCATTTCTACTCTACTCCATGCGGCGATAAGTATGTTGTCAATTGTCAGCAGTTACAGATGAATTTGATTAAGGAAACTATTTGCTCGGCTTATTGATTCGACAGGCGCACTTGGTGGCATAACATATGGATACATATTTCCTGGCATTATAACTGGATGGTTTGTGGCATATGTCATGTGATGACTCTGCTCTATTGGTATTTCTACTGCTGCACGGCGATTTCGGCGTTGTTGAAACGAATCTATCATGGCTGGTATAGGGTTGACTCGTGCAAAAATATACGCGACTAGGATAAACATTATAAATCCTATCGTAGTAAAGACGATAATTTTTAGATAATCTGTCCAAGAGTACATGTCTCCAATTTTCGTATCCTGTTTCTCTGACATTATCATTCCAGCTAACGAATTGTCGTGCGTTTCCTCTATCCTACCTATTAATTCGTTTAAAACATTGAGTCGTTCTAAGTCTGTTACTGAATGAGCTGGGTGTCCTTTTAAAGCGTAGTTAAAATCGTTAAGGGAGAGCTCTTCAAACTGCGATACAAGATTCAAATTTGGTGTGTGTATATTCGGCGTTTGCTCCGTCCAATCGGCGTGGGTTGTATTGTGTTCCCAGTGAAATGTTTTTCCGTTTAGATTGACAAGGTTTGTTTTCCAAAAACAATTGGAAAATGGGTGGATTGACCATCCGTCTGTTCCAATTGTATAGTTGTTATTTTTGTAAACCGTGTATGGCTGGAATCCACATTTCGTTTCTATTGCTCCGACTGTAACTTGTTTCTTCTCGCATTCCTGTAGAAGTAGAGATTGTCCAAGTCCTTGAAGTCGTGAACAAGTTGGTAGTTCCAATGCTGCTGCGGCTAGAATTCCATTCGTTTGAGACAGTGTCATGGCTTGCAATCTTCTCAGCACAGACACCTGGCAGTATATTTGTCGTATCTCTCTTGCCAGCTCATTTTCGTGTTGAATCTCGATGTTCTGCTTATATTGCTCGTGGAAGGATTGGATGATGGGTTTGATGATCTCGCTGATTTCTTCTTTGTTTGCTGTCGTTGGTTTATTTTGTGTGGTGTTTTTGCTTTTGTCGGTTGAGTCGTTCAGGTAAGGTAATGTGGCTTTTGTTGGTATAGGTATAGTTTTGGAATCGTTCTGGTGAGGTATGATGGTTCTGGTGGGATGAGGTAAGGGTAAGGGTTGTTTCGTAACTTTTTGGTTGGGACTTGTTGTTTTTGTTTGGGGTGGAGTGTTGCTTTGTGTAGAATTACGTGGGCGTGGTACAGGTGGTTTTGTTGGTTCGGTTAAAGGTATGGGTTTTGAAGTTGTTGTCGATGTCGTTGTCGTTGTTGTTGTTGTGGTTGTTGTTGTGGTTGTTGTTGTTGATGTCACTTTTGATGCAGGTTTTGTCGGTGCAGGTACTGGAGGATCTGTAGGTCTTGTTGGGTTCATTGTTGGAGGGTTGCTTGAATTATTATTGATTCCTGCATCTGGCCTCGCTATTTCGCCTGCGAAGACTGTTGTTAGATTTTTCTGTTGATTATTCCCTAGATTTTGTTGTTTGATTTGTGACGCTGCTGCAACTTTAGTTTCATTTATGATCGGTGTTTCTACGGCTTTTATCTCCAATATTTCAGGGTACTCTTCTTTGTTGGTCTCTGTTTTTGTATCTGGAACTGGCGTTGTTTCTTCTTTGTTGGTCTCCGTTGTTGTATCTGGAACTGGCGTTTTTTCTGGTAACGTTTCATCTTCAATGAGGCTCATGTTATTTCGATTCTGGAAGATTGGCGGCATCGTCGGGAATGGCATATCATGAATGGAAAAGTTTTTATGCCACTCGAGAATCCTGGAAGGTATTAAGCTGGGATGCTCTTCGGAATTTATTAGATTAGGGTTGTATGCTTCGAATTTCCATTTCTGATGTCTGGGTTTCTGGTCATCGTTGCATAATCCTAATCTTAACTTTCCTTGGTGAAATTCAATGCATTTGATTGAGTTCACATCCATTAATTGTCCAGTTATCTCGTTTGCTCCCCATCTCATACTATCTGGGTTGCATTGCTCGAGAACTGCGTTCTTTTCGTTTATTCTTAAACAATGATTGGTGTCGAACTTCCTGATGGTATAGTCGATGTCGTATTCAAACAGTTGATCTGGAAACTGCATCGGGTCTCCTGGTGATTGACATGGCTCCATAGAGATGTTTAATTTTCCGTGTATATTGTTCATACACATCGGCGTTTTTCCATTTTTGTTTTTGTTCATCAGTTGTCCCCAATTAAATATATGGTCTATATTTAATAGGTTTTCCGCAGGGCTGCTTCTGAATTCTTCGTGGACGAATTCCCATTCTTCTATTGTGATGTTTGGATATGCTTGACGCAGGTTGTAGTCCGTATTACGTTGATCAAATCTCCACATCTGCTTGATTGAATGGGGCTCCATTTCACAAGGTTCAAGTGACACCTGGTCCTTGACTGCTGTAAGACATCCTTTCGATTGCGTTTCCATGATGTACATTCGGTAGTCATCATAGATCCAAGTCGAGTGGGGTATCGAACAATCTTTGAAGAGCAGGTGGTTTGGGTTGTTTACTGTCAGACAGTAACTGGTTCCATTTGTTGTAAAACGAATTGAATAGTCCGTGGAAAATTCGAAAAACTGCTGTGTTTTCGGCCAGATTCCTAGCTCGCTCCATGTAGTTTTGTTGATTGGAACTCGAGGCATCAGGAACAGATGATTTTCGATGTCGGAAGTTGTTACCACGTAACTTTTGTCTTCATATTTCTCGTCGAACTCGGTGGGTGGAAATGATGCAAGGGGATTAAGGTGTCCCCATGCAAACACGTGGCTATTTTTGTTGTTAATTTGTTGAAGCTGTCTTGTGTGTCGAGTTTTTGACGTTGGGTTTGTTAAGAAGAATTTTTCGATCTCGTCTTCAAAAACTATGTGGGTATCCGGTATGCCAATTATTTTGTAAGAATTAGACATACCGGCGCAAAGGTTGACTTTTTCGGGACCAAATAAAATTTCAACTTGTTTTTCGGTATCTAATATTCTACCTGTCTTTATCTGTTTTAATCTTGGGTTTCTGTCTATTTTAATGAGAGATATTTTACCTGTTCCCTTAAATTGTTTCTTTTCTTGACATTTTACCTCGACTGTTGTAGGAACGTTTGGTATGCGCCACACAATAGTATTGTGGTTAACGATAAGGTGTTCGTTTTTCAACGATACGTTATGCGATCCAAATGGTGATAGAAGTGGTCCATCGGTGGACTCTTGTCTAATCTCAATGTCTTGGGCTAAACAATTCACTACTGAATATTCTTTTATTGACATCCATTTTCCTTCACCTACTGGTTTTTGTCTATAACTATATGTTTTTTCCGTTAACTATATTCTTATTTCCTGCGCAGTTTAATAGCGATTTCATTTCCCAACATTCTTGGGGACTGACTTCTTTCGTCGTGTGAAAATGCTCCGTGTCATATGATCCTACCCAAAATGATCCTGTGATCTTTTTCGTTTCTATCCATTGCGAGCATACGAGTCCTTCTACTCGCAGGTCTGTTTGTATTTTAGTAGCCACATAATAGGTTACTAATTTGCTCATAACTTTCTGTTCATCCTCTTTATCAGTTTGATTTTTGAAACAATAATCTGGGTCTGTAAGGTCAAGCAGACCTCTCGTGACTGGTTTCGAGCAGTCGCAAATTTGTATATTAAGCGTCAAAATAGGCGTAAAGACAATCGACAAGTAGCATGCTGTGATAAGAACAGCGTTGTTTCCCATCTAGTTTGGAAAAACAAAATACGATTACTGTTTGTTAAACTTTAATTTCTATTTCTAAGTGGATATCTATGTGACACACGTATTTGTGTCTGTGGAATTACGGGGTTGTTATTAGGTAATTCCTGATCTGTAACTCTTGGTTGGTTTGGGGGTCTACCTCCACGTTTTGGTTGTGGGGGAATTACAACCCCTGTTATCTTCGGAGGTCTACCTCTTCTTTTTGTCGCTGTTACGACTTCTTTTACTTTTGGAGGCCTACCTCTTTTCTTTCCTACTTTAGTTTGTATCTTCTTAATGGTGTTACGTCTTTTCTTAATAATTATTGGGTTAGGGCTAGTTATATTATTGGGAGTGCTGGTTACTAATTTTAACCTATTTACATGTACTATATATTTCCCTTCGTCCTCAGTGTTATTTATTTCGTCTGTTATTTTGATAATTTCATAGTTTAGGTCCGATATTTTTCTATTTATTTTATACGGTCCTAACCATCTATTATTAAATTTTCCTGGGGTAGAATGGGCTTTTAAGAGTACGTGATCGTTTACGTTATACTTAACTAATTTACTACCTTTGTCATATAGTCGTTTTTGCTTTGATTGAACTTTCTCTAATCGTTCTTTCGAACGTTTTAGAGCTCTTTTCCATTGTTTATCGTATTCATCTGCATCATCTTCAAAAACGTCTATATCATCATTGACAGAAATATCGCTTGGCACTACTGCTTCGCGTTTAAAAAATAGATAGAAAGGGCAACAGTCTGTACTAGTTTGCTTTGCAGTGTTATATGCGAAAGTTACAAAGTCGAGATATTTATCCCATGACTCTGGTTCATCGTTCACATAACATGCGAGCATATCGCACAGAGTCCTGTTGAATCTTTCCACTAGTCCATCCGTCTGCGGGTGGTAACTTGTAGTTTTAATTTGCTTAATTTTAAAAAGAATGCATATTTTTGAAATGAGTTTTGAAAGAAAATTAGTTCCTTTATCGGTCAATACTCTTGCTGGAGGACCGAATTTTGTATAGACTTTCTTGACTAAATGTTCTGCTATTGTATGCGCTTTCTGGTCTTTCATTGGTATGGTCATTACATATCTACTTGCGTAATCAGACAAAACTAAAATATATTTGTTTCCTTCACTACTTTCCGTAACCGGCCCTACTATGTCCATTGCGACTTGTTCCCAAATGTTTGCTACTAAAGGCAATGGCTTAAGTGGGGCTTTAGTCGACCCATAGGCCTTACGTTTTGCACATGCAATACAATTGTTTACATATTCAGTAACGTCTTTGCCTAGTCCGGGCCAAACGAATTGGCGTTTTACTCTCGCTAGCGTCTTTGCTATCCCTAAATGCCCTGCTAAAATATGATCATGATTCAATTCTAAAATTTCATTAATTTTCTCTTTAGGCACAACTATTTTTCCTTCATTTGTTATTAAAATGCCTTCATTATTGAAACGGAATTCATTATATTCTTTCTTATTGCTTTCTTCTAGTTTCTGTATTATTTCTTTACAATAATTATCAATTCTCTGTGCTAATATTATATCACTTTGAACCTTTTCTTCTTTTACTAATATTATCGATCCTATTGATGGTAATGGAGTCCTACTTAATGCATCGGCATTTTGATTTTCCTGGCCAGGACGATGTAGGACTATCATATCGTATGATTGCATTTCATACGACCAACGAGCTAATCTGCCATGCGGATCTTTTTTCTTCATTAATGTCTCCAATGGTTTGTGATCTGTGTATACTTTAAAACTTCTTCCGTATAAGTATGGTCTAAACTGCTCTAATGCATAAACAATCGCTAAACATTCTTTTTCTGATACATTCCAATTTCGTTCTCTTTCGTTTAAATGTCTTGACGCATAAGCTATAACTACTTCCTGTTCTCCGTGGGCCTGTGTTGGATCTGATTCTGAGGGGGGTATGTTCTGTATCTGTGCTAACACAGCTCCAATCCCGTATCCTGAGGCATCTGTGTATACCAAGAATTCCCGGGTGAAATCGGGATACCTTAAGAGTGGATTGTTGGTTAGCGAATTCTTGATACGTCGAAAGGCGTCCCTTTCGTTTTCTTCCCAAATCCAAGTCGATGACTTCTTTGTCAGTTCTGTTAAATAATGCGCTATCTCTGCGTAACTTCGAACGAATTTTCGATAATAATTAACTAATCCTAAAAACGAGAGTAGTTGCTTTACGTTTTGTGGTTCGGGGTAGTTTAGAATTGATGTAATTTTCTTATTGTCTGGATGAAAACCATTTACTGTAATCACGTGACCTAAGTATTTAATTTTTGTTTTGAAAAAATCGCACTTACTTAATTTTAATTTTAATCCTTCATTTGCCAGAAGCTTAAAAATAATTTCCAAATGTTTTATGTGGTCATCAAGCGTTTTACTGAAAACGATGATGTCGTCAAGGTAAACAAGTGTAAATTCGTACAGCACGTCCTTTAATACATTGTTCATTTCTCTTTGGAATGTGCCTGGTGCGTTGCACAAACCAAATGGCATACAGTTAAATTCATACAAGCCATACTCACAAATAAAAGCTGTTTTATATTTATGTTTTTCTTCGATCTCGATTTGCCAGTATCCACTGAGCAAATCTAGAGTCGAGAAATACCTGGCACCGTGTAGACTATCAATAATTAGCTGAATGTTTGGTATGGGGTACCTGTCTTTTATGGTTACACTGTTTAACTCACGATAATCCACGCAAAATCTCATCTGTCCTTCTTCTTTTTTAGCTACTAAAAGAATAGGTGATGCAAAAGGGCTTGTACTGGGCCTAATTATATTATGTTTTAACATGTCTTCTATTTGTTTTTTTACAACAAGTCGTAGCCTTTCAGGCGTTCTCCTCATAGGCATAACGTTCGGAAGCTTGGTTGTACGTATAAGGTGCTTGACTGATTTTGCTTTTCCTAGCTCATTTAAATTCTCAGTAAAAAGCGAAAAATTTGAAATTAAAAGGTTCTTTAAATTTTCTCTGTGTGTTGTTGGTATGCCTTCTAAATTAAATTGGGGTGGATCAACTATGCTAATTGAGTTAATCTGTAATGGCGGTATTATAAGTTTCTTTAACTCGTTGTCTTGTTTATAGCTAATCGATCGTTCGCTAGGATTTATTATTATTTCGTTGGTTGCCAAGAAATCGTAACCTAAAATACATCCTTCTTCTAACTCTGACATTACATAAAATGGATGTTTAAACGAGTGTCTACGAGCTAGTCTAATATTTAGCTCGTAGCATCCTCGTGGTTTGACTAACTCTCCTGATACTGTTCTAAAAAGCTGCGTGCTAATGTTGGCGGTATTTATTTCTTTAACTTCTCCATAGGGTACATTTATAAGTAGTCGATGTGCAAGGAAACTAGCTGAGGCACCTGTATCTACTAAAGCTTGTGTCTTTAGACCAGAAAAACTCACTGGTATACGCATTAACTGCGTAACGCTACATATTACGGGTATATTTATATTTACAACACTGTTACTCGATAAACCTACTGCTGTTCTGTTGACGGGGGCGGGGGCACGCTGCGACATTCTCGCGCGTAGTGGCCTCGCTTTCCACAAGCATAACACTCTATATGTCTCTTATTTCTAAATCCTTGGGCTGGGTTATACCAAGCGTTATGCTGTGGCCTAGCTCCAGGGGGACCTGAGGTAACGAAGTTATTCTGGCGCGGTACCTGATGGGCACGAAACGTTTGGTTTCGAAAATGCTGAGGATATTCACTTAAATTCTGAAATCTACGACGAGGATTAAACATAGGATTAAAATTTTGGGGACGCTGAAATTGTCCTTGTGATCTGTTTGAATAATTTTGTGGTGGTGGAGTTGGCTCTCTTCTCGGACGGTTATCTAGTGTATCATTATATCTGTTACCACTAGAACTACGTGATCCATGGTGTTGATTATTCGTACCTCTAGATCGAGGAATATTTCTATCCGCGCTGTGTTGGCGGCTTGGGGGGTGCTGAAAACGGATCCGATTTTCCGAATTGGACCGTCTACGATCGCCGGAAGGTGATCTGTGTCTGTTAAAGGCGTCGGCAACTGCTATTGAGGGAAAATCAATCTCGTTGTTTTCCTGTGGAGCATTTTTTCCGATAGTTAGACCGGCTAACTGTTTCTCTAAATGAACAATCTTTGTTTTCTGCCGCAAGATCTCTATATCTTGCTCGTTATCGTGTGCAGAGATACCTGCTATAGTGGCCTTTAAACTCTTATCTTCATTCTGTTCCATTCTATTAACTAAAGTTTCCGCGGCGTAGGCGATTTCGCATACGTCTTCGTAAGCACTATCAACATCCATGCGGCTCCAAACTACTTTCAATATTTTAGGCAAGAGACCCTTTAAAAGAATTTTTTGTTTAGCTTCGCCTCTCATTTGACTCAGAGATATTGCTAATGCCCTAGCTTCGTTCGTCGCTTTGTCACCTAATGTAATTTCTTTTCCGTGAATGATGTCATATAACTGATTAATTCTACTAACGAAAGTCTGTGTGCTTTGATCGGGGGTCTGCCGAAGCTCGTTTAATTGTTTCCTTAAATTTTCTAACTCTGTTTCTGTAAGAAATCTATTTATTAAAGCTTTTTCCCATGCATCGTAATCTTCCTCATCTTGTGCTCTTTCCATATAATCACTATGCCAATCCGCAGCATCTCCTCTTAGTCTATCTGAAAAATATTTAATTTTATCTTTCTTCTCCCACCCTGCGCTTTGTGCGACTCTTTCCGCATCTTTTAACCAATTATTAACTAACTGCTCTCCTCTTTTGCCTTTGAAAATCGGGATAGATTTACGTTCGTCCTGTGAATATAATTCGCGTAAATGGCTCTTAGTTATTGGTGCATCTTCATTACTATTGCCTAATGTCATGGTTATAATATTAGTTGTTTGGGTGGGCTTTGAATGGGTTTGCGTATCTGCTACTAAAGTTGATTTCAAATGTTTTTGAATGTATAAATCTTTAGCTTTAAGTTCTTGTTCGAGGTCAGAGATTTTATTGGACAAGTCTCGTTTGGTTGTTTTCAAAAGTTTTATGCTTGCTTCTTTGGAGTTGGCTTCAATTTGCAATGTGTCTAGCTTTTGAGATAGTTCTTGGTTTTTATTTGTAAGTGTTGTTACGTCGTCTTCTGTTAATTTACTTGCGTTCTTCAAAGCTTCGTGTGCGTTGTCTAATAGATTGTAGCTATGGTTTAGTTGTTTTATTTTATCTTCAGTATCTTCCTTAAGTTGTGATAGAGAATCCCTTAAATCATTTATGCAGTCGTTCTGTCCTATGATTTCGCTCTTAGCTTTTTCTAGATTGGTTTTAACTGTCTCATATTCTGTCAAAAATGTTTT
Source organism: Daphnia pulicaria (assembly GCF_021234035.1). Lineage (NCBI taxonomy): Eukaryota > Metazoa > Arthropoda > Branchiopoda > Diplostraca > Daphniidae > Daphnia > Daphnia pulicaria. Next base: position 22,798,685 of record NC_060913.1, read on the forward strand.
ACTCTCATCGCTTGCCTGACTTTCTTTGGGTCTATTATTAAAATCTGCTATTAAAGTTGCTTGTTTAAAATTTGTTCGGGTTAATGTTTCTACTTCTGCTGTTAAACGGGTGTTTTCTAGATAAGAATCAGCTACTTTCTTTGAAAATTCTCTCCTTACTTTATCTACCTCTTTTTCAATCTTTTTCGTTTCGTTCGCTACGTCTTGTTCAAGATTCTTTGCATACTCATCTAATGCTAATTGTTTGAAAAGAAGTTCCCTCTTAAATATTTTAAATGCTTTATTCCGAAAATCTACTTCTCGACTATGAGCTTCTCTAACATTTTGTAACAAAGGGTTAAATTTATTGGGGTCTGCTTTTAATTCTACGAAATATGTCCCTAATTTTTCTAAAACTTTTTCTTTAGCCTCACCGGTAAGATAAACTGAACTTCCAAACTCCTTTTTATGCAATTCAAATGTATACTGTTTCAAAAAATGATAAACTTGACCTGTGACTTCCTTTCTTTTTGCAATATAACTACTTCGTGTTAAGCGTTTATCTGAGGTTTCATCTATATTACTTTTACAAAGACTTATTAAATTTGACCAATGGGTAACAAAATTGTTTCTAACTTTTAGTACGCTATCAGCTAAGGAATTTACGTACGCGTCTTCTTCAAGGTCTATCTCATCAATTAAAGACTCATTAATAGCAGTAAACGAAGTGTCGCTAATTGTTGTTTGAGGATTCGTCATTCACTTACAGTTTTGAGAAAATTGATGTTTCCTTCCTCGATGTAGATGATCTCGTTGTGGGTTGTCTGGTCGTCCTGTCGTCTGGTCCTAGGTGGTGTGGCAGCTGGGGGCGATGTTCCTTTCTCGTTGACTCACGGCAGGTCTTGAAGTCCAAAACTGGCACGTTCACCAATTTGTGATGATGAGTCACAGGAGTCAAAACACGAGAGGTGCGGTTAAAGGTGTATTGAGAAACAACCAAGACAACTGTAACACGATTACAAGCATAAGCGAGTGACCGTATACAACCAGCGATCAAATAGATCGAATGTCCGATTTATATACGGGATGACGGGCGATGGCTTGTCTGATGGTAGCCATGCCTGCTAAAGTAATTAAAGAGATGCGTATGGTAAACGCATCAACAAGTGTGAGAACTTGTCAATGGCTTTACCATATGCTGTGAATTAACATTACATTATTTTCACTTGTTAAAATCATTTTTTAATTACAGGATGTGTAAATCAATGCCCAATACACCATTTCAAGTCTATTTAATCAATAAATTTATAGAGCAAATCATGAAAAAAAAGTTTGAGAAAAACGCACATCACAGCACTTGAATTTTTAAAAATTATTCAAGTTATTTGAGTTCTATTGTCGGGTAGTGGATTTCTATTGTCAAGCACTTGAGTTCTGCATAGCAGAGCACGACAGAGCACGCCAGAGCACGCCAGTGCACGCAAGAGCACGTCAATGCACGCCAGAGCACGCCAGTGCACGCCAGAGAACGCCAGTGCACGCAAGAGCACGTCAATGCACGCCACAGCACGCAAGTGCACGCCAGAGCACGCCAGTGCACGCCAGAGCACGCCAGTGCACGCCAGTGCAAGCCAGAGCACGCCAGTGCACGCCAGTGCACGCCAAAGCACGCCAATTCACACCAGAGCACGCCAGTGCACGCCAGAGCACGCCAGTGCACGCAAGAGCACGTCAATGCACGCCAGAGCACGCCAATGCACGCCAGAGCACTCCAGAGCACGCCAGAGCAAGTCAATGCTCGCCAGAGCACGCCAGTGCACGCCAGAGCAATTCAATGCACGCAAGAGCACGCCAGTGCACGCCAGAGCACGCCAAAGCACGCCAGTGCACGCCAGAGCACGCAAGTGAACGCCAGTGCACGCCAATTCACACCAGAGCACGCCAGTGCACGTCAGAGCACGTCAGAGCACGCCAGTGCACGCCAGAGCACGTTAATGCACGCCAGAGCAAGCTAGAGCACACCAGAGCACGCCAGAGCACGCCATTGCACGCAAGAGCAAGGTAGAGCATGGTAGAGCACAGCAGAGAACAGCTCAGCACTTGAAGTTACTATAATATTATTTTCACTTGTTAAAATCATTTTTTAATTACAGGATGTGTAAATCAATGCCCAATACACCATTTCAAGTCTATTTAATCAATAAATTTATAGAGCAAATCATGAAAAAAAAGTTTGAGAAAAACGCACATCACAGCACTTGAATTTTTAAAAATTATTCAAGTTATTTGAGTTCTATTGTCGGGTAGTGGATTTCTATTGTCAAGCACTTGAGTTCTGCATAGCAGAGCACGCCAGAGCACGACAGAGCACGCCAGTGCACGCAAGAGCACGTCAATGCACGCCAGAGCACGCCAGTGCACGCCAGAGCACGCAAGTGCACGCCAGAGAATCCCAGTGCACGCCAGAGCTTGCCAGTGCACGCCAGAGCAAGTCAATTCACGCCAGAGCACGCCAGAGCACGCCAGAGCACGCCAGTGCACGCCAGAGCAATTCAATGCACGCCAGAGAACGCCATTGCACGCCAAAGCACGCCAAAGCATGCCAGTGCACGCCAGAGCACGCCAGTGCACGCCAGAGCACGGTAAAGCACAGCAGAGAACAGCTCAGCACTTGAAGTTGCTATAATATTTTTTTCACTTGTTAAAACCATTTTTTAATTACAGGATGTGTAAATCAATGTCCAATACACCATTTCAAGTCTATTTAATCAATAAATTTATACAGCAAATCATGAACAGAAAGTTTGAGCAAAACGCACATCACAGCACTTGAATTTTTAAAAATTATTCAAGTTATTTGAGTTCTTTTGTCGGGTAGTGGATTTCTATTGTCAAGCACTTGAGTTCTGCATAGCAGAGCACGCCAGAGCACGACAGAGCACGCCAGTGCACGCAAGAGCACGTAAATGCACGCCAGAGCACGCCAGTGCACGCAAGAGCACGCAAGTGCACGCCAGAGCACGCCAGTGCACGCCAGAGCACGCCAGTGCACGCCAGTGCACGCCAGAGCACGCTAATTCACACCAGAGCATGCCAGTGCACGCCAGAGCACGCCAATTCACACCAGAGCACGCCAGTGCACGCCAGAGCACGCCAGAGCACGCCAGAGCACGCCAGTGCACGCACGAGTACGTCAATGCACGCCAGTGCACGCCAGTGCACACCAGAGCACGCCAGAGCACGCCAGTGCACGCCAGAGCAAGCCAATTCACACCAGTGCACTCCAGAGCACGCCAGTGCACGCCAGAGCACGTCAATGCACGCCAGAGCAAGTCAATGCACGCCAGTGCACGCCAGAGCATGCCAGTGCACGCCAGAGCACGCCAGTAAACGCCAGAGCAATTCAATGCACGCCAGAGCACGCCAGAGCATGCCAGTGCACGCCAGAGCACGCCAGTAAACGCCAGAGCAATTCAATGCACGCCAGAGCACGCCAATTCACACCAGAGCACGCCAATTCACACCAGAGCACGACAGTGCACGCCAGAGCACGCCAGAGCACGCCAGTGCACGCAAGAGCACGTCAATGCACGCCAGAGCACGCCAGTGCACGCCAGAGCACGCCAGTGCACGCCAGAGCACGCCAGTGCACGCCAGAGCACGCCAGTGCACGCCAGAGCACGCCAGTGAACGCCAGAGCAAGTCAATGCACGCCAGAGCACGCCAGTGCACGCCAGAGCAAGCCAGTGCACGCCAGAGCACGCCAGTGCACGCCAGAGCACGCCAGTGCACGCCAGAGCACGCCAAAGCACGCCAGAGCACGCAAGTGCACGCAAGTGCACGCCAGTGCACGCAAATTCACACCAGAGCACGCAAGTGCTCGCCAGAGCACGCCAGAGCCCGCCAGAGCACGCCAGAGCACGCCAGTGCACGCACGAGTACGTCAATGAACGCCAGTGCACGCCAGTGCACGCCAGTGCACGCCAGAGCACACCAATTCACACCAGAGCACGCCAGAGCACGCCAGTGCACGCCAGAGCACGTCAATGCACGCCAGAGCACGCCAGTGCACGCCAGTGCACGCCAGAGCACGCCAGTGCACGCCAGAGCACGCCAGTGCACGCCAGTGCACGCCAGAGCAATTCAATGCACGCCAGAGCACGTCAATGCACGCCAGAGCACGCCAGTGCACGCCAGAGCACTCCAGTGCACGCCAAAGCACGCCAGTGCACGCCAGAGCACGCAAGTGCACGCCAGTGTACGCCAATTCACACCAGAGCACGCCAGTGCACGCCAGAGCAAGTCAATGCACGCCAGAGCACGCCAGTGCACGCCAGTGCACGCCAGTGCACGCCAGTGCACGCCAGAGCAATTCAATGCACGCCAGAGCACGCCAGTGCACGCCAGAGCACGCCAAAGCACGCCAGTGCACGCCAGAGCACTTCAGTTCACTTCAGTGCACGCCAATTCACACCAGAGCACGCCAGTGCACGCCAGAGCACGCCAGAGGACGCCAGTGCACGGCAGAGCACGCCAGTGCACAACAGAGCACGGTAGGGCACAGCAGAGAACAGCTCAGCACTTGAAGTTGCTATAATATTTTTTTCACTTGTTAAAACCATTTTTTAATTACAGTATGTGTAAATCAATGTCCAATACACCATTTCAAGTCTATTTAATCAATAAATTTATAGAGCAAATCATGAACAAAAAGTTTGAGAAAAACGCACATCACAGCACTTGAATTTGTAAAAATTATTCAGGTTATTTGAGTTCTATTGTCGGGTAGTGGATTTCTATTGTCAAGCATTTGAGTTCTGCATAGCAGAGCACGCTTGAGCACGACAGAGCACGCCAGTGCACGCAAGAGAACGTCAATGCACGCCAGAGCACGCAAGTGCACGCCAGAGCACGCAAGTGCACGCCAAAGCACGCCAGTGCACGCCAGAGCACGCTAGTGCACGCCAGAGCACGCCAGTGCACGCCAGAGCACGCCAGAGCAATTCAATGCACGCCAGAGCACGCCAATTCACACAGGAGCACGCCAGAGCACGCCAGAGCACGCCAGTGCACGCCAGAGCACGCCAATTCACACCAGAGCACGCCAGTGCACGCAAGAGTACGTCAATGCACGCAAGAGCACGTGTATGCACGCCAGAGCAAACCAGTGTACGCCAGAGCACGCCAGTGCACGCCAGTGCACGCCAATTCACACCAGAGCACGCCAGAGCACGCCAGTGCACGCCAGAGCACGTCAATGCACGCCAGAGCAAGCCAGAGCACGCCAGAGCACGCCAGAGCATGCCAGTTCACGCCAGAGCACGGTAGAGCACAGCAGAGAACAGCTCAGCACTTGAAGTTGCTATAATATTTTTTTCACTTGTTAAAACCATTTTTTAATTACAGTATGTGTAAATCAATGTCCAATACACCATTTCAAGTCTATTTAATCAATAAATTTATAGAGCAAATCATGAACAAAAAGTTTGAGCAAAACGCACATCACAGCACTTGAATTTTTAAAAATTATTCAAATTATTTGAGTTCTTTTGTCGGGTAGTGGATTTCTATTGTCAAGCACTTGAGTTATGCATAGCAGTGCACGCCAGAGAACGCCAGTGCACGCCAGAGCACGCCAGTGCACGCACGAGCACGTCAATGCACGCCAGAGCACGCCAGTGCCCGCCAGAGCACGCCAATTCACACCAGAGCACATCAATGCACGCCAGAGCACGCCTGTGCACGCCAGAGCATGCCAGTGCACGCCAGAGCACGCCAGTGCACGCCAGAGCACGGTAGAGCACAGCAGAGAACAGCTCAGCACTTGAAGTTGCTATAATATTTTTTTCACTTGTTAAAACCATTTTTGAATTACAGGATGTGTAAATCAATGTCCAATACACCATTTCAAGTCTATTTAATCAATAAATTTATAGAGCAAATCATGAACAAAAAGTTTGAGCAAAACGCACATCACAGCACTTGAATTTTAAAAAAATTATTCAAGTTATTTGAGTTCTATTGTCGGGTAGTGGATTTCTATTGTCAAGCACTTGAGTTCTGCATAGCAGATCACGCCAGAGCACAACAGAGCACGCCAGTGCACGCCAGAGCACGCCAGAGCACGCCAGAGCACGCCAGTGCACGCCAGAGCACGCCAGTGCACGCCAGAGCATGCCAGTGCACGCCAGAGCACGCCAGTGCACGCCAGAGCATGCCAGTGCACGCCAGAGCACGCCAGTGCATGCCAGAGCAATTCAATGCACGCCAGAGCACGCCAATTCACACCAGAGCACGCCAATTCACACCAGAGCACGCCAGTGCACGCCAGAGCACGCCAGTTCACGCAAGAGCACGTCAATGCACCCCAGAGCACGCCAGTGCACGCCACAGCACGCCAGTGCATGCCAGAGCACGCCAGTGCACGCCAGTGTACGCCAATTCACACCAGAGCACGCCAGTGCACGCCAGAGCACGCCAGTGCACGCCAGAGCACGCCAGTGCACGCCAGAGCAAGTCAATGCACGCCAGTGCACGCCAGAGCATGCCAGTACACGCCAGAGCACGCCAGTAAACGCCAGAGCAATTCAATGCACGCCAGAGCACGCCAATTCACACCAGAGCACGCCAATTCACACCAGTGCACGCCAGTGCACGCCAGAGCATGCCAGAGTACGCCAGTGCACGCAAGAGCACGTCAATGCACGCCAGAGCACGCCAGTGCACGCCAGAGCACGCCAGTGCACGCCAGAGCACGCCAGTGAACGCCAGAGCAAGTCAATGCACGCCAGAGCACGCCAGTGCACGCCAGAGCAAGCCAGTGCACGCCAGTGCAAGCCAGTGCACGCCAGTGCACGCCAGTGCAAGCCAGTGCACGCCAGAGCACGCCAGTGCACGCACGAGTACGTCAATGCACGCCAGTGCACGCAAGTACACGCCAGAGCACACCAATTCACACCAGAGCACGTCAATGCACGCCAGAGCACGCCAGTGCACGCCAGAGCACACCAATTCACACCAGAGCACGCCAGAGCACGCCAGTGCACGCCAGAGCACGTCAATGCACGCCAGAGCACGCCAGTTTACGCCAGTGCACGCCAGAGCACGCCAGTGCACGCCAGAGCACGCCAGTGCACGCCAGTGCACGCCAGAGCAATTCAATGCACGCCAGAGCACGTCAATGCACGCCAGAGCACGCCAGTGCATGCCAGAGCACTCCAGTGCACGCCAAAGCACGCCAGTGCACGCCAGTGCACGCCAGAGCACGCAAGTGCACGCCAGTGTACACAAGTGCACGCCAGTGTACGCCAATTCACACCAGAGCACGCCAGTGCACGCCGGTGCACGCCAGTGCACGCCGGTGCACGCCAGTGCACGCCAGTGCACGTCAGAGCCATTTAATGCACGCCAGAGCACGCCAGTGCACGCCAGAGCAAGCCAAAGCACGCCAGTGCACGCCAGAGCACTTCAGTGCACTTCAGTGCACGCCAATTCACACCAGAGCACGCCAGTGCACGCCAGAGCACGCCAGAGGACGCCAGTGCACGCCAGTGCACGCCAGAACACGTCAATGCATGCCAGAGCAAGCCAGAGCAAGCCAGAGCACGGCAGAGCACGCCAGTGCACAACAGAGCACGGTAGGGCACAGAAGAGAACAGCTCAGCACTTGAAGTTGCTATCATATTTTTTTCACTTGTTAAAATCATTTTTTAATTACAGGATGTGTAAATCAATGTCCAATACACCATTTTAAGTCTATTTAATCAATAAATTTATAGAGCAAATCATGAACAAAAAGTTTGAGAAAAACGCACATCACAGCACTTGAATTTTTAAAAATTATTCAAGTTATTTGAGTTCTATTGTCGGGTAGTGGATTTATATTGTCAAGCACTTGAGTTCTGCATAGCAGAGCACGCCAGAGCACGACAGAGCACGCCAGTGCACGCAAGAGCACGTCAATGCACGCCAGAGCACGCCAGTGCACGCCAGAGCACGCAAGTGCACGCCAGAGAATCCCAGTGCACGCCAGAGCACGCCAGTGCACGCACGAGCACGTCAATGGACGCCAGAGCACGCAAGTGCATGCCAGAGCACGCCAGAGCACGCCAGAGCACGCCAATTCACACCAGAGCACGCCAGTGCACGCCATAGCAAGCCAATTCACGCCAGAGCACGCCAGAGCACGCCAGTGCACGCCAGAGCACGGTAGGACACAGCAGAGAACAGCTCAGCACTTGAAGTTGCTATAATATTTTGTTCACTTGTTAAAATCATTTTTTAATTACAGGATGTGTAAATCAATGTCCAATACACCATTTCAAGTCTATTTAATCAATAAATTTATAGAGCAAATCATGAACAAAAAGTTTGAGAAAAACGCACATCACAGCACTTGAATTTTTAAAAATTATTCAAGTTATTTGAGTTCTATTGTCGGGTAGTGGATTTATATTGTCAAGCACTTGAGTTCTGCATAGCAGAGCACGCCAGAGCACGACAGAGCACGCCAGTGCACGCCAGAGCACGCCAGTGCACGCCAGAGCACGCCAGTGCACGCCAGAGCACGCCAGTGCACGCCAGAGCACGCCAGTGCACGCCAGAGCACGTCAGTGCACTCCAGAGCTATTTAATGCACGCCAGAGCACGCCAATTCACACCAGAGCACGCCAGTGCACGCCAGAGCACGCCAATTCACACCAGAGCACGCCAGTGCACGCCAGAGCACGCCATTGCACGCAGGAGCACGTCAATGCACGCCAGAGCACGCCAGTCAACGCCAGAGCACTCCAGTGCACGCCAAAGCACGCCAGTGCACGCCAGAGCACGCCAGTGCACGCCAATTCACACCAGAACACGCCAGTGCACGCCAGAGCAAGTCAATGCACGCCAGAGCACGCCAGTGCACGCCAGATTAATTCAATGCACGCCAGAGCACGCCAGTGCACGCCAAAGCACGCCAGTGCACGCGAGAGCACTCAAGTGCACGCCAGAGCACGCACGAGCACGCCAGAGCACGCCAGTGCACGCCAGAGCACGCCAATTCACACCAGAGAACGGCAATGCACGCCAGAGCACGCCAGTGCACGCCAGAGCACGCCAATTCACACCAGAGCACGCCAGAGCACGCCAGTGCTCGCCAGAGCACGTAAATGCACGCAAGTGCACGCCAGTGCACGCCAGAGCACGTAAATGCACGCAAGTGCACGTCAATGCACGCCAGAGCACGCCAGAGCACGCCAGAGCACGCCAGAGCACGCCAGAGCACGCCAGTGCTCGCCAGAGCACGCCAGTGCACGCCAGAGCACGCCAGTGCACTCCAGAGCTATTTAATGCACGCCAGAGCACGCCAATTCACACCAGAGCACGCCAGTGCACGCCAGAGCACGCCAATTCACACCAGAGCACGCCAGTGCACGCCAGAGCACGCCATTGCACGCAGGAGCACGTCAATGCACGCCAGAGCACGCCAGTCCACGCCAGAGCACTCCAGTGCACGCCAAAGCACGCCAGTGCACGCCAGAGCACGCCAGTGCACGCCAGTGTACGCCAATTCACACCAGAACACGCCAGTGCACGCCAGAGCAAGTCAATGCACGCCAGAGCACGCCAGTGCACGCCAGTGCACGCCAGTGCACGCCAGTGCACGCCAGTGCACGCCAGATTAATTCAATGCACGCCAATTCACACCAGAGCACGCCAGAGCACGCCAGTGCACGCCAGAGCACGTAAATGCCCGCAAGTGCACGCCAGTGCACGCCAGAGCACGTCAATGCACGCCAGAGCAAGCCAGAGCACGCCAGAGCACGCCAGAGCACGCCAGTGCACGCCAGAGCACGGTAGAGCACAGCAGAGAACAGCTCAGCACTTGAAGTTGCTATAATATTTTTTTCACTTGTTAAAACCATTTTTTAATTACATTATGTGTAAATCAATGTCCAATACACCATTTCAAGTCTATTTAATCCATAAATTTACAGAGCAAATCATGAACAAAAAGTTTGAGAAAAACGCACATCACAGCACTTGAATTTTTAAAAATTATTCAAGTTATTTGAGTTCTATTGTCGGGTAGTGGATTTCTATTGTCAAGCACTTGATTTCTGCATAGCAGAGCACGCCAGAGCACGACAGAGCACGCCAGAGCACGCCAGAGCACGCCAGTGCACGACAGAGCACTCCAGAGCACTCCGGTGCACACCAGAGCACGCCAGTGCACGCCAGAGCACGCCAGAGCACGCCATTGAACGCCAGTGCACGCACGAGTACGTCAATGCACGCCAGTGCACGCCAGAGCACGCCAGATCACGCCAGAGCACGCCAGTGCACGCCAGAGCACGCCAGTGCACGCCAGAGCACGCCAGTGCACGCCAGAGCACGCCAGTGCACGCCAGAGCACGCCAGTGCACGCCAGAGCACGCCAGTGCTCGCCAGAGCACGCCAGTGCACGCCAGAGCACGCCAGTGCACTCCAGAGCTATTTAATGCACGCCAGAGCACGCCAATTCACACCAGAGCACGCCAGTGCACGCCAGAGCACGCCAATTCACACCAGAGCACGCCAGTGCACGCCAGAGCACGCCATTGCACGCAGGAGCACGTCAATGCACCCAAGAGCACGCCAGTCCACGCCAGAGCACTCCAGTGCACGCCAAAGCACGCCAGTGCACGCCAGAGCACGCCAGTGCACGCCAGTGTACGCCAATTCACACCAGAACACGCCAGTGCACGCCAGAGCAAGTCAATGCACGCCAGAGCACGCCAGTGCACGCCAGTGCACGCCAGTGCACGCCAGAGCAATTCAATGCACGCCAGAGCACGCCACTGCTCGCCAGAGCAAGCCAATTCACACAAGAGCACGCCAGTGCACGCCAGAGCACGCCATTGCACGCCAGAGCACGTCAATGCACGCCAGAGCACGCAAGTGCACGCCAGAGCACGCAAGTGCACGCCAAAGCACGCCAGTGCACGCCAGTGCACGCCAGTGCAAGCCAATTCACACCAGAGCACGCCAGTACACGCCAGAGCACGCCAGTGCACGCCAGAGCAGTCAACGCACGCCAGAGCACGCCAGTGCACGCCAGAGCACGCCAGTGCACGCCAGAGCAATTCAATGCACGCCATAGTACGCCAATTCACACCAGAGCACGCCAGTGCACGCCAGAGCACGCCAATTCACACCAGAGCACGCCAGAGCACGCAAGAGCACATCAATAAACGCCAGAGTACGCCAGTGCACGCCAAAGCACGCCAGTGCACCCAAAGCACGCCAGTGCACGCCAGAGCACGCCAGTGCACGCCAATTCACACCAGAGCACGCCAGTGCACGCCAGAGCACGCCAGAGCACGCCAGTGCACGCCAGAGCCCGTCAATGCACGCCAGAGCAAGCCAGAGCACGCCAGAGCACGCCAGAGCACGCCAGAGCACGCCAGTGCACGCCAGAGCACGCCAGTGCACGCCAGAGCATGGTAGAGCACAGCAGAGAACAGCTCAGCACTTGAAGTTGCTATAATATTTTTTTCACTTGTTAAAACCATTTTTTAATTAGAGGATGTGTAAATCAATTCATAAATCTATTCGTAAATCAACCATTTCAAGTGTATTTAATCAATAAATTTATAGAGCAAATAATGAACAAAAAGTTTGAGAAAAACGCACATCACAGCACTTGAATTTTTAAAAATTATTCAAGTTATTTGAGTTCTATTGTCGGGTAGTGGATTTCTATTGTCAAGCACTTGAGTTCTACATAGCAGAGCACGCCAGTGAACGCACGAGCACGTCAATGCTTGCCAGAGCACAACAGTGCACGCCAGAGCACGCCAATTCACACCAGAGCTCGCCAGTGCATGCCAGAGCACGCAAGTGCACGCCAGAGCACGCCAGTGCACGCAAGAGCACGCCAGTGCACGCCAGAGCACGGTAGAGCACAGCAGAGAACAGCTCAGCACTTGAAGTTGCTATAATATTTTTTTCACTTGTTAAAACCATTTTTTAATTACAGGATGTGTAAATCAATTTCCAATACACCATTTCAAGTCTATTTAATCAATAAATTTATAGAGCAAATCATTAACAAAAAGTTTGAGAAAAACGCACATCACAGCACTTGAATTTTTAAAAATTATTCAAGTTATTTGAGTTCTATTGTCGGGTAGTGGATTTCTATTGTCAAGCACTTGAGTTCTGCATAGCAGAGCACGCCAGTGCACGCACGAGCACGTCAATGCACGCCAGAGCACAACAGTGCACGCCAGAGCACGCCAATTCACACCAGAGCACGCCAGTGCACGCCAGAGCACGCCAATTCACACCAGAGCTCGCCAGTGCACGCCAGAGCACGCCAGTGCACGCACGAGCACGTCAATGCACGCCAGAGCATGCCAGTGCACGCCAGAGCACGCCAATTCACACCAGAGCACGTCAATGCACGCCAGAGCACGCCAGTGCACGCCAGAGTACGCCAGTGCACGCCAGTGCACGCCAGTGCACGCCAGAGCACGCCAATTCACACCAGAGCACGCCAGTGCACGCCAGAGCACGCCAGTGCACGCCAGAGCACGCCAGTGCACGCCAGAGCACGCCAGTGCACGCCAGAGCACTTCAATGCACGCCAGAGCACGCAAGTGCACGCCAGAGCACGCAAGTGCACGCCAGAGCACGCCAGTGCACGCCAGTGCTCGCCAGTGCAAGCCAATTCACACCAGAGCACGCCAGTGCACGCCAGAGAACGCCAGTGCACGCCAGTGCCCCCCAAAGCACGCCAGTGCACGCCAGAGCACGCCAGTGCACGCCAGAGCACGCCAGAGCACGCCAGAGCACGCCAGTGCACGCCAGAGCAATTCAATGCACGCCATGAGCAATTCAAAACGCCAATTCACACCAGAGCACAACAGTGCACGCCAGAGCACGCCAGTGCAGGCCAGAGCATGCCAATTCACACCAGAGCACGCCAGTGCACGCCAGAGCACGCCAGTACACGCAAGAGCACGTCAATGCACGCCAGAGCACGCCAGTGCACGCCAGAGCACGCCAGTGCATGCCAGAGTACGCCAGTGCACGCCAGTGCACGCCAGTGCACGCCAATTCACACCAGAGCACACCAGTGCACGCCACAGCACGCCAGAGCACGCCAGTGCACGCCAGAGCACGCCAGTGCACGTCAATGCACGCCAGAGCAAGCCAGAGCACGCCAGAGCACGCCAGAGCACGCCAGAGCACGCCAGAGCACGCCAGTGCACGCCAGAGCACGGTAGAGCACAGCAGAGAACAGCTCAGCAATTGCAAATCATGAACAAAAAGTTTTAGAAAAACGCACATCACAGCACTTGAATTTTAAAAAATTATTCAAGTTATTTGAGTTCTATTGTCGGGTAGTGGATTTCTATTGTCAAGCACTTGATTTCTGCATAGCAGAGCACGCCAGAGCACGCCAGAGCACGCCAGTTCACGCCAGAGCCCGCCAGTGCACGCCAGAGCACGCCAGTGCACGCCATAGCACGTCAATGCACACCAGAGCACGCCAGTGCACGCCAGAGCACGCCAGTGCACGCCAGAGCACGCCAGTGCACGCCAGAGCACGCCAGTGCACGCCAGAGCACGCCAGTGCACGCCAGAGCACGCCAGTGCATGCCAGAGCACGTCAATGGACGCCAGAGCACGCCAGTGCACGCCAGAGCACGTCAATGCACGCCAGAGCACGTCAATGCACGCCAGAGCTTGCCAGTGCACGGCAGAGTACGCCAGTGCACGCCAGAGCACGCCAAATCCCACCAGAGCACGCCAGTGCACGCCAGACCACGCCAATGCACGCCATAGCACGCCAGTGCACGCCAGTGCACGCCAGAGCAAAGTCAATGCACGCCAGAGCACGCCAGTGCACACCAGAGCACGCCAGTGCACGCCAGAGCACGCCAGAGCACGCCAGTGCAAACCAGAGCAATTCAATGCACGCCATAGCACGCCAATTCACACCAGAGCACGCCAGTGCACGCCAGAGCACGCAAATTCACACCAGAGCACGCCAGTGCACGCAAGAGCACGTCAATGCACGCCAGAGTACGCCAGTAAACGCACGAGCACGTCAATGCACGCCAGAGCATGCCAGTGCACGCCAGAGCACGCCAATTCACACTAGAGCACGCCATTGCACGCCAGAGCACGCCAATTCACACCAGAGCACGCCAGTGCACGCCAGAGCACGCCAGTGCACGCCAGAGCACGTCAATGCACGCCAGAGCACGCCAGTGCACGCCAGAGCACGCAAGTGCACGCCAAAGCACGCCAGTGCACGCCAGTGCACGCCAGTGCAAGCCAATTCACACCAGAGCACGCCAGTGCATGCCAGAGCACGCCAGTGCACGCCAGTGCACGCCAGTGCACGCCAGAGCAAGTCAATGCACGCCAGAGCACGCCAGTGCATGCAAGTGCACGCCAGAGCTCGCAAGAGCACGCCAGTGCACGCCAGAGCAATTCAATGCACGCCATAGCACGCCAATTCACACCAAAGCATGCCAGTGCACGCCAGAGCACGCCAATTCACTTCAGAGAACGTCAATGCACGCCAGAGCACGCCAGTGCACGCCAGAGTACGCCAGTGCACGCCAGAGCACGCCAATTCACACCAGAGCACGCCAGAGCACTCCAGTTCACGGCAGAGCACGTCAATGCACGCCAGAGCACGCCAGTGCAAGCCAGAGTACGCCAGTGCATGCCAGAGCACGCCAGTGCACGCCAGAGCACTTCAATGCACGCCAGAGCACGCCAATTCACACTAGAGCACGCCACTGCACGCCAGAGCAAGCCAATTCACACAAGAGCACGCCAGTGCACGCCAGAGCACGCCATTGCACGCCAGAGCACGTCAATGCACGCCAGAGCACGCCAGTGCACGCCAGAGCACGCAAGTGCACGCCAAAGCACGCCAGTGCACGCCAGTGCACGCCAGTGCAAGCCAATTCACACCAGAGCACGCCAGTGCACGCCAGAGCACGCCAGTGCACGCCAGAGCACGCCAGTGCACGCCAGAGCAGTCAACGCACGCCAGAGCACGCCAGTGCACGCCAGAGCACGCCAATTCACACCAGAGCACGCCAGAGCACGCAAGAGCACATCAATAAACGCCAGAGTACGCCAGTGCACGCCAAAGCACGCCAGTGCACCCAAAGCACGCCAGTGCACGCCAGAGCACGCCAGCACAGCAGAGAACAGCTCAGCACTTGAAGTTGCTATAATATTTTTTTCACTTGTTAAAACCATTTTTTAATTACAGGATGTGTAAATCAATTTCCAATACACCATTTCAAGTCTATTTAATCAATAAATTTATAGAGCAAATCATTAACAAAAAGTTTGAGAAAAACGCACATCACAGCACTTGAATTTTTAAAAATTATTCAAGTTATTTGAGTTCTATTGTCGGGTAGTGGATTTCTATTGTCAAGCACTTGAGTTCTGCATAGCAGAGCACGCCAGTGCACGCACGAGCACGTCAATGCACGCCAGAGCACAACAGTGCACGCCAGAGCACGCCAATTCACACCAGAGCACGCCAGTGCACGCCAGAGCACGCCAGTGCACGCACGAGCACGTCAATGCACGCCAGAGCATGCCAGTGCACGCCAGAGCACGCCAATTCACACCAGAGCACGTCAATGCACGCCAGAGCACGCCAGTGCACGCCAGAGTACGCCAGTGCACGCCAGTGCACGCCAGTGCACGCCAGAGCACGCCAATTCACACCAGAGCACGCCAGTGCACGCCAGAGCACGCCAGTGCACGCCAGAGCACGCCAGTGCACGCCAGAGCACGCCAGTGCACGCCAGAGCACTTCAATGCACGCCAGAGCACGCAAGTGCACGCCAGAGCACGCAAGTGCACGCCAGAGCACGCCAGTGCACGCCAGTGCTCGCCAGTGCAAGCAAATTAACACCAGAGCACGCCAGTGCACGCCAGAGAACGCCAGTGCACGCCAGTGCCCCCCAAAGCACGCCAGTGCACGCCAGAGCACGCCAGTGCACGCCAGAGCACGCCAGAGCACGCCAGAGCACGCCAGTGCACGCCAGAGCAATTCAATGCACGCCATGAGCAATTCAAAACGCCAATTCACACCAGAGCACAACAGTGCACGCCAGAGCACGCCAGTGCAGGCCAGAGCATGCCAATTCACACCAGAGCACGCCAGTGCACGCCAGAGCACGCCAGTACACGCAAGAGCACGTCAATGCACGCCAGAGCACGCCAGTGCACGCCAGAGCACGCCAGTGCATGCCAGAGTACGCCAGTGCACGCCAGTGCACGCCAGTGCACGCCAATTCACACCAGAGCACACCAGTGCACGCCAGAGCACGCCAGAGCACGCCAGTGCACGCCAGAGCACGCCAGTGCACGTCAATGCACGCCAGAGCAAGCCAGAGCACGCCAGAGCACGCCAGAGCACGCCAGAGCACGCCAGAGCACGCCAGAGCACGCCAGTGCACGCCAGAGCACGGTAGAGCACAGCAGAGAACAGCTCAGCAATTGCAAATCATGAACAAAAAGTTTTAGAAAAACGCACATCACAGCACTTGAATTTTAAAAAATTATTCAAGTTATTTGAGTTCTATTGTCGGGTAGTGGATTTCTATTGTCAAGCACTTGATTTCTGCATAGCAGAGCACGCCAGAGCACGCCAGAGCACGCCAGTTCACGCCAGAGCCCGCCAGTGCACGCCAGAGCACGCCAGTGCACGCCATAGCACGTCAATGCACACCAGAGCACGCCAGTGCACGCCAGAGCACGCCAGTGCACGCCAGAGCACGCCAGTGCACGCCAGAGCACGCCAGTGCACGCCAGAGCACGCCAGTGCATGCCAGAGCACGTCAATGGACGCCAGAGCACGCCAGTGCACGCCAGAGCACGTCAATGCACGCCAGAGCACGTCAATGCACGCCAGAGCTTGCCAGTGCACGGCAGAGTACGCCAGTGCACGCCAGAGCACGCCAAATCCCACCAGAGCACGCCAGTGCACGCCAGACCACGCCAATGCACGCCATAGCACGCCAGTGCACGCCAGTGCACGCCAGAGCAAAGTCAATGCACGCCAGAGCACGCCAGTGCACACCAGAGCACGCCAGTGCACGCCAGAGCACGCCAGAGCACGCCAGTGCAAACCAGAGCAATTCAATGCACGCCATAGCACGCCAATTCACACCAGAGCACGCCAGTGCACGCCAGAGCACGCAAATTCACACCAGAGCACGCCAGTGCACGCAAGAGCACGTCAATGCACGCCAGAGTACGCCAGTGAACGCACGAGCACGTCAATGCACGCCAGAGCATGCCAGTGCACGCCAGAGCACGCCAATTCACACTAGAGCACGCCATTGCACGCCAGAGCACGCCAATTCACACCAGAGCACGCCAGTGCACGCCAGAGCACGCCAGTGCACGCCAGAGCACGTCAATGCACGCCAGAGCACGCCAGTGCACGCCAGAGCACGCAAGTGCACGCCAAAGCACGCCAGTGCACGCCAGTGCACGCCAGTGCAAGCCAATTCACACCAGAGCACGCCAGTGCATGCCAGAGCACGCCAGTGCACGCCAGTGCACGCCAGTGCACGCCAGAGCAAGTCAATGCACGCCAGAGCACGCCAGTGCATGCAAGTGCACGCCAGAGCTCGCAAGAGCACGCCAGTGCACGCCAGAGCAATTCAATGCACGCCATAGCACGCCAATTCACACCAAAGCATGCCAGTGCACGCCAGAGCACGCCAATTCACTTCAGAGAACGTCAATGCACGCCAGAGCACGCCAGTGCACGCCAGAGTACGCCAGTGCACGCCAGAGCACGCCAATTCACACCAGAGCACGCCAGAGCACTCCAGTTCACGGCAGAGCACGTCAATGCACGCCAGAGCACGCCAGTGCAAGCCAGAGTACGCCAGTGCATGCCAGAGCACGCCAGTGCACGCCAGAGCACTTCAATGCACGCCAGAGCACGCCAATTCACACTAGAGCACGCCACTGCACGCCAGAGCAAGCCAATTCACACAAGAGCACGCCAGTGCACGCCAGAGCACGCCATTGCACGCCAGAGCACGTCAATGCACGCCAGAGCACGCCAGTGCACGCCAGAGCACGCAAGTGCACGCCAAAGCACGCCAGTGCACGCCAGTGCACGCCAGTGCAAGCCAATTCACACCAGAGCACGCCAGTGCACGCCAGAGCACGCCAGTGCACGCCAGAGCACGCCAGTGCACGCCAGAGCAGTCAACGCACGCCAGAGCACGCCAGTGCACGCCAGAGCACGCCAATTCACACCAGAGCACGCCAGAGCACGCAAGAGCACATCAATAAACGCCAGAGTACGCCAGTGCACGCCAAAGCACGCCAGTGCACCCAAAGCACGCCAGTGCACGCCAGAGCACGCCAGTGCACGCCAATTCACACCAGAGCACGCCAGTGCACGCCAGAGCACGCCAGAGCACGCCAGTGCACGCAAGAGCACGTCAATGCACGCCAGAGCAAGCCAGAGCACGCCAGAGCACGCCAGAGCACGCCAGTGCACGCCAGAGCACGCCAGTGCACGCCAGAGCATGGTAGAGCACAGCAGAGAACAGCTCAGCACTTGAAGTTGCTATAATATTTTTTTCACTTGTTAAAACCATTTTTTAATTACAGGATGTGTAAATCAATGTCCAATACACCATTTCAAGTCTATTTAATCAATAAATTTATAGAGCAAATCATTAACAAAAAGTTTGAGAAAAACGCACATCACAGCATTTGAATTTTTAAAAATTATTCAAGTTATTTGAGCTCTATTGTCGGGTAGTGGATTTCTTTTGTCAAGCACTTGAGTTCTGCATAGCAGAGCATGCCAGTGCACGCACGAGCACGTCAATGCACGCCAGAGCACAACAGTGCACGCCAGAGCACGCCAATTCACACCAGAGCACGCCAGTGCACGCCAGAGCACGCCAGTGCACGCCAGAGCACGCCAATTCACACCAGAGCTCGCCAGTGCACGCCAGAGCACGCAAGTGCACGCCAGAGCACGCCAATTCACACCAGAGCACGTCAATGCACGCCAGAGCACGCCAGTGCACGCCAGAGTACGCCAGTGCACGCCAGTTTACGCCAGTGCACGCCAGTGCACGCCAGTGCACGCCAGAGCACGTCAATGCACGCCAGAGCAAGCCAGAGCACGCCAGTGCACGCCAACACAACCATTTTTTAATTAGAGGATGTGTAAATCAATTCATAATTCAATTCGTAAATCAACCATTTCAAGTGTATTTAATCAATAAATTTATAGAGCAAATCATGAACAAAAAGTTTGAGAAAAACGCACATCACAGCACTTGAATTTTTAAAAATTATTCAAGTTATTTGAGTTCTATTGTCGGGTAGTGGATTTTTATTGTCAAGCACTTGAGTTCTGCATAAAAGAGCACGCCAGTGCACGCACGAGCAGGTCAATGCACGGCAGAGCACAACAGTGCACGCCAGTGCACGCCAGAGCACGCCAATTCACACCAGAGCACGCCAGTGCACGCCAGAGAATGCCAATTCACACCAGAGCTCGCCAGTGCACGCCAGAGCACGCAAGTGCACGCAAGTGCACGCCAGTGCACGCCAGAGCACGCCAATTCACACTAGAGCACGCCACTGCACGCCAGAGCACGCCAATTCACACCAGAGCACGCCAGTGCACGCCAGAGCACGCCAGTGCACGCCAGAGCACGCCAGTGCACGCCAGAGCACTTCAATGCACGCCAGAGCACGCCAGTGCACGCCAGAGCACGCAAGTGCACGCCAGAGCACGCCAGTGCACGCCAGTGCTCGCCAGTGCAAGCCAGAGAACGCCGGTGCACGCCAGTGCCCCCCAAAGCACGCCAGTGCACGCCAGAGCACGCCAGTGCACGCCAGAGCACGCCAGAGCACGCCAGAGCACGCCAGTGCACGCCAGAGCAATTCAATGCACGCCATGAGCAATTCAAAACGCCAATTCACACCAGAGCACAACAGTGCACGCCAGAGCACGCCAGTGCAGGCCAGAGCATGCCAATTCACACCAGAGCACGCCAGTGCACGCCAGAGCACGCCAGTACACGCAAGAGCACGTCAATGCACGCCAGAGCACGCCAGTGCACGCCAGAGCACGCCAGTGCACGCCAGAGTACGCCAGTGCACGCCAAAGCACGCCAGTGCACGCCAGTGCACGCCAATTCACACCAGAGCACACCAGTGCACGCCAGAGCACGCCAGAGCACGCCAGTGCACGTCAATGCACGCCAGAGCAAGCCAGAGCACGCCAGAGCACGCCAGAGCACGCCAGAGCACGCCAGTGCACGCCAGAGCACGGTAGAGCACAGCAGAGAACAGCTCAGCACTTGAAGTTATAATAATATTTTTTTCACTTGTTAAAACCATTTTTTAATTACAGGATGTGTAAATCAATGTCAAATACACCATTTCAAGTCTATTGAATCAATAAATTTTTAGAGCAAATCATGAACAAAAAGTTTGAGAAAAACGCACATCACAGCACTTGAATTTTAAAAAATTATTCAAGTTATTTGAGTTCTATTGTCGGGTAGTGGATTTCTATTGTCAAGCACTTTATTTCTGCATAGCAGAGCACGCCAGTGCACGCCAGAGCACGCCAATGCACGTCAGAGCACGCCAGTGCACGCCAGAGAAATTAAATGCACGCCAGAGCACGCCAATTCACACCAGAGCACGCCAGTGCTCGCCAGAGCATGCCAATTCACACCAGAGCACGCAAGTGCACGCCAGAGAACGCCAGTGCACACCAGAGCACGCCAGTGCACGCACGAGCACGTCAATGCACGCCAGAGCACGCCAGTGCACGCCAGTGCACGCCAGTGCACGCCAGTGCACGCCAGAGCACGCCAATTCACACCAGAGCACGCCAGTGCACGCCAGAGCACGCCAGTGCACGTCAGATAAATTAAATGCACGCCAGAGCACGCCAATTCACACCAGAGCACGCCAGTGCACGCCAGTGCACGCCAGTGCACGCCAGTGCACGCCAGTGCACGCCAGTGCACGCCAGAGCACGCCAATTCACACAAGAGCACGCCAGTGCAAGCCAGAGCACGCCAGTGCACGCCAGAGCACGCCAGTGCACGCCAGAGCACGCCAGTGCACGCCAGAGCACGCCAGTGCACGCCAGAGCACGCCAGTGCACGCCAGAGCACGCCAGTGCACCCCAGAGCAACCCAGTGCACTCCACAGCACGTCAATGCACGCCAGAGCATGCCAATTCACACTAGAGCACGCCAATGCACGCCAGATTACGCCAGTGCACAACAGAGCACGCCAGAGCACGCCAGTGCACGCCAGAGCACGGTAGAGCACAGCAGATAACAGATCAGCACTTGAAGTTGCTATAATATTGTTTTCACTTGTAAAAACAATTTTTTATTACAGGATGTGTAAATCAATGTCAAATACACCATTTCAAGTCTATTGAATCAATAAATTTTTAGAGCAAATCATGAACAAAAAGTTTGAGAAAAACGCACATCACAGCACTTGAATTTTAAAAAATTATTCAAGTTATTTGAGTTCTATTGTCGGGTAGTGGATTTCTATTGTCAAGCACTTGATTTCTGCATATCAGAGCACGCCAGTGCACGCCAGAGCACGCCAATTCACACCAGATCACGCCAGTGCACGCCAGAGCACGCCAGTGCACGCCAGAGCACGCCAGTGCACGCCAGAGCACGCCAGTGCACGCCAGAGCACGCCAGTGCACGCCAGAGCACGCCAGTGCACGCCAGAGCACGCCAGAGCTCGCCAGTGCACGCCAGAGCACGCCAATTCACACCAGAGCACGCCAGTGCACGCCAGAGCACGCCAGTGCACGCCAGAGAACGCCAGTGCACGCCAGAGCACGCCAGTGCACGCCAGAGCACGCCAGTGCACGCCAGAGCACGCCAGTGCACGCCAGAGCACGCCAGAGCTCGCCAGTGCACGCCAGAGCACGCCAATTCACACCAAAGCACGCCAGTGCACGCCAGAGCACGCCAGTGCACGCCAGAGAACGCCAGTGCACGCCAGAGCACGCCAGTGCACGCCAGAGCACGCCAGTGCACGCCAGTGCACGCCAGTGCACGCCAGAGCACGCCAGTGCACGCCAGAGCACGCCAGTGCACGCCAGAGCACGCCAGAGCTCGCCAGTGCACGCCAGAGCACGCCAATTCACACCAGAGCACGCCAGTGCACGCCAGAGCACGCCAGTGCACGCCAGAGCACGCCAGAGCTCGCCAGTGCACGCAAGAGCACGCCAATTCACACCAGAGCACGCTAGTGCACGCCAGAGCACGCCAGTGCACGCCAGAGCACGTCAATGCACGCTAGAGCAAGCCAGAGCACGCCAGAGCACGCCAGAGCACGCCAGAGCACGAAAGTGCACGCCAGAGCACGGTAGAGCACAGCAGAGAACAGCTCAGCACTTGAAGTTGCTATAATATTTTTTTCACTTGTTAAAACCATTTTTTAATTACAGGATGTGTAAATCAATGTCCAATACACCATTTCAAGTCTATTGAATCAATAAATTTAAAGAGCAAATCATGAACAAAAAGTTTTAGAAAAACGCACATCACAGCACTTGAATTTTTAAAAATTATTCAAGTTATTTGAGTTCTATTGTCGGGTAGTGGATTTCTATTGTCAAGCACTTGAGTTCTGCATAGCAGAGCACGCAAGAGCACGCCAGAGCACCTCAGTTCACGCCAGAGCACGCCAGTGCACGCCAGAGCACGCCAGTGCACGCCAGAGCACGCTAATTCACACCAGAGCACGCCAGAGCACGCCAGTGCATGCCAGATCACGTTAATGCACGCCAGAGCACGCCAGAGCACGCCAGTGCACGCCAGAGCACGCCAGTGCACGCCAGAGCAATTCAATGCACGACAGAGCACGCCAATTCACACCAGAGCACGCCAGTGCACGCCAGAGCACGCCAGTGCACGCCAGAGCACGTCAATGCACTTCAGAGCACGCCAATTCACACCAGAGCACGCCAGTTTACGCCAGAGCACGCCAGTGCACGCAAGAGCACGGCAATGCACGCCAGAGCACGCCAGTGCACACCAGAGCACGCAAGTTCACGCCAAAGCACGCTAGTGCACGCCAGAGCACCCCAGTGCACGCCAGTGCACGCCAATTCACACCAGAGCACGCCAGTGCACGCCAGAGCATGCCAGTGCACGCCAGAGCACGCCAGTGCACGCCAGAGCAAGTCAATGCACGCCAGAGCACGCAAGTGCACGCCAGAGCAATTCAATGCACGCCAGAGCACGCCAGTGCACGCCAGAGCACGCCAGTGCACGCCAGAGCACGCCAGTGCACACCAGAGCACGCCAGTGCACGCCAGAGCACGCCAGTGCACGCCAGAGCACGCCAGAGCACGTCAAAGCACGCCAGTGCACGCCAGAGCACGCCAGTGCACGCCAGTGCACGCCAATTCACACCAGAGCAAGCCAGTGCACGCCAGAGCACGCCAGAGCACGTCAGTGCACGCAAGAGCACGTCAATGCACGCTAGAGCACGCCAGAGCACGCAAGTGCACCCCAGCGCAATTCAATGCACGCCAGAGCACGCCAATTCACACCAGAGCACGCCAGTGCATGCCAGAGCACGCCAATTCACACCAGAGCACGCCAGTGCACGCCAACGCACGACAGTGCACGCAAGAGCACGTCAATGCACGCCAGAGCACGCCAGTGCAGCCAGAGTACGCCAGTGCACGCCAGAGCACGCCAATTCACACCAGAGCACACCAGAGCACGTCAATGCACGCCAGAGCACGCCAGTGCACGCCAGAGCAAGCCAGTGCACGCCAGAGCACGCCAGAGCACGCCAGTGCACGCCAGAGCACGCCAGTGCACGCCAGAGCACGCCAGTGCACGCCAGAGCACGCTAATTCACACCAGAGCACGCCAGAGCACGCCAGTGCATGGCAGAGCACGTTAATGCACGCCAGAGCACGCCAGAGCACGCCAGTGCACGCCAGAGCACGCCAGTGCACGTACGAGCACATCAATGCACGCCAGAGCAAGCCAGTGCCCGCAAGAGCACGCCAATTCACACCAGAGCACGTCAATGCACGCCAGAGCACGCCAGTGCACGCCAGAGCAAGCCAGTGCACGCCAGAGCACGCCAGTGCACGCCAGAGCACGCCAGTGCACGCCAGAGCACGCCAGTGCACGCCAGAGCACGCTAATTCACACCAGAGCACGCCAGAGCACGCCAGTGCATGCCAGAGCACGTTAATGCACGCCAGAGCACGCCAGAGCACGCCAGTGCACGCCAGAGCACGCCAGTGCACGCCAGAGCAATTCAATGCACGACAGAGCACGCCAATTCACGCCAGAGCACGCCAGTGCACGCCAGAGCACGTCAATGCACTTCAGAGCACGCCAGTGCACGCCAGAGCACGCCAGTGCACGCCAGAGCGAGTCAATGCACGCCAGAGCACGCCAATTCACACCAGAGCACGCCAATTCACACCAGAGCACGCCAGTTTACGCCAGAGCACGCCAGTGCACGCAAGAGCACGGCAATGCACGCCAGAGCATGCCAGTGCACGCCAGAGCACGCAAGTTCACGCCAAAGCACGCTAGTGCACGCCAGAGCACCCCAGTGCACGCCAGTGCACGCCAATTCACACCAGAGCACGCCAGTGCACGCCAGAGCATGCCAGTGCACGCCAGAGCACGCCAGTGCACGCCAGAGCAAGTCAATTCCCGCCAGAGCACGCAAGTGCACGCCAGAGCAATTCAATGCACGCCAGAGCACGCCAGTGCACGCCAGAGCACGCCAGTGCACGCCAGAGCACGCCAGTGCACACCAGAGCACGCCAGTGCACGCCAGAGCACGCCAGAGCACGTCAAAGCACGCCAGTGCACGCCAGAGCACTCCAGTGCACGCCAGTGCACGCCAATTCACACCAGTGCAAGCCAGTGCACGCCAGAGCACGCCAGAGCACGTCAGTGCACGCAAGAGCACGTCAATGCACGCTAGAGCACGCCAGAGCACGCAAGTGCACCCCAGAGCAATTCAATGCACGCCAGAGCACGCCAATTAACACCAGAGCACGCCAGTGCATGCCAGAGCACGCCAATTCACACCAGAGCACGCCAGTGCACGCCAACGCACGACAGTGCACGCAAGAGCACGTCAATGCACGCCAGAGCACGCCAGTGCAGCCAGAGTACGCCAGTGCACGCCAGAGCACGCCAATTCACACCAGAGCACGCCAGAGCACTCCAGTGCACGCCAGAGCACGTCAATGCACGCCAGAGCACGCCAGTGCACGCCAGAGCAATTCAATGCACGCCATAGCACGCCAATTCACGCCAGAGCACGCCAGTGCACGCCAGAGTACGCCAGTGCACGCCAAAGCACGCCAGTGCACGCCAGTTCACGCCAATTCACACCAGAGCACGCCAGTGCACGCCAGAGCACGCCAGTGCACGCCAGTGCACGCCAGAGCACGTCAATGCACGCCAGAGCACGCCAGAGCACGCCAGAGCACGCCAGTGCACGCCAGAGCAATTCAATGCACGCCATAGTACGCAAATTCACACCAGAGCACGCCAGTGCACGCCAGAGCACGCCAATTCACACCAGAGCACGCCAGAGCACGCAAGAGCACATCAATAAACGCCAGAGTACGCCAGTGCACGCCAAAGCACGCCAGTGCACCCAAAGCACGCCAGTGCACGCCAGAGCACGCCAGTGCACGCCAATTCACACCAGAGCACGCCAGTGCACGCCAGAGCACGCCAGAGCACGCCAGTGCACGCCAGAGCACGTCAATGCACGCCAGAGCAAGCCAGAGCACGCCAGAGCACGCCAGAGCACGCCAGTGCACGCCAGAGCACGCCAGTGCACGCCAGAGCATGGTAGAGCACAGCAGAGAACAGCTCAGCACTTGAAGTTGCTATAATATTTTTTTCACTTGTTAAAACCATTTTTTAATTAGAGGATGTGTAAATCAATTCATAAATCAATTCGTAAATCAACCATTTCAAGTGTATTTAATCAATAAATTTATAGAGCAAATCATGAACAAAAAGTTTGAGAAAAACGCACATCACAGCACTTGAATTTTTAAAAATTATTCAAGTTATTTGAGTTCTATTGTCGGGTAGTGGATTTCTATTGTCAAGCACTTGAGTTCTACATAGCAGAGCACGCCAGTGAACGAACGAGCACGTCAATGCTTGCCAGAGCACAACAGTGCAAGCCAGAGCACGCCAATTCACACCAGAGCTCGCCAGTGCACGCCAGATTACGCAAGTGCACGCCAGAGCACGCCAGTGCACGCCAGAGCACGGTAGAGCACAGCAGAGAACAGCTCAGCACTTGAAGTTGCTATAATATTTTTTTCACTTGTTAAAACCATTTTTGAATTACAGGATGTGTAAATCAATGTCCAATACACCATTTCAAGTCTATTTAATCAATAAATTTATAGAGCAAATCATGAACAAAAAGTTTGAGCAAAACGCACATCACAGCACTTGAATTTTAAAAAAATTATTCAAGTTATTTGAGTTCTATTGTCGGGTAGTGGATTTCTATTGTCAAGCACTTGAGTTCTGCATAGCAGAGCACGCCAGAGCACAACAGAGCACGCCAGTGCACGCCAGAGCACGCCAGAGCACGCCAGAGCACGCCAGTGCACGCCAGAGCACGCAAGTGCACGCCAAAGCACGCCAGTGCACGCCAGAGCACGCCAGTGCACGCCAGTGTACGCCAATTCACACCAGAGCACGCCAGTGCACGCCAGAGCACGCCAATGCACGCCAGAGCACGCCAGTGCACGCCAGAGCACGCCAGTGCACGCCAGAGCAAGTCAATGCACGCCAGTGCACGCCAGAGCATGCCAGTACACGCCAGAGTACGCCAGTAAACGCCAGAGCAATTCAATGCACGCCAGAGCACGCCAATTCACACCAGAGCACGCCAATTCACACCAGTGCACGCCAGTGCACGCCAGAGCATGCCAGAGTACGCCAGTGCACGCAAGAGCACGTCAATGCACGCCAGAGCACGCCAGTGCACGCCAGAGCACGCCAGTGCACGCCAGAGCACGCCAGTGCACGCCAGAGCACGCCAGTGAACGCCAGAGCAAGTCAATGCACGCCAGAGCACGCCAGTGCACGCCAGAGCAAGCCAGTGCACGCCAGTGCACGCCAGTGCACGCCAGTGCAAGCCAGTGCACGCCAGAGCACGCCAGTGCACGCACGAGTACGTCAATGCACGCCAGTGCACGCAAGTACACGCCAGAGCACACCAATTCACACCAGAGCACGTCAATGCACGCCAGAGCACGCCAGTGCACGCCAGAGCACACCAATTCACACCAGAGCACGCCAGAGCACGCCAGTGCACGCCAGAGCACGTCAATGCACGCCAGAGCACGCCAGTTTACGCCAGTGCACGCCAGAGCACGCCAGTGCACGCCAGAGCACGCCAGTGCACGCCAGTGCACGCCAGAGCAATTCAATGCACGCCAGAGCACGTCAATGCACGCCAGAGCACGCCAGTGCATGCCAGAGCACTCCAGTGCACGCCAAAGCACGCCAGTGCACGCCAGAGCACGCAAGTGCACGCCAGTGTACACAAGTGCACGCCAGTGTACGCCAATTCACACCAGAGCACGCCAGTGCACGCCAGAGCAAATCAATGCACGCCAGAGCACGCCAGTGCACGCCGGTGCACGCCAGTGCACGCCGGTGCACGCCAGTGCACGCCGGTTTACGCCAGTGCACGCCAGTGCACGCCAGAGCCATTTAATGCACGCCAGAGCACGCCAGTGCACGCCAGAGCACGCCAAAGCACGCCAGTGCACGCCAGAGCACTTCAGTGCACTTCAGTGCACGCCAATTCACACCAGAGCACGCCAGTGCACGCCAGAGCACGCCAGAGGACGCCAGTGCACGCCAGTGCACGCCAGAACACGTCAATGCATGCCAGAGCAAGCCAGAGCAAGCCAGAGCACGGCAGAGCACGCCAGTGCACAACAGAGCACGGTAGGGCACAGAAGAGAACAGCTCAGCACTTGAAGTTGCTATCATATTTTTTTCACTTGTTAAAATCATTTTTTAATTACAGGATGTGTAAATCAATGTCCAATACACCATTTTAAGTCTATTTAATCAATAAATTTATAGAGCAAATCATGAACAAAAAGTTTGAGAAAAACGCACATCACAGCACTTGAATTTTTAAAAATTATTCAAGTTATTTGAGTTCTATTGTCGGGTAGTGGATTTATATTGTCAAGCACTTGAGTTCTGCATAGCAGAGCACGCCAGAGCACGACAGAGCACGCCAGTGCACGCAAGAGCACGTCAATGCACGCCAGAGCACGCCAGTGCACGCCAGAGCACGCAAGTGCACGCCAGAGAATCCCAGTGCACGCCAGAGCACGCCAGTGCACGCACGAGCACGTCAATGGACGCCAGAGCACGCAAGTGCATGCCAGAGCACGCCAGAGCACGCCAGAGCACGCCAATTCACACCAGAGCACGCCAGTGCACGCCAGAGCACGTCAGTGCACTCCAGAGCTATTTAATGCACGCCAGAGCACGCCAATTCACACCAGAGCACGCCAGTGCACGCCAGAGCACGCCAATTCACACCAGAGCACGCCAGTGCACGCCAGAGCACGCCATTGCACGCAGGAGCACGTCAATGCACGCCAGAGCACGCCAGTCAACGCCAGAGCACTCCAGTGCACGCCAAAGCACGCCAGTGCACGCCAGAGCACGCCAGTGCACGCCAGTGTACGCCAATTCACACCAGAACACGCCAGTGCACGCCAGAGCAAGTCAATGCACGCCAGAGCACGCCAGTGCACGCCAGTGCACGCCAGATTAATTCAATGCACGCCAGAGCACGCCAGTGCACGCCAAAGCACGCCAGTGCACGCGAGAGCACTCAAGTGCACGCCAGTGTACGCAAGTGCACGCCAGAGCACGCAAGAGCACGCCAGAGCACGCCAGTGCACGCCAGAGCACGCCAATTCACACCAGAGAACGGCAATGCACGCCAGAGCACGCCAGTGCACGCCAGAGCACGCCAATTCACACCAGAGCACGCCAGAGCACGCCAGTGCTCGCCAGAGCACGTAAATGCACGCAAGTGCACGCCAGAGCACGTAAATGCACGCAAGTGCACGCCAGTGCACGCCAGAGCACGTCAATGCACGCCAGAGCAAGCCAGAGCACGCCAGAGCACGCCAGAGCACGCCAGTGCACGCCAGAGCACGGTAGAGCACAGCAGAGAACAGCTCAGCACTTGAAGTTGCTATAATATTTTTTTCACTTGTTAAAACCATTTTTTTATTACATTATGTGTAAATCAATGTCCAATACACCATTTCAAGTCTATTTAATCAATAAATTTACAGAGCAAATCATGAACAAAAAGTTTGATAAAAACGCACATCACAGCACTTGAATTTTTAAAAATTATTCAAGTTATTTGAGTTCTATTGTCGGGTAGTAGATTTATATTGTCAAGCACTTGAGTTCTGCATAGCAGAGCACGCCAGAGCACGACAGAGCACGCCAGTGCACGCCAGAGCACGCCAGTGCACGCCAGAGCACGCCAGTGCACGCCAGAGCACGCCAGTGCTCGCCAGAGCACGCCAGTGCACGCCAGAGCACGCCAGTGCACTCCAGAGCTATTTAATCCACGCCAGAGCACGCCAATTCACACCAGAGCACGCCAGTGCACGCCAGAGCACGCCAATTCACACCAGAGCACGCCAGTGCACGCCAGAGCACGCCATTGCACGCAGGAGCACGTCAATGCACGCCAGAGCACGCCAGTCCACGCCAGAGCACTCCAGTGCACGCCAAAGCACGCCAGTGCACGCCAGAGCACGCCAGTGCACGCCAGTGTACGCCAATTCACACCAGAACACGCCAGTGCACGCCAGAGCAAGTCAATGCACGCCAGAGCACGCCAGTGCACGCCAGTGCACGCCAGAATAATTCAATGCACGCCAGAGCACGCCAGTGCACGCCAAAGCATGCCAGTGCACGCGAGAGCACGCAAGTGCACGCCAGTGCACGCAAGTGCACGCCAGAGCACGCACGAGCACGCCAGAGCACGCCAATTCACACCAGAGAACGTCAATGCACGCCAGAGCACGCCAGTGCACGCCAGAGCACGCCAATTCACACCAGAGCACGCCAGAGCACGCCAGTGCACGCCAGTGCACGCCAGAGCACGTAAATGCACGCAAGTGCACGCCAGTGCACGCCAGAGCACGTCAATGCACGCCAGAGCAAGCCAGAGCACGCCAGAGCACGCCAGAGCACGCCAGTGCACGCCAGAGCACGGTAGAGCACAGCAGAGAACAGCTCAGCACTTGAAGTTGCTATAATATTTTTTTCACTTGTTAAAACAATTTTTTATAACATTATGTGTAAATCAATGTCCAATACACCATTTCAAGTCTATTTAATCAATAAATTTACAGAGCAAATCATGAACAAAAAGTTTGAGAAAAACGCACATCACAGCACTTGAATTTTTAAAAATTATTCAAGTTATTTGAGTTCTATTGTCGGGTAGTGGATTTCTATTGTCAAGCACTTGATTTCTGCATAGCAGAGCACGCCAGAGCACGACAGAGCACGCCAGAGCACGCCAGAGCACGCCAGTGCACGACAGAGCACTCCAGAGCACTCCAGTGCACACCAGAGCACGCCAGTGCACGCCAGAGCACGCCAGAGCACGCCATTGAACGCCAGTGCACGCACGAGTACGTCAATGCACGCCAGTGCACGCCAGAGTACGCCAGATAACGCCAGAGCACGCCAGTGCACGCCAGAGCACTCCAGTGCACGCCAAAGCACGCCAGTGCACGCCAGAGCACGCCAGTGCACGCCAGTGTACGGCAATTCACACCAGAACACGCCAGTGCACGCCAGAGCAAGTCAATGCACGCCAGAGCACGCCAGTGCACGCCAGATTAATTCAATGCACGCCAGAGCACGCCAGAGCACGCCAGTCCACGCCAGAGCACTCCAGTGCACGCCAAAGCACGCCAGTGCACGCCAGAGCATGCCAGTGTACGCCAGTGTACGCCAATTCACACCAGAACACGCCAGTGCACGCCAGAGCAAGTCAATGCACGCCAGAGCACGCCAGTGCACGCCAGTGCACGCCAGTGCACGCCAGTGCACGCCAGATTAATTCAATGCACGCCAGAGCACGCCAGTGCACGCCAAAGCACGCCAGTGCACGCGAGAGCACACAAGTGCACGCAAGTGCACGCAAGTGCACGCCAGAGCACGCACGAGCACGCCAGAGCACGCCAGTGCACGCCAGAACACGCCAATTCACACCAGAGAACGTCAATGCACGCCAGAGCACGCCAGTGCACGCCAGAGCACGCCAGTGCACGCCAGAGCACGTAAATGCACGCAAGTGCACGCCAGTGCACGCCAGAGCACGTCAATGCACGCCAGAGCAAGCCATAGCACGCCAGAGCACGCCAGAGCACGCCAGTGCACGCCAGAGCACGGTAGAGCACAGCAGAGAACAGCTCAGCACTTGAAGTTGCTATAATATTTTTTTCACTTGTTAAAACCATTTTTTAATTACATTATGTGTAAATCAATGTCCAATACACCATTTCAAGTCTATTTAATCAATAAATTTACAGAGCAAATCATGAACAAAAAGTTTGAGAAAAACGCACATCACAGCACTTGAATTTTTAAAAATTATTCAAGTTATTTGAGTTCTATTGTCGGGTAGTGGATTTCTATTGTCAAGCACTTGATTTCTGCATAGCAGAGCACGCCAGAGCACGACAGAGCACGCCAGAGCACGCCAGAGCACGCCAGTGCACGACAGAGCACTCCAGAGCACTCCGGTGCACACCAGAGCACGCCAGTGCACGCCAGAGCACGCCAGAGCACGCCATTGAACGCCAGTGCACGCACGAGTACGTCAATGCACGCCAGTGCACGCCAGAGCACGCCAGATCACGCCAGTGACGCCAGAGCACGCCAGTGCACGCCAGTGCACGCCAGAGCACGCCAGATCACGCCAGAGCACGCCAGTGCACGCCAGAGCACGCCAGTGCACGCCAGAGCACGCCAGTGCACGCCAGAGCACGCCAGTGCTCGCCAGAGCACGCCAGTGCACGCCAGAGCACGCCAGAGCACGCCAGAGCACGCCAGTGCACTCCAGAGCTATTTAATGCACGCCAGAGCACGCCAATTCACACCAGAGCACGCCAGTGCACGCCAGAGCACGCCAATTCACACCAGAGCACGCCAGTGCACGCCAGAGCACGCCATTGCACGCAGGAGCACGTCAATGCACCCAAGAGCACGCCAGTCCACGCCAGAGCACTCCAGTGCACGCCAAAGCACGCCAGTGCACGCCAGAGCACGCCAGTGCACGCCAGTGTACGCCAGTGTACGCCAATTCACACCAGAACACGCCAGTGCACGCCAGAGCAAGTCAATGCACGCCAGAGCACGCCAGTGCACGCCAGTGCACGCCAGTGCACGCCAGAGCAATTCAATGCACGCCAGAGCACGCCACTGCTCGCCAGAGCAAGCCAATTCACACAAGAGCACGCCAGTGCACGCCAGAGCACGTCAATGCACGCCAGAGCACGCCAGTGCACGCCAGAGCACGCAAGTGCACGCCAAAGCACGCCAGTGCACGCCAGTGCACGCCAGTGCAAGCCAATTCACGCCAGAGCACGCCAGTACACGCCAGAGCACGCCAGTGCACGCCAGAGCAGTCAACGCACGCCAGAGCACGCCAGTGCACGCCAGAGCACGCCAGTGCACGCCAGAGCAATTCAATGCACGCCATAGTACGCCAATTCACACCAGAGCACGCCAGTGCACGCCAGAGCACGCCAATTCACACCAGAGCACGCCAGAGCACGCAAGAGCACATCAATAAACGCCAGAGTACGCCAGTGCACGCCAAAGCACGCCAGTGCACCCAAAGCACGCCAGTGCACGCCAGAGCACGCCAGTGCACGCCAATTCACACCAGAGCACGCCAGTGCACGCCAGAGCACGCCAGTGCACGCCAGAGCACGCCAGAGCACGCCAGTGCACGCCAGAGCACGTCAATGCACGCCAGAGCAAGCCAGAGCACGCCAGAGCACGCCAGAGCACGCCAGAGCACGCCAGTGCACGCCAGAGCACGCCAGTGCACGCCAGAGCACGCCAGTGCACGCCAGAGCATGGTAGAGCACAGCAGAGAACAGCTCAGCACTTGAAGTTGCTATAATATTTTTTTCACTTGTTAAAACCATTTTTTAATTAGAGGATGTGTAAATCAATTCATAAATCTATTCGTAAATCAACCATTTCAAGTGTATTTAATCAATAAATTTATAGAGCAAATCATGAACAAAAAGTTTGAGAAAAACGCACATCACAGCACTTGAATTTTTAAAAATTATTCAAGTTATTTGAGTTCTATTGTCGGGTAGTGGATTTCTATTGTCAAGCACTTGATTTCTGCATTGCAGAGCACGCCAGAGCACGACAGAGCACGCCAGAGCACGCCAGAGCACGCCAGTGCACGACAGAGCACTCCAGAGCACTCCGGTGCACACCAGAGCACGCCAGAGCACGCCATTGAACGCCAGTGCACGCACGAGTACGTCAATGCACGCCAGAGCACGCCAGTGCACGCCAGTGCACGCCAGAGCACGCCAGATCACGCCAGAGCACGCCAGTGCACGCCAGAGCACGCCAGTGCACGCCAGAGCACGCCAGTGCTCGCCAGAGCACGCCAGTGCACGCCAGAGCACGCCAGTGCACGCCAGAGCACGCCAGTGCACTCCAGAGCTATTTAATGCACGCCAGAGCACGCCAATTCACACCAGAGCACGCCAGTGCACGCCAGAGCACGCCAATTCACACCAGAGCACGCAAGTGCACGCCAGTGCACGCCATTGCACGCAGGAGCACGTCAATGCACCCAAGAGCACGCCAGTCCACGCCAGAGCACTCCAGTGCACGCCAAAGCACGCCAGTGCACGCCAGAGCACGCCAGTGCACGCCAGTGTACGCCAGTGTACGCCAATTCACACCAGAACACGCCAGTGCACGCCAGAGCAAGTCAATGCACGCCAGAGCACGCCAGTGCACGCCAGTGCACGCCAGTGCACGCCAGAGCAATTCAATGCACGCCAGAGCACGCCACTGCTCGCCAGAGCAAGCCAATTCACACAAGAGCACGCCAGTGCACGCCAGAGCACGCCATTGCACGCCAGAGCACGTCAATGCACGCCAGAGCACGCCAGTGCACGCCAGAGCACGCAAGTGCACGCCAAAGCACGCCAGTGCACGCCAGTGCACGCCAGTGCAAGCCAATTCACACCAGAGCACGCCAGTACACGCCAGAGCACGCCAGTGCACGCCAGAGCAGTCAACGCACGCCAGAGCACGCCAGTGCACGCCAGAGCACGCCAGTGCACGCCAGAGCAATTCAATGCACGCCATAGTACGCCAATTCACACCAGAGCACGCCAGTGCACGCCAGAGCACGCCAATTCATTCCAGAGCACGCAAGAGCACGCAAGAGCACATCAATAAACGCCAGAGTACGCCAGTGCACGCCAAAGCACGCCAGTGCACCCAAAGCACGCCAGTGCACGCCAGAGCACGCCAGTGCACGCCAATTCACACCAGAGCACGCCAGTGCACGCCAGAGCACGCCAGAGCACGCCAGTGCACGCCAGAGCACGTCAATGCACGCCAGAGCAAGCCAGAGCACGCCAGAGCACGCCAGAGCACGCCAGAGCACGCCAGTGCACGCCAGAGCACGCCAGTGCACGCCAGAGCATGGTAGAGCACAGCAGAGAACAGCTCAGCACTTGAAGTTGCTATAATATTTTTTTCACTTGTTAAAACCATTTTTTAATTAGAGGATGTGTAAATCAATTCATAAATCTATTCGTAAATCAACCATTTCAAGTGTATTTAATTAATAAATTTATAGAGCAAATCATGAACAAAAAGTTTGAGAAAAACGCACATCACAGCACTTGAATTTTTAAAAATTATTCAAGTTATTTGAGTTCTATTGTCGGGTAGTGGATTTCTATTGTCAAGCACTTGAGTTCTACATAGCAGAGCACGCCAGTGAACGCACGAGCACGTCAATGCTTGCCAGAGCACAACAGTGCACGCCAGAGCACGCCAATTCACACCAGAGCTCGCCAGTGCATGCCAGAGCACGCAAGTGCACGCCAGAGCACGCCAGTGCACGCAAGAGCACGCCAGTGCACGCCAGAGCACGGTAGAGCACAGCAGAGAACAGCTCAGCACTTGAAGTTGCTATAATATTTTTTTCACTTGTTAAAACCATTTTTTAATTACAGGATGTGTAAATCAATGTCCAATACACCATTTCAAGTCTATTTAATCAATAAATTTATAGAGCAAATCATTAACAAAAAGTTTGAGAAAAACGCACATCACAGCACTTGAATTTTTAAAAATTATTCAAGTTATTTGAGTTCTATTGTCGGGTAGTGGATTTCTATTGTCAAGCACTTGAGTTCTGCATAGCAGAGCACGCCAGTGCACGCACGAGCACGTCAATGCACGCCAGAGCACAACAGTGCACGCCAGAGCACGCCAATTCACACCAGAGCACGCCAGTGCACGCCAGAGCACGCCAATTCACACCAGAGCTCGCCAGTGCACGCCAGAGCACGCCAGTGCACGCACGAGCACGTCAATGCACGCCAGAGCATGCCAGTGCACGCCAGAGCACGCCAATTCACACCAGAGCACGTCAATGCACGCCAGAGCACGCCAGTGCACGCCAGAGTACGCCAGTGCACGCCAGTGCACGCCAGTGCACGCCAGAGCACGCCAATTCACACCAGAGCACGTCAGTGCACGCCAGAGCACGCCAGTGCACGCCAGAGCACTTCAATGCACGCCAGAGCACGCAAGTGCACGCCAGAGCACGCCAGTGCACGCCAGTGCTCGCCAGTGCAAGCCAATTCACACCAGAGCACTCCAGTGCACGCCAAAGCACGCCAGTGCACGCCAGAGCACGCCAGTGCACGCCAGTGTACGGCAATTCACACCAGAACACGCCAGTGCACGCCAGAGCAAGTCAATGCACGCCAGAGCACGCCAGAGCAATTCAATGCACGCCATGAGCAATTCAAAACGCCAATTCACACCAGAGCACAACAGTGCACGCCAGAGCACGCCAGTGCAGGCCAGAGCATGCCAATTCACACCAGAGCACGCCAGTGCACGCCAGAGCACGCCAGTACACGCAAGAACACGTCAATGCACGCCAGAGCACGCCAGTGCACGCCAGAGCACGCCAGTGCATGCCAGAGTACGCCAGTGCACGCCAGTGCACGCCAAAGCACGCCAGTGCACGCCAGTGCACGCCAATTCACACCAGAGCACACCAGTGCACGCCAGAGCACGCCAGAGCACGCGAGTGCACGTCAATGCACGCCAGAGCAAGCCAGAGCACGCCAGAGCACGCCAGAGCACGCCAGAGCACGCCAGTGCACGCCAGAGCACGGTAGAGCACAGCAGAGAACAGCTCAGCAATTGCAAATCATGAACAAAAAGTTTTAGAAAAACGCACATCACAGCACTTGAATTTTAAAAAATTATTCAAGTTATTTGAGTTCTATTGTCGGGTAGTGGATTTCTATTGTCAAGCACTTGATTTCTGCATAGCAGAGCACGCCAGAGCACGCCAGAGCACGCAAGTTCACGCCAGAGCCCGCCAGTGCACGCCAGAGCACGCCAGTGCACGCCATAGCACGTCAATGCACACCAGAGCACGCCAGTGCACGCCAGAGCACGCCAGTGCACGCCAGAGCACGCCAGTGCACGCCAGAGCACGCCAGTGCACGCCAGAGCACGCCAGTGCACGCCAGAGCACGCCAGTGCATGCCAGAGCACGTCAATGGACGCCAGAGCACGCCAGTGCACGCCAGAGCACGTCAATGCACGCCAGAGCACGTCAATGCACGCCAGAGCTTGCCAGTGCACGGCAGAGTACGCCAGTGCACGCCAGAGCACGCCAAATCCCACCAGAGCACGCCAGTGCACGCCAGAGCACTTCAATGCACGCCAGAGCACGCCAGTGCACGCCAGAGCACGCAAGTGCACGCCAAAGCACGCCAGTGCACGCCAGTGCAAGCCAATTCACACCAGAGCACGCCAGTGCATGCCAGAGCACGCCAGTGCACGCCAGTGCACGCCAGTGCACGCCAGAGCAAGTCAATGCACGCCAGAGCACGCCAGTGCATGCCAGTGCACGCCAGAGCTCGCAAGAGCACGCCAGTGCACGCCAGAGCAATTCAATGCACGCCATAGCACGCCAATTCACACCAAAGCATGCCAGTGCACGCCAGAGCACGCCAATTCACACCAGAGAACGTCAATGCACGCCAGAGCACGCCAGTGCACGCCAGAGTACGCCAGTGCACGCCAGAGCACGCCAATTCACACCAGAGCACGCCAGAGCACTCCAGTTCACGCCAGAGCACGTCAATGCATGCCAGAGCACGCCAGTGCAAGCCAGAGTACGCCAGTGCATGCCAGAGCACGCCAGTGCACGCCAGAGCACTTCAATGCACGCCAGAGCACGCCAATTCACACTAGAGCACGCCACTGCACGCCAGAGCAAGCCAATTCACACAAGAGCACGCCAGTGCACGCCAGAGCACGCCATTGCACGCCAGAGCACGCCAATGCACGCCAGAGCACGCCAGTGCACGCCAGAGCACGCAAGTGCACGCCAAAGCACGCCAGTGCACGCCAGTGCACGCCAGTGCAAGCCAATTCACACCAGAGCACGCCAGTGCACGCCAGAGCACGCCAGTGCACGCCAGAGCAGTCAACGCACGCCAGAGCACGCCAGTGCACGCCAGAGCACGCCAGTGCACGCCAGAGCACGCCAGTGCACGCCAGAGCAATTCAATGCACGCCATAGTACGCCAATTCACACCAGAGCACGCCAGTGCACGCCAGAGCACGCCAATTCACACCAGAGCACGCCAGAGCACGCAAGAGCACATCAATAAACGCCAGAGTACGCCAGTGCACGCCAAAGCACGCCAGTGCACCCAAAGCACGCCATTGCACGCCAGAGCACGCCAGTGCACGCCAATTCACACCAGAGCACGCCAGTGCACGCCAGAGCACGCCAGAGCACGCCAGTGCACGCCAGAGCACGTCAATGCACGCCAGAGCAAGCCAGAGCACGCCAGAGCACGCCAGAGCACGCCAGTGCACGCCAGAGCACGCCAGTGCACGCCAGAGCATGGTAGAGCACAGCAGAGAACAGCTCAGCACTTGAAGTTGCTATAATATTTTTTTCACTTGTTAAAACCATTTTTTAATTAGAGGATGTGTAAATCAATTCATAAATCAATTCGTAAATCAACCATTTCAAGTGTATTTAATCAATAAATTTATAGAGCAAATCATGAACAAAAAGTTTGAGAAAAACGCACATCACAGCACTTGAATTTTTAAAAATTATTCAAGTTATTTGAGTTCTATTGTCGGGTAGTGGATTTCTATTGTCAAGCACTTGAGTTCTACATAGCAGAGCACGCCAGTGAACGCCAGAGCACGCCAATTCACACTAGAGCACGCCACTGCACGCCAGAGCACGCCAATTCACACCAGAGCACGCCAGTGCACGCCAGAGCACGCCAGTGCACGCCAGAGCACGCCAGTGCACGCCAGAGCACGCCAGTGCATGCCAGAGCACGCCAGTGCACGCCAGAGCACTTCAATGCACGCCAGAGCACGCCAATTCACACTAGAGCACGCCACTGCACGCCAGAGCAAGCCAATTCACACAAGAGCACGCCAGTGCACGCCAGAGCACGCCATTGCACGCCAGAGCACGTCAATGCACGCCAGAGCACGCCAGTGCACGCTAGAGCACGCAAGTGCACGCCAAAGCACGCCAGTGCACGCCAGTGCACGCCAGTGCAAGCCAATTCACACCAGAGCACGCCAGTGCACGCCAGAGCACGCCAGTGCACGCCAGAGCAGTCAACGCACGCCAGAGCACGCCAGTGCACGCCAGAGCACGCCAGTGCACGCCAGAGCAATTCAATGCACGCCATAGTACGCCAATTCACACCAGAGCACGCCAGTGCACGCCAGAGCACGCCAATTCACACCAGAGCACGCCAGAGCACGCAAGAGCACATCAATAAACGCCAGAGTACGCCAGTGCACGCCAAAGCACGCCAGTGCACCCAAAGCACGCCATTGCACGCCAGAGAACGCCAGTGCACGCCAATTCACACCAGAGCACGCCAGTGCACGCCAGAGCACGCCAGAGCACGCCAGTGCACGCCAGAGCACGTCAATGCACGCCAGAGCAAGCCAGAGCACGCCAGAGCACGCCAGAGCACGCCAGTGCACGCCAGAGCACGCCAGTGCACGCCAGAGCATGGTAGAGCACAGCAGAGAACAGCTCAGCACTTGAAGTTGCTATAATATTTTTTTCACTTGTTAAAACCATTTTTTAATTAGAGGATGTGTAAATCAATTCATAAATCAATTCGTAAATCAACCATTTCAAGTGTATTTAATCAATAAATTTATAGAGCAAATCATGAACAAAAAGTTTGAGAAAAACGCACATCACAGCACTTGAATTTTTAAAAATTATTCAAGTTATTTGAGTTCTATTGTCGGGTAGTGGATTTCTATTGTCAAGCACTTGAGTTCTACATAGCAGAGCACGCCAGTGAACGCCAGAGCACGCCAATTCACACTAGAGCACGCCACTGCACGCCAGAGCACGCCAATTCACACCAGAGCACGCCAGTGCACGCCAGAGCACGCCAGTGCACGCCAGAGCACGTCAATGCACGCCAGAGCACGCAAGTGCACGCCAAAGCACGCCAGTGCACGCCAGTGCACGCCAGTGCAAGCCAATTCACACCAGAGCACGCCAGTGCATGCCAGAGCACGCCAGTGCACGCCAGTGCACGCCAGTGCACGCCAGTGCACGCCAGAGCAAGTCAATGCACGCCAGAGCACGCCAGTGCATGCCAGTGCACGCCAGAGCTCGCAAGAGCACGCCAGTGCACGCCAGAGCAATTCAATGCACGCCATAGCACGCCAATTCACACCAAAGCATGCCAGTGCACGCCAGAGCACGCCAATTCACACCAGAGAACGTCAATGCACGCCAGAGCACGCCAGTGCACGCCAGAGTATGCCAGTGCACGCCAGAGCACGCCAATTCACACCAGAGCACGCCAGAGCACTCCAGTTCACGCCAGAGCACGTCAATGCACGCCAGAGCACGCCAGTGCAAGTCAGAGCACGCCAGTGCATGCCAGAGCACGCCAGTGCACGCTAGAGCACTTCAATGCACGCCAGAGCACGCCAATTCACACTAGAGCACGCCACTGCACGCCAGAGCAAGCCAATTCACACAAGAGCACGCCAGTGCACGCCAGAGCACGCCATTGCACACCAGAGCACGTCAATGCACGCCAGAGCACGCCAGTGCACGCCAGAGCACGCAAGTGCACGCAAAAGCACGCCAGTGCACGCCAGTAGACGCCAGTACAAGCCAATTCACACCAGAGCACGCCAGTGCACGCCAGAGCACGCCAGTGCACGCCAGAGCAGTCAACGCACGCCAGAGCACGCCAGTGCACGCCAGAGCACGCCAGTGCACGCCAGAGCAATTCAATGCACGCCATAGTACGCAAATTCACACCAGAGCACGCCAGTGCACGCCAGAGCACGCCAATTCACACCAGAGCACGCCAGAGCACGCAAGAGCACATCAATAAACGCCAGAGTACGCCAGTGCACGCCAAAGCACGCCAGTGCACCCAAAGCACGCCAGTGCACGCCAGAGCACGCCAGTGCACGCCAGAGCACGCCAGTGCACGCCAATTCACACCAGAGCACGCCAGTGCACGCCAGAGCACGCCAGAGCACGCCAGTGCACGCCAGAGCACGTCAATGCACGCCAGAGCACGCCAGAGCACGCCAGAGCACGCCAGAGCACGCCAGTGCACGCCAGAGCACGCCAGTGCACGCCAGTGCAAGCCAATTCACACCAGAGCACGCCAGTGCACGCCAGAGCACGCCAGTGCACGCCAGAGCAGTCAACGCACGCCAGAGCACGCCAGTGCACGCCAGAGCACGCCAGTGCACGCCAGAGCAATTCAATGCACGCCATAGTACGCCAATTCACACCAGAGCACGCCAGTGCACGCCAGAGCACGCCAATTCACACCAGAGCACGCCAGAGCACGCAAGAGCACATCAATAAACGCCAGAGTACGCCAGTGCACGCCAAAGCACGCCAGTGCACCCAAAGCACGCCAGTGCACCCAAAGCACGCCATTGCACGCCAGAGAACGCCAGTGCACGCCAATTCACACCAGAGCACGCCAGTGCACGCCAGAGCACGCCAGAGCACGCCAGTGCACGCCAGAGCACGTCAATGCACGCCAGAGCAAGCCAGAGCACGCCAGAGCACGCCAGAGCACGCCAATGCACGCCAGAGCACGCCAGTGCACGCCAGAGCATGGTAGAGCACAGCAGAGAACAGCTCAGCACTTGAAGTTGCTATAATATTTTTTTCACTTGTTAAAACCATTTTTTAATTAGAGGATGTGTAAATCAATTCATAAATCAATTCGTAAATCAACCATTTCAAGTGTATTTAATCAATAAATTTATAGAGCAAATCATGAACAAAAAGTTTGAGAAAAACGCACATCACAGCACTTGAATTTTTAAAAATTATTCAAGTTATTTGAGTTCTATTGTCGGGTAGTGGATTTCTATTGTCAAGCACTTGAGTTCTACATAGCAGAGCACGCCAGTGAACGCCAGAGCACGCCAATTCACACTAGAGCACGCCACTGCACGCCAGAGCACGCCAATTCACACCAGAGCACGCCAGTGCACGCCAGAGCACGCCAGTGCACGCCAGAGCACGCCAGTGCACGCCAGAGCACGCCAGTGCACGCCAGAGCACGTCAATGCACGCCAGA
This sequence comes from Daphnia pulicaria, assembly GCF_021234035.1. Lineage (NCBI taxonomy): Eukaryota > Metazoa > Arthropoda > Branchiopoda > Diplostraca > Daphniidae > Daphnia > Daphnia pulicaria. Next base: position 22,840,749 of record NC_060913.1, read on the forward strand.
GCACGCAAGTGCACGCCAAAGCACGCCAGTGCACGCCAGTGCACGCCAGTGCAAGCCAATTCACACCAGAGCACGCCAGTGCATGCCAGAGCACGCCAGTGCACGCCAGTGCACGCCAGTGCACGCCAGTGCACGCCAGAGCAAGTCAATGCACGCCAGAGCACGCCAGTGCATGCCAGTGCACGCCAGAGCTCGCAAGAGCACGCCAGTGCACGCCAGAGCAATTCAATGCACGCCATAGCACGCCAATTCACACCAAAGCATGCCATTGCACGCCAGAGCACGTCAATGCACGCCAGAGCACGCCAATGCACGCCAGAGCACACAAGTGCACGCCAAAGCACGCCAGTGCACGCCAGTGCACGCCAGTGCAAGCCAATTCACACCAGAGCACGCCAGTGCACGCCAGAGCACGCCAGTGCACGCCAGAGCAGTCAACGCACGCCAGAGCACGCCAGTGCACGCCAGAGCACGCCAGTGCACGCCAGAGCAATTCAATGCACGCCATAGTACGCAAATTCACACCAGAGCACGCCAGTGCACGCCAGAGCACGCCAATTCACACCAGAGCACGCCAGAGCACGCAAGAGCACATCAATAAACGCCAGAGTACGCCAGTGCACGCCAAAGCACGCCAGTGCACCCAAAGCACGCCAGTGCACGCCAGAGCACGCCAGTGCACGCCAGTGCACGCCAATTCACACCAGAGCACGCCAGTGCACGCCAGAGCACGCCAGAGCACGCCAGTGCACGCCAGAGCACGTCAATGCACGCCAGAACAAGCCAGAGCACGCCAGAGCACGCCAGAGCACGCCAGTGCACGCCAGAGCACGCCAGTGCACGCCAGAGCATGGTAGAGCACAGCAGAGAACAGCTCAGCACTTGAAGTTGCTATAATATTTTTTTCACTTGTTAAAACCATTTTTTAATTAGAGGATGTGTAAATCAATTCATAAATCAATTCGTAAATCAACCATTTCAAGTGTATTTAATCAATAAATTTATAGAGCAAATCATGAACAAAAAGTTTGAGAAAAACGCACATCACAGCACTTGAATTTTTAAAAATTATTCAAGTTATTTGAGTTCTATTGTCGGGTAGTGGATTTCTATTGTCAAGCACTTGAGTTCTACATAGCAGAGCACGCCAGTGAACGCACGAGCACGTCAATGCTTGCCAGAGCACAACAGTGCACGCCAGAGCACGCCAATTCACACCAGAGCTCGCCAGTGCACGCCAGAGCACGCAAGTGCACGCCAGAGCACGCAAGTGCACGCCAGAGCACGCCAGTGCACGCCAGAGCACGGTAGAGCACAGCAGAGAACAGCTCAGCACTTGAAGTTGCTATAATATTTTTTTCACTTGTTAAAACCATTTTTTAATTACAGGATGTGTAAATCAATGTCCAATACACCATTTCAAGTCTATTTAATCAATAAATTTATAGAGCAAATCATTAACAAAAAGTTTGAGAAAAACGCACATCACAGCACTTGAATTTTTAAAAATTATTCAAGTTATTTGAGTTCTATTGTCGGGTAGTGGATTTCTATTGTCAAGCACTTGAGTTCTGCATAGCAGAGCACGCCAGTGCACGCACGAGCACGTCAATGCACGCCAGAGCACAACAGTGCACGCCAGAGCACGCCAATTCACACCAGAGCACGCCAGTGCACGCCAGAGCACGCCAATTCACACCAGAGCTCGCCAGTGCACGCCAGAGCACGCAAGTGCACGCCAGAGCACGCCAGTGCACGCACGAGCACGTCAATGCACGCCAGAGCATGCCAGTGCACGCCAGAGCACGCCAATTCACACCAGAGCACGTCAATGCACGCCAGAGCACGCCAGTGCACGCCAGAGTACGCCAGTGCACGCCAGTTTACGCCAGTGCACGCCAGTGCACGCCAGTGCACGCCAGTGCACGCCAGAGCACGTCAATGCACGCCAGAGCAAGCCAGAGCACGCCAGTGCACGCCAACACAACCATTTTTTAATTAGAGGATGTGTAAATCAATTCATAATTCAATTCGTAAATCAACCATTTCAAGTGTATTTAATCAATAAATTTATAGAGCAAATCATGAACAAAAAGTTTGAGAAAAACGCACATCACAGCACTTGAATTTTTAAAAATTATTCAAGTTATTTGAGTTCTATTGTCGGGTAGCGGATTTCTATTGTCAAGCACTTGAGTTCTGCATAGCAGAGCACGCCAGAGCACGCCAGTGCACGCCAGTGCTCGCCAGTGCAAGCCAATTCACACCAGAGCACGCCAGTGCACGCCAGAGAACGCCGGTGCACGCCAGTGCCCCCCAAAGCACGCCAGTGCACGCCAGAGCACGCCAGTGCACGCCAGAGCAATTCAATGCACGCCATGAGCAATTCAAAACGCCAATTCACACCAGAGCACAACAGTGCACGCCAGAGCACGCCAGTGCAGGCAAGAGCATGCCAATTCACACCAGAGCACGCCAGTGCACGCCAGAGCACGCCAGTACACGCAAGAGCACGTCAATGCACGCCAGAGCACGCCAGTGCACGCCAGAGCACGCCAGTGCACGCCAGAGTACGCCAGTGCACGCCAGTGCACGCCAAAGCACGCCAGTGCACGCCAGTGCACGCCAATTCACACCAGAGCACACCAGTGCACGCCAGAGCACGCCAGAGCACGCCAGTGCACGTCAATGCACGCCAGAGCAAGCCAGAGCACGCCAGAGCACGCCAGAGCACGCCAGAGCACGCCAGTGCACGCCAGAGCACGGTAGAGCACAGCAGAGAACAGCTCAGCACTTGAAGTTATAATAATATTTTTTTCACTTGTTAAAACCATTTTTTAATTACAGGATGTGTAAATCAATGTCAAATACACCATTTCAAGTCTATTGAATCAATAAATTTTTAGAGCAAATCATGAACAAAAAGTTTGAGAAAAACGCACATCACAGCATTTGAATTTTAAAAAATTATTCAAGTTATTTGAGTTCTATTGTCGGGTAGTGGATTTCTATTGTCAAGCACTTTATTTCTGCATAGCAGAGCACGCCAGTGCACGCCAGAGCACGCCAATGCACGTCAGAGCACGCCAGTGCACGCCAGAGAAATTAAATGCACGCCAGAGCACGCCAATTCACACCAGAGCACGCCAGTGCTCGCCAGAGCATGCCAATTCACACCAGAGAACGCAAGTGCACGCCAGAGCACGCCAGTGCACGCACGAGCACGTCAATGCACGCCGGAGCACGCCAGTGCACGCCAGTGCACGCCAGTGCACGCCAGTGCACGCCAGTGCACGCCAGTGCACGCCAGAGCACGCCAATTCACACCAGAGCACGCCAGTGCACGCCAGAGCACGCCAGTGCACGCCAGTGCACGCCAGTGCACGCCAGTGCACGCCAGAGCACGCCAATTCACACCAGAGCACACCAGTGCACGCCAGAGCACGCCAGTGCACGCCAGTGCACGCCAGACCACGCCAATTCACACCAGAGCACGCCAGTGCACGCCAGAGCACGCCAGTGCACGCCAGAGCACGCCAGTGCACGCCAGAGCACGCCAGTGCACGCCAGAGCACGATAGTGCACGCCAGAGCACGCCAGTGCACGCCAGAGCACGCCAACGCACGCCAGAGCACGCCAGTGCACGCCAGAGCACGCCAGTGAACGCCAGAGCACGCCAGTGCACGCCAGAGCACGCCAGTGCACGCCAGAGCACCCCAGTGCACGCCAGAGCACCCCAGTGCACGCCAGAGCACGCCAGTGCACTCCACAGCACGTCAATGCACGCCAGAGCACGCCAATTCACACCAGAGCACACCAATGCACGCCAGATTACGCGAGTGCACGCCAGAGCACGCCAGAGCACGCCAGTGCACGCCAGAGCACGGTAGAGCACGGTAGAGCACGGCAGATAACAGATCAGCACTTGAAGTTGCTATAATACTGTTTTCACTTGTTAAAACAATTTTTTATTACAGGATGTGTAAATCAATGTCAAATACACCATTTCAAGTCTATTGAATCAATAAATTTTTAGAACAAATCATGAACAAAAAGTTTGAGAAAAACGCACATCACAGCACTTGAATTTTAAAAAATTATTCAAGTTATTTGAGTTCTATTGTCGGGTAGTGGATTTCTATTGTCAAGCACTTTATTTCTGCATAGCAGAGCACGCCAGTGCACGCCAGAGAACGCCAATGCACGTCAGAGCACGCCAGTGCACGCCAGAGAAATTAAATGCACGCCAGAGCACGCCAATTCACACCAGAGCAAGCCAGTGCTCGCCAGAGCATGCCAATTCACACCACAGCACGCAAGTGCACGCCAGAGAACGCCAGTGCACACCAGAGCACGCCAGTGCACGCACGAGCACGTCAATGCACGCCAGAGCACGCCAGTGCACGCCAGTGCACGCCAGTGCACGCCAGAGCACGCCAATTCACACCAGAGCACGCCAGTGCACGCCAGAGCACGCCAGTGCACGTCAGATAAATTAAATGCACGCCAGAGCACGCCAATTCACACCAGAGCACGCCAGTGCACGCCAGAGCACGCCAGTGCACGCCAGAGCACGCCAATTCACACAAGAGCACGCCAGTGCAAGCCAGAGCACGCCAGAGCACGCCAGAGCACGCCAGTGCACGCCAGAGCACGCCAGTGCACGCCAGAGCACGCCAGTGCACGCCAGAGCACGCCAGTGCACGCCAGAGCACGCCAGTGCACGCCAGAGCACGCCAGTGCACGCCAGAGCACGCCAGTGCACGCCAGAGCACGCCAGTGCACGCCAGAGCACGTCAATGCACGCCAGAGCTTGCCAGTGCACGCAAGAGCACGCCAATTCACACCAGAGCACGCTAGTGCACGCCAGAGCACGCCAGTGCACGCCAGAGCACGTCAATGCACGCTAGAGCAAGCCAGAGCACGCCAGAGCACGCCAGAGCACGCCAGAGCACGAAAGTGCACGCCAGAGCACGGTAGAGCACAGCAGAGAACAGCTCAGCACTTGAAGTTGCTATAATATTTTTTTCACTTGTTAAAACCATTTTTTAATTAAAGGATGTGTAAATCAATGTCCAATACACCATTTCAAGTCTATTGAATCAATAAATTTAAAGAGCAAATCATGAACAAAAAGTTTTAGAAAAACGCACATCACAGCACTTGAATTTTTAAAAATTATTCAAGTTATTTGAGTTCTATTGTCGGGTAGTGGATTTCTATTGTCAAGCACTTGAGTTCTGCATAGCAGAGCACGCAAGAGCACGCCAGAGCACCTCAGTTCACGCCAGAGAACGCCAGTGCACGCCAGAGCACGGCTGTGCACGCCAGAGCACGTCAATGTACGCCAGAGCACGCCAGTGAACGCCAGAGTACGCCAGTGCACGCCAGAGCACGTCAATGCACGCCAGAGCTTGCCAGTGCACGCCAGAGCACGCCAATTCACACCAGAGCACGCCAGTGCACGCCACAGCACGCCACAGCACGCCAGAGCACGTCAATGCACGCCAGAGCAAGCCAGAGCACGCCAGAGCACGCCAGAGCACGACAGTGCACGCCAGAGCACGGTAGAGCAGAGCAGAGAACAGCTCAGCACTTGAAGTTGCTATAATATTTTTTTCACTTGTTAAAACCATTTTTTAATTACAGGATGTGTAAATCAATGTCCAATACACCATTTCAAGTCTATTGAATCAATAAATTTATAGAGCAAATCATGAACAAAAAGTTTTAGAAAAACGCACATCACAGCACTTGAATTTTTAAAAATTATTCAAGTTATTTGAGTTCTATTGTCGGGTAGTTTGATTTCTATTGTCAAGCACTTGAGTTCTGCATAGCAGAGCACGCCAGAGCACGCCAAAGCACGCCAATGCACGCCAGAGATCGCCAGTGCACGCCAGAGCGCGTCAATGCACGCCAGAGCACGCCAGTGCACGCCAGAGTACGCCAGTGCACGCCAGAGCACGTCAATGCACGCCAGAGCCCGTCAATGCACGCCAGAGCACGTCAATGCACGCCAGAGCTTGCCAGTGCACGACAGAGCACGCCAGTGCACGCCAGAGCACGCCAGTGCACGCCAGAGCACGCCAATTCACACCAGAGCACGCCAGTGCACGCCAGAGCACGCCAGAGCACGTCAATGCTCGCCAGAGCACGCCAGAGCACGCCAGAGCACGCCAGTGCACGCCAGAGCACGGTAGAGCACAGCAGAGAACAGCTCAGCACTTGAAGTTATAATAATATTTTTTTCACTTGTTAAAACCATTTTTTAATTACAGGATGTGTAAATCAATGTCAAATACACCGTTTCAAGTCTATTGAATCAATAAATTTATAGAGCAAATCATGAACAAAAAGTTTTAGAAAAACGCACATCACAGCACTTGAATTTTTAAAAATTATTCAAGTTATTTGAGTTCTATTGTCGGGTAGTGGATTACGTTTTTTTAAATTTTTTTTTTCATGATTTGCTGTATAAATTTATTGATTCAATAGACTTGAAATGGTGTATTGGACATTGATTTACACATCCTGTAATAAAAAATTGGTTTTAAAAAGTGAAAAAAATATTATAGCAACTTCAAGTGCTGAGCTGTTCTCTGCTGTGCTCTACCGTGCTCTGGCGTGCACTGGCGTTCTCTTGCGTGCTCTGGCGTGCATTGCCGTGCTCTGGCGTGCACTGGCGTGCACTGGCGTGCACTGGCGTGCTCTGGCGTGCACTGGCCTGCTCTGGCGTGCTTTGCTATGCAGAACTCAAGTGCTTGACAATAGAAATCCACTACCCGACAATAGAACTCAAATAACTTGAATAATTTTAAAAAATTCAAGTGCTGTGATGTGCGTTTTTCTAAAACTTTTTGTTCATGATTTGCTCCATAAATTTATTGATTCAATAGACTTGAAATGGTGTATTGGACATTGATTTACACATCCTGTAATTAAAAAATGGTTTTAACAAGTGAAAAAAATATTATAGCAACTTCAAGTGCTGAGCTGTTCTCTGCTGTGCTCTACCGTGCTCTGGCGTGCACTGGCGTGCTCTTGCGTGCTCTGGCGTGCATTGACGTGCTCTGGCGTGCACTGGCGTGCACTGGCGTGCTCTGGTGTGAATTGGCGTGCTCTGGCGTGTTCAGGAGTGAATTTGCGTGCTCTGGCGTGCTCTGGCGTGCACTGGCGTGCTCTGGCGTGCACTGGCGTGCTCTGGTGTGAATTCGCGTGCTCTGGCGGGCACTGGCGTGCTCAGGTGTGAACTGGCGTGCTCTGGCTTGCACTGGCGTGCTCTGGCGTGCTTTGGCATGCTCTGGCGTGCACTGGCGTGCTCTGGGGGGAATTGGCGTGCTCTGGCGTGCACTGGCGTGCTCTGGCGTGCTCTGGCGTGCTCTGGCGTGCACTGGCGTGCATTGGCGTGCTCTGGCGTGCACTGGCGTGCTCTGGTGTGAACTGGCGTGCTTTCGCATGCACTGGCTTGCTCTGTTGTGAATTGGCGTGCTCTGGCGTGCACTGGCGTGAATTAGCGTGCTCTGGCGTGCATTGACGTGCACTGGCGTGCTCTGGCGTTCACTGGCGTGCTCTGGCGTGCACTGGCGTGCTCTGGCGTGCACTGGCGTGCTCTGGCGTGCATTGACGTGCTCTGGCGTGCACTGCCGTGCACTGGCGTGCTCTGGCGTGCACTGACGTGCTCTGCCGTGCACTAGCGTGCTCTGGCGTGCTCTGGCGTGAACTGTCGTGCTCTGGCGTGCATTGACGTGCTCTGGCTTGCAGTGGCGTGCTCTGGCGTGCTCTGGCGTGCACTGGCGTGCTTTGGTGTGAATTGGCGTGCACTGGCGTGCACTGGTGTTTTCTGGGGTTTTCTGGCGTGCTCTGGCGTGCACTGGCAAGCTCTGGCGTGCACTTGAATGCTCTGGCGTGCTCTGTCGTGCTCTGGTGTGCTCTTCTATGCAGAACTCAAGTGCTTGACAATAGAAATCCACTACCCGACAATAGAACTCAAATAACTTGAATAATTTTTAAAAATTCAAGTTCTGTTATGTGCGTTTTCTAAAACTTTTTGTTCATGATTTGCTCTATAAATTTATTGATTCAATAGACTTGAAATGGTGTATTGGACATTGATTTACACATCCTGTAATTAAAAAATGGTTTTAACAAGTGAAAAAAATATTATAGCAACTTCAAGTGCTGAGCTGTTCTCTGCTGTGCTCTACCGTGCTCTGGCGTGCAATGGCGTGCTCTGGCGTGCTCTGGCTTGCTCTGGCGTGCATTGACGTGCACTTGCTTGCTCTGGCGTGCACTGGTGTGCTCTGGCGTGCACTAGCGTGCTCTGACGTGCTCTGGCGTGCATTGACGTGCTCTGATGTGCACTGGCGTGCTGTGGTGTGAATTGGCGTGGTCTGGCGTGCACTGGCGTGCTCTGGCGTACTCTGGCGTGCACTGGCGTGCTCTGGCGTGCACTTGCGTGCATTGGCGTGCTCTGGCGTTCACTGGCGTGCTCTGGTGTGAACTGGCGTGCTTTCGCATGCACTGGCTTGCTCTGTTGTGAATTGGCGTGCTCTGGCGTGCACTGGCGTGAATTAGCGTGCTCTGGCGTGCATTGACGTGCACTGGCGTGCTCTGGCGTGCACTGGCGTGCTCTGGCGTGCACTGGCGTGCTCTGGCGTGCACTGGCGTGCTCTGGCGTGCATTGACGTGCTCTGGCGTGCACTGGCGTGCACTGGCGTGCTCTGGCGTGCACTGACGTGCTCTGGTGTGAATTGGCGTGCTCTGCCGTGCACTAGCGTGCTCTGGCGTGCTCTGGCGTGAACTGTCGTGCTCTGGCGTGCATTGACGTGCTCTGGCTTGCACTGGCGTGCTCTGGCGTGCTCTGGCGTGCACTTGCGTGCTTTTGTGTGAATTGGCGTGCACTGGCGTGCACTGGTGTTTTCTGGGGTTTTCTGGCGTGCTCTGGCGTGTACTTGAATGCTCTGGCGTGCTCTGTCGTGCTCTGGTGTGCTCTGCTATGCAGAACTCAAGTGCTTGACAATAGAAATCCACTACCCGACAATAGAACTCAAATAACTTGAATAATTTTTAAAAATTCAAGTTCTGTTATGTGCGTTTTCTAAAACTTTTTGTTCATGATTTGCTCTATAAATTTATTGATTCAATAGACTTGAAATGGTGTATTGGACATTGATTTACACATCCTGTAATTAAAAAATGGTTTTAACAAGTGAAAAAAATATTATAGCAACTTCAAGTGCTGAGCTGTTCTCTGCTGTGCTCTACCGTGCTCTGGCGTGCACTGGCGTGCTCTGGCGTGCACTGGCGTGCTCTGGCGTGCATTGACGTGCTCTGGCGTGCACTGGCGTGCTCTGGTGTGAATTGGCGTGCTCTGGCGTGCTCTGGCGTGCTCTGGCTTGCTCTGGCGTGTACTGGCGTGCACTGGCGTGCTCTGGTGTGAATTGGCGTGCTCTTGCGTGCACTGGCGTGCTCTGGTATGAATTTGCGTGGTCTGGCGTGCTCTGTCGTGCTCTGGCGTGTACTGGCGTGCACTGGCGTGCTTTGGCGTGCATTGGCGTGCTCTGATGTGCACTGGCGTGCTCTGGTGTGAATTGGCGTGCTCTGGCGTGCTCTGGCGTGCTCTGGCGTGCACTGGCGTGCTCTGGCGTGCACTGGCGTGCTCTGGCGTGCACTGGCGTGCTCTGGCGTGCAGTGGCGTGCTCTGGCGTGCTCTGGCGTTCACTGGCGTGCTTTGGCGTGCACTGTCGTGCTCTGGTGTGAATTGGCGTGCTCTGGCGTGCCCTGGCGTGCTCTGATGTGAATTGGCGTGCTCTGGCGTGCACTGGCGTGCTCTGGCGTGCTCTGGCGTGCTCTGTCGTGCTCTGGCGTGTACTGGCGTGCACTGGCGTGCTCTGGTGTGAATTGGCGTGCTCTGGCGTGCACTGGCGTGCTCTGGTGTGAATTGGCGTGCTCTGGTGTGCACTGGCGTGCTCTGGCGTGCACTGGTATGCTCTGGCGTGCTCTGTCGTGCTCTTGCGTGCTCTGCTATGCAGAACTCAAGTGCTTGACAATAGAAATCCACTACCCGACAATAGAACTCAAATAACTTGAATAATTTTTAAAAATTCAAGTGCTGTGATGTGCGTTTTTCTAAAACTTTTTGTTCATGATTTTCTCTATAAATTTTTTGATTCAATAGACTTGAAATGGTGTATTGGACATTGATTTACACATCCTGTAATTAAAAAATGGTTTTAACAAGTGAAAAAAATATTATAGCAACTTCAACTGCTGAGCTGTTCTCTGCTGTGCTCTACCGTGCTCTGGCGTGCACTGGCGTGCTCTGGCGTGCACTGGCGTGCTCTGGCGTGCTCTGGCTTGCTCTTACGTGCATTGACGTGCACTAGCGTGCTCTGGCGTGCACTGGTGTGCTCTGCCGTGCACTGGCGTGCTCATGCGTGCTCTGGCGTGCACTGGCGTGCTCTGGCGTGCATTGACGTGCTCTGACGTGCACTGGCGTGCTCTGGTGTGAATTGGCGTGCTCTGGTGTGAATTGGCGTGCTCTGGCGTGCACTGGTGTGCTCTGGCGTGCACTGGCGTGCTCTGGCGTGCATTGACGTGCTCTGACGTGCACTGGCGTGCTCTTGTGTGAATTGGCGTGCTCTGGCGTGCACTGGCGTGCTCTGGCGTGCACTGGCGTGCTCTGGCGTGCACTGGCGTGCTCTGGCGTGCACTGGCGTGCTTTGGCGTGCACTGGCGTGCACTGGCGTGCTCTGGCGTGCACTGGCGTGCTTTGGCGTGCACTGGCGTGCTCTGGTGTGAATTGGCGTGCACTGGCGTGCACTGGCGTGCTCTGGCGTACTGTGGTGTGAATTGGCGTGCTCTGGCGTGCACTGGCGTGCTCTGGTGTGAATTGGGGTGCCCTGGCGTGCACTGGCGTGCTCTGGCGTGCTCTGTCGTGCTCTGGCGTGTACTGGCGTGCACTGGCGTGCTCTGGTGTGAATTGGCGTGCTCTGGCGTGCACTGGCGAGCTCTGGTGTGAATTGGCGTGCTCTGGCGTGCTCTGTCGTGCTCTGGCGTGTACTGGCGTGCACTGGCGTGCTCTGGTGTGAATTGGCGTGCTCTGGCGTGCACTGGCGTGCTCTGGTGTGAATTTGCGTGCACTAGCGTGCTCTGGCGTGCACTGGCGTGCTCTGGCGTGCACTGGCGTGCTCTGGCGTGCATTGACGTGCTCTGGCGTGCACTGGCGTGCTCTGTCGTGCACTGGCGTGCTCTGGCGTGCATTGAAGTGCTCTGACGTGCACTGGCGTGCTCTGGCGTGCTCTGGCGTGCTCTGGCGTGCACTGGCGTGCTCTAGCGTGCACTGGCGGGCTCTGGCGTGCTTTGGCGTGCACTGGCGTGCTTTGGCGTGTACTGTCGTGCTCTGGTGTGAATTGGCGTGCTCTGGCGTGCACTGGCGTGCTCTGGTGTGAATTGGCGTGCTCTGGCGTGCACTGGCGTGCTCTGGCGTGCACTGGCGTGCTCTGGCGTGCACTGGCGTGCTCTGGCGTGCATTGGTGTGCTCTGGCGTTCTCTGTCGTGCTCTGGCGTGCTCTGCTATGCAGAACTCAAGTGCTTGACAATAGAAATCTACTACCCGACAATAGAACTCAAATAACTTGAATAATTTTAAAAAATTCAAGTGCTGTGATGTGCGTTTTTCTAAAACTTTTTGTTCATGATTTGCTCTATAAATTTATTGATTCAATAGACTTGAAATGGTGTATTGGACATTGATTTACACATCCTGTAATTAAAAAATGGTTTTAACAAGTGAAAAAAATATTATTATAACTTCAAGTGCTGAGCTGTTCTCTGCTGTGCTCTACCGTGCTCTGGCGTGCACTGGCGTGCTCTGGCGTGCTCTGGCGTGCTCTGGCGTGCTCTGGCTTGCTCTGGCGTGCATTGACGTTCTCTGGCGTGCACTGGCGTGCTCTGGCGTGCTCTGGCGTGCACTGGCGTGCTCTGGCGTGCATTGACGTGCTCTGACGTGCACTGGCGTGCTCTGGTGTGAATTGGCGTGCTCTGGCGTGCACTGGCGTGCTCTGGTGTGAATTGGCGTGCACTGGCGTGCTCTGGCGTGCGCTGGCGTGCTCTGGCGTGCACTGGCGTGCTCTGGCGTGCATTGACGTGCTCTGGCGTGCACTGGCATGGTCTGTCGTGCACTGGCGTGATCTGGCGTGCATTGACGTGCTCTGACGTGCACTGGCGTGCTCTAGTGTGAATTGGCGTGCTCTGGCGTGCTCTGGCGTGCACTGGCGTGCTCTGGCGTGCTTTGGCGTGCACTGGCGTGCTTTGGCGTGCACTGTCGTGCTCTGGTGTGAATTGGCGTGCTCTGGCGTTCACTGGCGTGCTCTGGCGTGCACTGGCGTGCTCTGGCGTGCACTGTAGTGCTCTGGCGTGTAGTGGCGTGCACTGGCGTGCTCTGGTGTGAATTGGCGTGCTCTGGCGTGCACTGGCGTGCTCTGGTGTGAATTGGCGTGCTCTGGCGTGCACTGGCGTGCTCTGGCGTGCACTGGCGTGCTCTGGCGTGCACTGGCGTGCTCTGGCGTGCTCTGGCGTGCTCTGGCGTGCACTGGCGTGCTCTGGCGTGCACTGGTGTGCTCTGGCGTGCTCTGTCGTGCTCTTGCGTGCTCTGCTATGCAGAACTCAAGTGCTTGACAATAGAAATCCACTACCCGACAATAGAACTAAAATAACTTGAATAATTTTTAAAAATTAAAGTGCTGTGATGTGCGTTTTTCTATAACTTTTTGTTCATGATTTGCTCTATAAATTTATTGATTCAATAGACTTGAAATGGTGTATTGGACATTGATTTACACATCCTGTAATTAAAAAATGGTTTTAACAAGTGAAAAAAATATAATAGCAACTTCAAGTGCTGAGCTGTTCTCTGCTGTGCTCTACCGTGCTCTGGCGTGCACTGGTGTGCTCTGGCGTGCATTGGCGTGCTCTGGCGTACTCTGGCGTGCACTGGCGTGCTCTGGCGTGCACTGGCGTGCTCTGGCGTGCACTGGCGTGCTCTGGCGTGCTCTGGCGTGCACTGGTGTGCTCTGGCGTGCTCTGTCGTGCTCTTGCGTGCTCTGCTATGCAGAACTCAAGTACTTGACAATAGAAATCCACTACCCGACAATAGAACTAAAATAACTTGAATAATTTTTAAAAATTAAAGTGCTGTGATGTGCGTTTTTCTAAAACTTTTTGATCATGATTTGCTCTATAAATTTATTGATTCAATAGACTTGAAATGGTGTATTGGACATTGATTTACACATCCTGTAATTAAAAAATGGTTTTAACAAGTGAAAAAAATATAATAGCAACTTCAAGTGCTGAGCTGTTCTCTGCTGGGTTCTACCGTGCTCTGGCGTGCACTGGTGTGCTCTGGCGTGCACTGGCGTGCTCTGGCGTGCTCTGGCGTGCACTGGCGTGCACTGGCGTGCACTGGCGTGCTTTGGCGTGCACTGGCGTGCTCTGGTGTGAATTGGCGTGCACTGGCGTGCACTGGCGTGCACTGGCGTGCACTGGCGTGCTCTGGCGTGCTCTGTCGTGCTCTGTCGTGCACTGGCGTGCACTGGCGTGCTCTGGTGTGAATTGGCGTGCTCTGGCGTGCACTGGCGTGCTCTGGCGTGCACTGGCGTGCTCTGGCGTGCACTGGCGTGCTCTGGCGTGCACTGGCGTGCTTTGGCGTGCATTGACGTGCTCTGGCGTGCACTGGCGTGCTCTGGTGTAGACTGGCGTGCTCTGGCGTGCACTGGCGTGCTCTGGTGTGAATTGGCGTGCTCTGGCGTGCTCTGGTGTGAATTGGCGTGCTCTGGCGTGCACTGGCGTGTACTGGCGTGCTCTGGCGTGCACTGGCGTGCTCTGGCGTGCTCTGGCGTGCACTGGGGTTCTTTGGCGTGCACTGTCGTGCTCTGGTGTGAATTGTCGTGTTCTGGCGTGCACTGGCGTGCTCTGGCGTGCTCTGTCGTGCTCTGGCGTGTACTGGCGTGCACTGGCATGCTCTGGTGTGAATTGGCGTGCTCTGGCGTGCACTGACTGTTGGAAATTGCAGACGCTCAACATGATACAATTCTTCCAACATTGCAACGCTGTTAAGCGTCCCTTCTCTACCCTGTCAATTTCCATCGTCTGCTCTATTCTTTCTCTCGATCCATCTTCACCTCGTGTCGAGATCTGAAATACAGTCTTTCCAGAATTTCATACATTAATTCTCTCGTGTGTCTGTTAATTATATTAAGTGTCCACCATCATCTACGGGTAAGTCTCATTATTTATTATCACGCCATTAAGGCGATACGTCACATAGACGATTGTTGTCATAGCCCCGTACTGATTCACATCAATACTTTAACAGGTTATGGGCCCAGCGCTGATGCTACTTTCTATACATCCGAAAACAACATGTCAAGCTCAAAGGAAACAGCACACATTGCCCCATATGATGGGATAAACTTCTCCCTGTGGAAGTTAGGACTTTGGGTCCTCCTCGAGCAACATGACTTGATTGGCATAGTCCAAGGAGAAGAACTTCAGCCCGATATGGTATACCAAATTAAAAAACATTAGTTTCACCATGCACTAAAGACATGAACTCTCCCCTCACAAACAGAATGCTGCCGGTGGACTGGCCAATGCAGATGCAGTTGCGAGCTGGAAGCAAAGAGATTGCAAGGCAAGAGGCTATATCTTGTCCACTGTCGAGATACCACAACAAAGGATCCTGATAGATTGCACGTCAGCAAATCAGATGTGGCAGGCCTTATCTGCTCAACACCTCGAGCAAGCCTCAGACAACCTCTACGATCTTCAGGCCAGATTTTACCAATATCAATACAAGGAGGGCAACGACATGAAAACTCATATCGCCGACATCAAGGCTATTGCTCATCACCTAGGTGAAGTTGACAAGGCCATAGATAAAAGAGAGCTTATTACAAAGATTGTATGCACTCTCCCAGCCCCCTTTCGAAATTTTGTGTCATCTTGGAGACACATATCTGTGGATCGACAGACAATGGTCTCCCTCACGTCTCTTCTCTTGCAAGAAGAGAGAGAAATCGGTCGATGGACTCCTAAAGGAGGCAGCAGTCAAGAGGCGGCTTTTCACGCAAAACAATCGGCCCCGTCTGATGGAGGGAACCACCAGTCTACACAACACGCTCTTTATGCCCATCCACCGGCTGGTACATCACACCACAACAATCGCTACCACCCTAAAAGAGGAGGACGAAACAACAATCGCCATCAGCATGACAAGGATCGTCAGCCCAGACAGCACGACGACCAACACAGCAAATCAACGATGAAATGTGATTACTGCACAATGGACAATCACAATACTGTTGATTGCAACACAAGGAAGCGCCATGAACGCACAGATCGTGAGAGAGAGCAGATGGCTAAACGAGTCAAGAGAGATCATGGAAAAAAGGCAATTTTTGATGCAGTCGTCGATGTTCCTCTGGAGGATCATGATTATAGCCTAATGTCCATCACTCCGCGTTTTGAAACAAGAAGCAATGGAGACTGGTTTGCAGATTCCGGTGCCACTCAACACATGACGGATCAGAGAGAGTGGCTGACCAATTTCATCGACGTACCAGATGGTTCTTGGACTGTAAAGGGAATAGGTTCCTCAAACTATCCGGTAAGGGGCTCTGGAGACGTTCAAGTTTGGATCACTACGACGGACGGAGTCAAGAAACCAGCCACAATCAAAGGAGTGCTGTATGTCCCGGGTCTCGGAACAAATTTGTTCTCGATTGCAGCTGCCACGGATCTTGGATGGATGGCCACCTTCACAGGCGCAAATGTTTACTTCTCATCTGCAGACGAAAAAAACATAATGTTCGGGAAACGTGTCGGGCGGACACTATATCATCTCGCCATTAATCCACGCTATGAAGAAGAGAATGAATCAACTATTGCCCTTCCCTCGTCTATATCACCAGGCATTTCAACTTGGCATCGGCGATTGGCTCACGTCAGCTACAACACGATCGTTAAAATGGCCTCCAGCGGAGTAGTTGACGGACTTGATATAGCAAGTGCAGTCATTCCTTCGGAACCGTGCACTGGATGCGCATACGGAAAACATCAACGACCAAAGTTTCCAGTTGGGCGAGTTCGAGCGACGTACACTGGCCAGCTGATCCATTCAGATCTTTGTGGCCCAATGGAAAAAGCCACCCCCAATGGAGCTCGTTATTTCGTCTTATTTATAGATGATTACAGTGGTTGGAGATTCATATTTTTCCTCAAACACAAATCGGAGGCGGCTTCTAAGTTCATGGAACTCATCAATGTTTTACGAGGAGAAACTGGCAATCTTGTTCGAACCCTGAGAACTGATGGAGGCGGAGAGTGGGCAAGCAACGCCTTTGCAGAATGGCTAACACGAAAAGGAATCCGTCACGAATCCAGTGCCCCTCACACTCCCGAACAAGATGGCGTGTCGGAAAGAGGAATTCGGACCATCACAGAAGGTACTCGCAGCTGTCTCTATGACGACCCAATCCAATCCGAGCCGTGGGGGGAACAAGTTGCCAGTGGAACCACCGATCTCATCAAGGACTGCAGACTCCCACTCTATCTATGGGCCGAAGCGGCCAATTTCACAGTCTACTCTCTGAACCGCGTCATCTGCAAGGCCTCTTCTCCGGTTACCCCCTTCGAAGCCTATCACAACAAAAGGCCCAACCTCTCCCATCTACGCGTGTTCGGCTCCATTGCTTATGTGCACATCCCTAAAGCAGAACGGCGCAAACTCGATCAAAAGAGCCTTCGCTGCATCTTCGTAGGCTACAGCGCAACACAGAAGGCATATCGTTTCTGGGAGCCACTGTCGCGAGCAATCAAAATCAGTCGAGATGCAACATTTGACGAACATCACCGTCTTGCAGACGTGCCCAAGGAGACACCACCTTCAACAGCAACGGATCCGAATCTCAACTCTTCACCCGTAACCGAACCTGCTCCCCTAAATACAACGAAGGAAATCGAAAACTCTCCAACAACGGCCGAAGATCCAGACACTCATCCTCCAGAATTCGCCACCGAAAAATCAACAGAGCCAGGCCCCTGTCAGAGAGAGCAAGACCAGGATCATCCTGAATCGGACGTGGAGCAGAGAGAGTCAAATGCAAATCAGGAGCCTACCCCTCGTCGCTCGCTGAGAGGAAGAATTCCAACAAAAGAGTGGAAAGCCTGGTCGGCCAAGTTCGGTCCGGACGCGCCCTATGAGCCCTCATGCTACGACGACGCAGTAACATGCCCTGAGGCCACCAAGTGGAGAGGCCCAATCCAGGAGGAATACGACGCCCTAATGGAGAACGACACCTGGGAAATCGTCCCCTGTCCACTAAACAGAAAACCGGTTAAGTGTCGATGGACCTTCAAGATCAAGCCAGCTCCAAATGGAACACCACCCAGGTACAAGGCAAGACTTGTAGCGAAGGGTTTCAGCCAACGCCCGGGGATAGATTTTGACGAAACCTACGCGGCCGTAGTCTCACACGACACCCTAAGAGCTCTTTTCTCAGTCATCGCGTCTCAAGACCTGGAAATGCATCAATCGGACGTCAGAAATGCCTTCCTACAACCCTGTCTAGAAGAAGAAATCTATATGGAGCAACCAGAAGGCTTTATTATACCTGGCAAAGAAAGACACGTGTGTAAACTAAAAAAGAGCCTGTACGGCCTCAAACAGGCGCCCCACGTCTGGGGAGAACTTTTCACCGGATTTCTAAAGGACCAAGGCTTTCATCCAAGCAGCGCCGATCCATGTCTACTTATCCGCCTCAAGGAAGAAGAGTGCACCTATCTGGCCATCTGGGTCGATGACGCCATCATTGCCAGCAATCACCAGTCGACGATCGACGCTCTCTTGACCTCAATGAATGAGACCTTCAAGATAAGAGCTCACCCAGTCACCCGCTTTGTTGGCATAGACGTCACCAGAGATCGCGCATCACGAAAAATTTATCTTTCACAACAGGACTATATCACGAAGATCATAGGCACCTTCAACATGGAATCTTGTGCCCCCAAGGATTTTCCAGCCGATCCAAATGTGCGTCTCATCAAGCCAACAAACTGCCAAAGCCTACTCACAGAAGTTCCTTACAGAGAAGCCGTAGGCAGCCTTCTTTACTTAGCCCTAACGACCAGACCAGACATCTCCTTCGCAGTAGGTCTAGTGTCGCGCTACTCCGAAAAACATGATCAAACCCACTGGAATGCTGTTCGTCGGATCATCTCCTACTTAAAGGGCACTCAACTCTTCGGCATTTGCTACGACGGGTCAACAACAGAAACCGCCCTATCCGCCTACTCAGACGCGGACCACGCGGGATGCCTTGACAGCAGAAAGTCAACAACTGGAAGCGTATTTCTTCTGTATGGAGGGCCGATAGCGTGGAAAAGTCGTCGACAAAGGTGCGTCTCTAAATCCACTACTGTATCAGAGTACATAGCAGTCAGCGAGACAGCCTCAGACGCCGTTTGGATTCGCCGCATTCTCCCCGATCTCATTCCAGGATGGGGCCAACCTCCAGTCAAGATCTTCTGCGACAACCAGGCGGCGATCCTATTGACGTCTCATCAGCACCAGCAGCAAAGCACCAAAATGGTCGACATTCACTACCACTACATCAGGGAGCAACAGAAGAAAAAAGAGATCACCCTGGAATACATGAAGTCAGCAGATCAATTGGCGGATATCTTAACGAAGCCGCTCCCCACGTCGCGATTCACCGACCTTCGCAGCAGGCTGGGCATCGTTCAAATTCCGCGCTGATTATGTCTCACTACATGAAAGACGCATCCGAGAGAGAGTGTTGGAAATTGCAGACGCTCAACATGATACAATTCTTCCAACATTGCAACGCTGTTAAGCGTCCCTTCTCTACCCTGTCAATTTCCATCGTCTGCTCTATTCTTTCTCTCGATCCATCTTCACCTCGTGTCGAGATCTGAAATACAGTCTTTCCAGAATTTCATACATTAATTCTCTCGTGTGTCTGTTAATTATATTAAGTGTCCACCATCATCTACGGGTAAGTCTCATTATTTATTATCACGCCATTAAGGCGATACGTCAAATAGACGATTGTTGTCATAGCCCCGTACTGATTAACATCAATACTTTAACACTGACGTGCTCTGGTGTGAATTGGCGTGCTCTGGCGTGCACTGGCGTGCTCTGGCGTGCACTGGCGTGCTCTAGCGTGCACTGGCGTGCTCTGGCGCGCACTGACGTGCTCTGGCGTGCACTGGCGTGCTCTGGCGTGCACTGGCGTGCTCTGGCGTGCTCTGGCGTGCTCTGGCGTGCACTGGCGTGCTCTGGCGTGCACTGGCGTGCTCTGGCGTGCACTGGCGTGCTCTGGCGAGCTCTGGCATGCTCTGTCGTGCTCTGGCGTGCTCTGCTATGCAGAACTCAAGTGCTTGACAATAGAAATCCACTACCCGACAATAGAACTCAAATAACTTGAATAATTTTTAAAAATTCAAGTGCTGTGATGTGCGTTTTTCTAAAACTTTTTGTTCATGATTTGCTCTATAAATTTATTGATTCAATAGACTTGAAATGGTGTATTGGACATTGATTTACACATCCTGTAATAAAAAAATGGTTTTAACAAGTGAAAAAAGTATTATAGCAACTTCAAGTTCTGAGCTGTTGTCTGCTGTACTCTACCGTGCACTGGCGTGCACTGGCGTGCTCTGGCGTGCTCTGGCGTGCTCTGGCGTGCTCTGGCGTGCTCTGGCTTGCTCTGGCGTGCACTGCCGTGTACTGGCGTGCTCTGGCGTGCACTGGCGTGCTCTGGCGTGCTCTGGCGTGCACTGGCGTGCTTTGGCGTGCACTGTCGTGCTCTGGTGTAAATTGGCGTGCTCTGGCGTGCACTGGCGTGCTCTGGCGTGCACTGGCGTGCACTGGCGTGCACTGGCGTGCTCTGGCGTGCACTGGCGTGCTCTGGCGTGCATTGGCGTGCTCTGGCGTGCACTGGCGTGCACTGGCGAGCTCTGGCATGCTCTGTCGTGCTCTGGCGTGTACTGGCGTGCACTGGCGTGCTCTGGTGTGAATTGGCGTGCTCTGGCGTGCACTTGCGTGCTCTGGTGTGAATTGGCGTGCTCTGGCGTGCACTGGCGTGCTCTGGCGTGCACTGGCGTGCTCTGGCGTGCACTGGCGTGCTCTGTCGTGCTCTGGCGTGCTCTGCTATGCAGAACTCAAGTGCTTGACAATAGAAACCCACTACCCGACAATAGAACTCAAATAACTTGAATAATTTTTAAAAATTCAAGTGCTGTGATGTGCGTTTTTCTAAAACTTTTTGTTCATGATTTGCTCTATAAATTTATTGATTCAATAAACTTGAAATGGTGTATTGGACATTGATTTACACATCATGTAATTAAAAAATGGTTTTAACAAGTGAAAAAAATATTATAGCAACTTCAAGTGCTGAGCTGTTCTCTGCTGTGCTCTACCGTGCTCTGGCGTGCTCTGGCGTGCTCTTGCTTGCTCTGGCGTGCATTGACGTTCTCTGGCGTGATCTGGCGTGCACTGGCGTGCTCTGGTGTGAATTGGCGTGCTCTGGCGTGCATTGACGTGCTCTGGCGTGCTCTGGCGTGCTCTGGTGTGAATTGGCGTGCTCTTTCGTGCACTGGCGTGCTCTGGCGTGGACTGGCGTGCTCTGGCGTGCACTGGCGTGCACTGGCGTGCTCTGGCGTGCACTGGCGTGCTCTGGCGTGCACTGGCGTGCTCTGGCGTGCACTGGCCTGCTCTGGCGTGCACTGGCGTGCTCTGGCGTGCACTGGCATTCTCTGGCGTGCACTGGCGTGCTTTGGCGTGCATGGACGTGCTCTGGTGTGAATTGGCGTGCTCTGGCGTGCACTGGCGTGCTCATGCGTGCACTGGCATGCTTCTGGCGTGCATTGACGTGCTCGTGCGTGCACTGGCGTGCTCTGGCGTGCACTGGCGTGCTCTGGCGTGCTCTGGCGTGCTTTGCTATGCATATCTCAAGTGCTTGACAATAGAAATCCACTACCCGACAATAGAACTCAAATAACTTGAATAATTTTTAAAAATTCAAGTGCTGTGATGTGCGTTTTTCTCAAACTTTTTGTTCATGATTTGCTCTATAAATTTATTGATTAAATAGACTTGAAATGGTGTATTGGACATTGATTTACACATCCTGTAATTAAAAAATGGTTTTAACAAGTGAAAAAAATATAATAGCAACTTCAAGTGCTGAGCTGTTCTCTGCTGTGCTCTACCGTATTCTGGCGTGCACTGGCGTGCTCTGGCGTGCTCTGGCGTGGTCTGGCTTGCTCTGGCGTGCATTGACGTGCTCTGGCGTGCTCTGGCGTAAACTGGCGTGCTCTGGTGTGAATTGGCGTGCACTGGCGTGCACAGGCATGCTCTGGCGTGCACTGGCGTGCTTTGGCGTGCACTTGCGTGCTCTGGCGTGCACTGGCGTGCTCTGGCGTGCATTGACGTGCTCTTGCGTGCACTGGCGTGCTCTGGCGTGCTCTGGTGTGAATTGGCGTGCTCTGGCGTGCACTGGCGTGCTCTGGTGTGAATTGGCGTGCTCTGGCGTGCATTGAATTGCTCTGGCGTGCACTGGCGTGCTCTGGCGTGCACTGGCGTGCTCTGGCGTGCATTGAATTGCTCTGGCGTGCACTGGCGTGCTCTGGCGTGCACTGGCGTGCTCTGGCGTGCTCTGGCGTGCACTGGCGTGCACTGGCGTGCTCTGGCGTGCACTGGCTTGCTCTGGCGTGCACTGGCGTGCTTTGGCGTGCACTTGCGTGCTCTGGCGTGCACTGGCGTGCTCTGGCGTGCATTGACGTGCTCTTGCGTGCACTGGCGTGCTCTGGCGTGCTCTGGTGTGAATTGGCGTGCTCTGGCGTGCACTGGCGTGCTCTGGTGTGAATTGGCGTGCTCTGGCGTGCATTGAATTGCTCTGGCGTGCACTGGCGTGCTCTGTCGTGCTCTGGCGTGCTCTGCTTTGCAGAACTCAAGTGCTTGACAATAGAAATTCACTACCCGACAATAGAACTCAAATAACTTGAATAATTTTTAAAAATTCAAGTGCTGTGCGTTTTTCTCAAACTTTTTGTTCATGATTTGCTCTATAAATTTATTGATTAAATAGACTTGAAATGGTGTATTGGACATTGATTTACACATCCTGTAATTAAAAAATGGTTTTAACAAGTGAAAAAAATATAATAGCAACTTCAAGTGCTGAGCTGTTCTCTGCTGTGCTCTACCGTATTCTGGCGTGCACTGGCGTGCTCTGGCGTGGTCTGGCGTGGTCTGGCTTGCTCTGGCGTGCATTGACGTGCTCTGGCGTGCTCTGGCGTGCACTGGCGTGCTCTGGCGTGCTCTGGCGTGCTCTGGCGTGCATTGAATTGCTCTGGCGTGCACTGGCGTGCTCTGGCGTGCATTGGCGTGCTCTGGCGGGCTCTGGCGTGCTCTGACGGGCACTGGCGTGCTCTGGCGTGCACTGGCTTGCTCTGGCGTGCACTTGCGTGCTCTTGCGTGCTCTGTCGTGCTCTGGCGTGCTCTGGTTTGCAGAACTCAAGTGCTTGACAATAGAAATTCACTACCCGACAATAGAACTCAAATAACTTGAATAATTTTTAAAAATTCAAGTGCTTTGATGTGCGTTTATCTCAAACTTTTTGTTCATGATTTGCTCTATAAATTTTTTATAAAATAGACTTGAAATGGTGTATTGGACATTGATTTACACATCCTGTAATTAAAAAATGGTTTTAACAAGTGAAAAAAATATTATAGCAAATTCAAGTGCTGAGCTGTTCTCTGTTGTGCTCTACCGTGCTCTGGCGTGCATTGACGTTCTCTATCGTGCTCTGGCGTATACTGGCGTGCTCTGGTGTGAATTGGCGTGCACTGGCGTGCACTGGCGTGCTCTGGCGTGCACTGGCGTGCTTTGGCGTGCACTTGCGTGCTCTGGTGTGCACTGGCGTGCTCTGGCGTGCATTGACGTGCTCTTGCGTGCACTGGCGTGCTCTGGCATGCTCTGGTGTGTGAATTGGCGTGCTCTAGCGTGCACTGGCGTGCTTTGGTGTGAATTGGCGTGCTCTGGGGTGCATTGAATTGCTCTGGCGTGCACTGGCGTGCTCTGGCGTGCACTGGCGTGCTCTGGCGTGCACTGGCGTGCTCTGGCGTGCACTGGCGTGCTCTGGCGGGCACTGGCGTGCTCTGACGTGCACTGACGTGCACTGACGTGCACTGGCGTGCTCTGGTGTGCACTGGCGTGCTCTGGCGTGCACTGCGTGCTTTGGCATGCACTTGCGTGCTCTGGCGTGCTCTGGCGTGATCTGGCTTGCTCTGGTGTGCATTTAAGTGCTCTGGCGTGCACTGGCGTGCACTGGCGTGCTCTGGCGTGCACTGGCGTGCTCTGGCGTGCACTGGCGTGCTCTGGCGTGCACTGGCGTGCTCTGGCGTGCACTGGCGTGCTCTGGCGTGCACTGGCGTGCACTGGCGTGCTCTGGCGTGCTCTGGTGTGAATTGGCGTGCTCTGGCGTGCTCTGGCGTGCTCTGGCGTGCACTGGCGTGCTCTGGCGTGCTCTGGCGTGCACTGGCGTGCTCTGGTGTGAATTAGCGTGCACTGGCGTGCTCTGGCGTGCACTGGCGTGCTCTGGCGTGCACTGGCGTGCTCTGGCGTGCATTGACGTGCTCTTACGTGCACTGGCGTGCTCTGGCGTGCATTGACGTGCTCTTACGTGTACTGGCGTGCTCTGGCGTGCTCTGGTGTGAATTGGCGTGCTCTGGCGTGCACTGGCGTGCTCTGGTGTGAATTGGCGTGCTCTGGCGTGCATTGAATTTCTCTGGCGTGCACTGGCGTGCTCTGGCGGGCACTGGCATGCTCTGACGGGCACTGGCGTGCTCTGGCGTGCACTGGCTTGCTCTGGCGTGCACTGGCTTTCTCTGGTGTGAATTGGCGTGCTCTGGCGTGCACTGGCGAGCTCTGTCGTGCACTGGCGTGCTCAGGCGTGCATTGACGTGCTCGTGCGTGCACTGGCGTGCTCTGGCGTGCACTGGCATGCTCTGGCGTGCATTGACGTGCTCGTGCATGCACTGGCGTGCTCTGGCGTGCACTTGCTTGCTCTGAAGTGCACTGGCGTGCTCTGGCGTGCTCTGGCGTATACTGGCGTGCTCTGGTGTGAATTGGCGTGCACTGGCGTGCACTGGCGTGCTCTGGCGTGCATGGACGTGCTCTGCTATGCAGAACTCAAGTGCTTGACAATAGAAATCCACTACCCGACAATAGAACTCAAATAACTTGATTAATTTTTAAAAATTCAAGTGCTGTGATTTGCGTTTTTCTAAAACTTTTTGTTCATGATTAGCTCTATAAATTTATTGATTCAATAGACTTGAAATGGTGTATTGGACATTGATTTACACATCCTGTAATTAAAAAATGGTTTAAACAAGTAAAAAAAATATTATAGCAACTTCAAGTGCTGAGCTGTTCTCTGCTGTGCTCTACCTTGCTCTGGCGTGCATTGGCGTGCATTGGCGTGCTCTGGCGTGCTCTGGCGTGCTCTGGCGTGCTCTGGCTTATGCTGGCGTCCACTGGAGTGCTCTGGCGTGCACTGGAGTGCTCTGGCGTGCACTGGAGTGCTCTGGCGTGCACTGGCGTGCTCTGGTGTGAATTGGCGTGCTCTGGCGTGCACTGGCATGCTTTGGCGTGCACTGGCGTACTCTGCCAGAGCTGCCAGCTCAATGGTTTTAACAAGTGAAAAAAATATTATAGCAACTTCAAGTGCTGAGCTGTTCTCTGCTGTGCTCTACCGTATTCTGCTGTGCACCGGCGTTCTCTGGCGTGCTCTGGCGTGCTCTGGCTTGCTCGTGCGTTCATTGACGTGCTCTGGCGTGCTCTGCTATGCAGAACTCAAGTGCTTGACAGTAGAAATCCACTACCCGACAATAGAACTCAAATAACTTGATTAATTTTTAAAAATTCATGTGCTGTGATGTGCGTTTTTCTAAAACTTTTTGTTCATGATTAGCTCTATAAATTTATTGATTCAATAGACTTGAAATGGTGTATTGGACATTGATTTACACATCCTGTAATTAAAAAATGGTTTTAACAAGTGAAAAAAATATTATAGCAACTTCAAGTGATGAGCTGTTCTCTGCTGTGCTCTACCGTATTCTGCTGTGCACCGGCGTGCTCTGGCGTGCTCTGGCGTGCTCTGGCTTGCTCGTGCGTTCATTGACGTGCTCTGGCGTGCTCTGAAGTGCACTGGCGTGCTCTGGTGTGAATTGGCGTGCACTGGCGTGCACTGGCGTACTCTGGTGTGAATTGGCTTGCTCTGGCGTGCATTGAATTGCTCTGGCGTGCACTGGCGTGCTCTGGCGGGCACTGGCGTGCTCTGACGGGCACTTGGGTGCTCTGGCGTGCACTGGCTTGCTCTAGCGTGCACTGGCATGCTTTGGCGTGCACTTGCGTGCTCTGGCGTTATCTGGCGTGCTCTGGCGTGCTCTGGCTTGCTCTGGCGTGCATTGAAGTGCTCTGGCGTGCACTGGCGTGCTTTGGCGTGCTCTGGCGTGCTCTAGCGTGCTCTAGCGTGCTCTAGCGTGCACTGGCTTGCTCTGGCGTGCACTGGCGTGCTCTGGTGTGAATTGGCGTGCTCTGGCGTGCACTGGCGTGCTCTGGTGTGAATTAGCGTGCTCTGGCGTGCTCTGGCGTGCTCTGTCGTGCTCTGGCGTGCTCTGCTATGCAGATCTCAAGTGCTTGACAATAGAAATCCACTACCCAACAATAGAACTCAAATAACTTGAATAATTTTTAAAAATTCAAGTGATGTGATGTGCGTTTTTCTAAAACTTTTTGTTCATGATTAGCTCTATAAATTTATTGATTCAATAGACTTGAAATGGTGTATTGGACATTGATTTACACATCCTGTAATTCAAAAATGGTTTTAACAATTGAAAAAAATATTATAGCAAATTCAAGTGCTGAGCTGTTCTCTGCTGTGCTCTACCGTATTCTGGCGTGCACTGGCGTGCTCTGGCGTGCTCTGGCTTGCTCTGGCGTGCTCTGGCGTTCTCTGGCGTGTAGTGGCGTGCACTGGCGTGCTCTTGCGTGCGCTGGCGTGCTCTTGCGTGCATTGACGTGCTCTGGCGTGCACTGATGTGCTCTGGTGTGAATTGGCGTGCTCTGGCGTGCTCTGTCGTGCTCTGGCGTGTACTGGGGTGCACTGGCGTGCTCTGGTGTGAATTGGCGTGCTCTGGCGTGCACTGGCGTGCTCTGGCGTGCACTGGCGTGCACTGGCGTGCTCTGGCGTGCACTGGCGTGCACTGGCGTGCTCTGGCGTGCACTGGCGTGCTTTGGCGTGCACTGGCGTGCTCTGGTGTGAATTGGCGTGCACTGGCGTGCACTGGCGTGCTCTGGCGTACTGTGGTGTGAATTGGCGTGCTCTGGCGTGCACTGGCGTGCTCTGGTGTGAATTGGGGTGCCCTGGCGTGCACTGGCGTGCTCTGGCGTGCTCTGTCGTGCTCTGGCGTGTACTGGCGTGCACTGGCGTGCTCTGGTGTGAATTGGCGTGCTCTGGCGTGCACTAGCGAGCTCTGGTGTGAATTGGCGTGCTCTGGCGTGCTCTGTCGTGCTCTGGCGTGTACTGGCGTGCACTGGCGTGCTCTGGTGTGCTCTGTCGTGCTCTGGCGTGCTCTGGCGTGCATTGACGTGCTCTGGCGTGCACTGGCGTGCTCTGTCGTGCACTGGCGTGCTCTGGCGTGCATTGAAGTGCTCTGACGTGCACTGGCGTGCTCTGGCGTGCTCTGGCGTGCTCTGGCGTGCACTGGCGTGCTCTAGCGTGCACTGGCGTACTCTGGCGTGCTTTGGCGTGCACTGGCGTGCTTTGGCGTGTACTGTCGTGCTCTGGTGTGAATTGGCGTGCTCTGGCGTGCACTGGCGTGCTCTGGTGTGAATTGGCATGCTCTGGCGTGCACTGGCGTGCTCTGGCGTGCACTGGCGTGCTCTGGCGTGCACTGGCGTGCTCTGGCGTGCACTGGTGTGCTCTGGCGTTCTCTGTCGTGCTCTGGCGTGCTCTGCTATGCAGAACTGAAGTGCTTGACAATAGAAATCTACTACCCGACAATAGAACTCAAATAACTTGAATAATTTTAAAAAATTCAAGTGCTGTGATGTGCGTTTTTCTAAAACTTTTTGTTCATGATTTTCTCTATAAATTTATTGATTCAATAGACTTGAAATGGTGTATTGGACATTGATTTACACATCCTGTAATTAAAAAATGGTTTTAACAAGTGAAAAAAATATTATAGCAACTTCAAGTGCTGAGCTGTTCTCTGCTGTGCTCTACCGTGCTCTGGCGTGCACTGGCGTGCTCTGGCGTGCTCTGGCTTGCTCTGGCGTGCATTGACGTGCACTTGCGTAATCTGGCGTGCACTGGTGTGCTCTGGCGTGCACTGGCGTGCACTGGCGTGCTCTGGTGTGAATTGGCGTGCTCTGGTGTGAATTGGCGTGCTCTGGCGTGCACTGGCGTGCTCTGGCGTGCACTGGCGTGCTCTGGCGTGCACTGGCGTGCTCTGGCGTGCACTGGCGTGCTCTGGCGTGCACTGGCGTGCTCTGGCGTGCACTGGCGTGCTCTGGCGTGCACTGGCGTGCTCTGGCGTGCACTGGCATGCTCTATCGTGCACTGGCGTGCTTTGGCGTGCACTGGCGTGCTCTGGTGTGAATTGGCGTGCACTGGCGTGCACTGGATTGCTCTGGCGTGCTCTGTCGTGCTCTGTCGTGCACTGGCGTGCACTGGCGTGCTATGGTGTGTTGGCGTGCTCTGGCGTGCACTGGCGTGCTCTGGTGTGAATTGGGGTTCTCTGGCGTGCACTGGCGTGCTCTGGCGTGCTCTGGCGTGCTCTGGCGTGTACTGGCGTGCACTGGCGTGCTCTGGTGTGAATTGGCGTGCTCTGGCGTGCACTAGCGTGCTCTGGTGTGATTTGGCGTGCTCTGGCGTTCTCTGTCGTGCTCTGGCGTGTACTGGCGTGCACTGGCGTGCTCTGGTGTGAATTGGCGTGCTCTGGCGTGCACTGGCGTGCTCTGGTGTGAATTGGCGTGCACTGGCGTGCTCTGGCGTGCGCTGGCGTGCTCTGGCGTGCACTGGCGTGCACTGGCGTGCACTGGCGTGCTTTGGCGTGCACTGGCGTGCTCTGGTGTGAATTGGCGTGCACTGGCGTGCACTGGCGTGCACTGGCGTGCTCTGGCGTGCTCTGTCGTGCTCTGTCGTGCACTGTCGTGCACTGGCGTGCTCTGGTGTGAATTGGTGTGCTCTGGCGTGCACTGGCGTGCTCTGGTTTGAATTGGCGTACTCTGGCGTGCACTGGCGTGCTCTGGCGTGCACTGGCGTGCTCTGGCGTGCAATAGCGTGCTTTGGCGTGCATTGACGTGCTCTGGCGTGCACTGGCGTGCTCTGGTGTGCACTGGCGTGCTCTGGCGTGCACTGGCGTGCTCTGGCGTGCACTGGCGTGCTCTGGCGGGCACTGGCGTGCTCTGGCGTGCTCTGGCGTGCATTGACGTGCTCTGGCGTGCACTGGCGTGCTCTTGCGTGCACTGGCGTGCTCTGGCGTGCATTGACGTGCTCTGGCGTGCACTGGCGTGCTCTGGTGTGAATTGGCTTGCTCTGGCGTGCTCTGGCGTGCACTGGTGTTCTCTGGCGTGCACTGGCGTGCTCTGGTGTGCACTGGCGTGCTCTGGCGTGCTCTGGCGTGCACTGGCGTGCTCTGGCGTGCATTGACGTGCTCTGACGTGCACTGGCGTGCTCTGGTGTGCACTGGCGTGCTCTGGCGTGCACTGGTGTGCTCTGGCGTGCTCTGTCGTGCTCTGCTATGCAGAACTCAAGTGCTTGACAATAGAAATCCACTACCCGACAATAGAACTCAAATAACTTGAAAAATTTTTAAAAATTAAAGTGCTGTGATGTGCGTTTTTCTAAAACTTTTTGTTCATGATTTGCTCTATAAATTTATTGATTCAGTAGACTTGAAATGGTATTTTGGACATTGATTTACACATCCTGTAATAAAAAAATGGTTTTAACAAGTGAAAAAAGTATTATAGCAACTTCAAGTTCTGAGCTGTTGTCTGCTGTACTCTACCGTGCACTGGCGTGCACTGGCGTGCTCTGGCGTGCTCTGGCGTGCTCTGGCGTGCTCTGACTTGCTCTGGCGTGCATTGACGTGCTCTGGCGTGCACTTGCGTGCTCTGGCGTGCACTGGCGTGCTCTAGCGTGCACTGGCGTGCTCTGGCGTGCACTGGCGTGCACTGGCGTGTTCTTGCGTGCACTGGCGTGCTCTGGCGTGCACTGGCGTGCTCTGGCGTGCACTGGTGTGCTCTTGCGTGCACTGGCGTGCTCTAGCGTGCATTGACGTGCTCTGGCGTGCACTGGCGTGCTCTGGCGTGCATTGATGTTCTCTGGCGTGCACTGGCGTGCTCTGGTGTGAATTGGCGTGCTCTGGCGTGCTCTGGCTTGCTCTGGCGTGCTCTGGCGTAAACTGGTGTTCTCTGGCGTGCAATGGCGTGCTCTGGTGTGCACTGGCGTGCTCTGGCGTGCTCTGGCGTGCATTGACGTGCTCTGACGTGCACTGGCGTGCTCTGGTGTGAATTGGCGTGCTCTGGTGTGCACTGGCGTGCTCTGTCGTGCACTGGCGTGCTCTGGCGTGCTCTGGCGTGCACTGGCGTGCTTTGGCGTGCTTTGTCGTGCTCTGGTGTGAATTTGCGTGCTCTGGCGTACTCTGGCGTGCTCTGTCTTGCTCTGGCGTGCATTGACGTGCACTGGCGTGCTCTGGCGTGCACTGGCGTGCTCTGGTGTGCACTGGCGTGCACTGGCGTGCTCTGGTGTGAATTGGCGTGCTCTGGCGTGCACTGGCGTACTCTGGCGTGCAATGACGTGCTCTGACGTGCACTGGCGTGCTCTGGTGTGAATTGGCGTGCTCTGGCGTGCACTGCCGTGTACTGGCGTGCTCTGGCGTGCACTGGCGTGCTCTGGCGTGCTCTGGCGTGCACTGGCGTGCTTTGGCGTGCACTGTCGTGCTCTGGTGTAAATTGGCGTGCTCTGGCGTGCACTGGCGTGCACTGGCGTGCACTGGCGTGCTCTGGCGTGCACTGGCGTGCACTGGCGAGCTCTGGCATGCTCTGTCGTGCTCTTGCGTGTACTGGCGTGCACTGGCGTGCTCTGGTGTGAATTGGCGTGCTCTGGCGTGCACTTGCGTGCTCTGGTGTGAATTGGCGTGCTCTGGCGTGCACTGGCGTGCTCTGGCGTGCACTGGCGTGCTCTGGCGTGCATTGACGTGCTCTGGCGTGCACTGGCGTGCTCTGGTGTGAATTGGCGTGCTCTGGCGTAATCTGGCTTGCTCTGGCGTGCTCTGGCGTAAACTGGTGTTCTCTGGCGTGCACTGGCGTGCTCTGGTGTGCACTGGCGTGCTCTGGCGTGCTCTGGCGTGCACTGGCGTGCTCTGGCGTGCATTGACGTGCTCTGACGTGCACTGGCGTGCTCTGGTGTGAATTGGCGTGCTCTGGTGTGCACTGGCGTGCTCTGTCGTGCACTGGCGTGCTCTGGCGTGCTCTGGCGTGCACTGGCGTGCTTTGGCGTGCTTTGTCGTGCTCTGGTGTGAATTTGCGTGCTCTGGCGTACTCTGGCGTGCTCTGTCTTGCTCTGGCGTGCATTGACGTGCACTGGCGTGCTCTGGCGTGCACTGGCGTGCTCTGGTGTGCACTGGCGTGCTCTGGCGTGCACTGGCTTGCTCTGGTGTGAACTGGCGTGCACTGGCGTGCACTTGCGTGCTCTGGTGTGAATTGGCGTGCTCTGGCGTGCACTGGCGTGCTCTTGTGTGAATTGGCGTGCTCTGGCGTGCACTGGCGTACTCTGGCGTGCATTGACGTGCTCTGGTGTGAATTGGCGTGCTCTGGCGTGCACTGCCGTGTACTGGCGTGCTCTGGCGTGCACTGGCGTGCTCTGGCGTGCTCTGGCGTGCACTGGCGTGCTTTGGCGTGCACTGTCGTGCTCTGGTGTAAATTGGCGTGCTCTGGCGTGCACTGGCGTGCTCTGGCGTGCACTGGCGTGCTCTGGCGTGCACTGGCGTGCTCTGGCGTGCACTGGCGTGCTCTGGCGTGCACTTGCGTGCTCTGGTGTGAATTGGCGTGCTCTGGCGTGCACTGGCGTGCTCTGGCGTGCACTGGCGTGCTCTGGCGTGCACTGGCGTGCTCTGTCGTGCTCTGGCGTGCTCTGCTATGCAGAACTCAAGTGCTTGACAATAGAAATCAACTACCCGACAATAGAACTCAAATAACTTGAATAATTTTTAAAAATTCAAGTGCTGTGATGTGCGTTTTTCTAAAACTTTTTGTTCATGATTTGCTCTATAAATTTATTGATTCAATAAACTTGAAATGGTGTATTGGACATTGATTTACACATCATGTAATTAAAAAATGGTTTTAACAAGTGAAAAAAATATTATAGCAACTTCAAGTGCTGAGCTGTTCTCTGCTGTGCTCTACCGTGCTCTGGCGTGCTCTGGCGTGCTCTTGCTTGCTCTGGCGTGCATTGACGTTCTCTGGCGTGATCTGGCGTGCACTGGCGTGCTCTGGTGTGAATTGGCGTGCTCTGGCGTGCATTGACGTTCTCTGGCGTGCTCTGGCGTGCTCTGGTGTGAATTGGCGTGCTCTTTCATGCACTGGCGTGCTCTGGCGTGGACTGGCGTGCTCTGGCGTGCACTGGCGTGCTCTTGCGTGCACTGGCGTGCACTGGCGTGCTCTGGCGTGCACTGGCGTGCTCTGGAGTGCACTGGCGTGCTCTGGCGTGCACTGGCGTTCTCTGGCGTGCACTGGCGTGCTCTGGCGTGCATGGACGTGCTATGGTGTGAATTGGCGTGCTCTGGCGTGCACTGGCGTGCTCATGCGTGCACTGGCATGCTTCTGGCGTGCATTGACGTGCTCGTGCGTGCACTGGCGTGCACTGGCGTGCTCTGGCGTGCACTGGCGTGCTCTGGCGTGCTCTGGCGTGCTTTGCTATGCATATCTCAAGTGCTTGACAATAGAAATCCACTACCCGACAATAGAACTCAAATAACTTGAATAATTTTTAAAAATTCAAGTGCTGTGATGTTCGTTTTTCTCAAACTTTTTGTTCATGATTTGCTCTATAAATTTATTGATAAAATAGACTTGAAATGGTGTATTGGACATTGATTTACACATCCTGTAATTAAAAAATGGTTTTAACAAGTGAAAAAAATATAATAACAACTTCAAGTGCTGAGCTGTTCTCTGCTGTGCTCTACCGTATTCTGGCGTGCACTGGCGTGCTCTGGCGTGGTCTGGCGTGGTCTGGCTTGCTCTGGCGTGCATTGACGTGCTCTGGCGTGCTCTGGCGTGCACTGGCGTGCTCTGGTGTGAATTGGCGTGCACTGGCGTGCACTGGCGTGCTCTGGCGTGCACAGGCATGCTCTGGCGTGCACTGGCGTGCTTTGGCGTGCACTTGCGTGCTCTGGCGTGCACTTGCGTGCTCTGGTGTGCACTGGCGTGCTCTGGCGTGCATTGACGTGCTCTTGCGTGCACTGGCGTGCTCTGGCATGCTCTGGTGTGTGAATTGGCGTGCTCTAGCGTGCACTGGCGTGCTTTGGTGTGAATTGGCGTGCTCTGGGGTGCATTGAATTGCTCTGGCGTGCACTGGCGTGCTCTGGCGTGCACTGGCGTGCTCTGGCGTGCACTGGCGTGCTCTGGCGTGCACTGGCGTGCTCTGGCGGGCACTGGCGTGCTCTGACGTGCACTGACGTGCACTGGCGTGCTCTGGTGTGCACTGGCGTGCTCTGGCGTGCACTGCGTGCTTTGGCATGCACTTGCGTGCTCTGGCGTGCTCTGGCGTGATCTGGCTTGCTCTGGCGTGCATTTAAGTGCTCTGGCGTGCACTGGCGTGCACTGGCGTGCTCTGGCGTGCACTGGCGTGCTCTGTTGTGCACTGGCGTGCTCTGGCGTGCACTGGCGTGCTCTGGCGTGCACTGGCGTGCTCTGGCGTTCTCTAGCGTGCACTGGCGTGCTCTGGCGTGCTCTGGCGTGCTCTGGCGTGCACTGGCGTGCTCTGGTGTGAATTGGCGTGCTCTGGCGTGCTCTGGCGTGCACTGGCGTGCTCTGGTGTGAATTAGCGTGCACTGGCGTGCTCTGGCGTGCACTGGCGTGCTCTGGCGTGCATTGACGTGCTCTTACGTGCACTGGCGTGCTCTGGCGTGCATTGACGTGCTCTTACGTGTACTGGCGTGCTCTGGCGTGCTCTGGTGTGAATTGGCGTGCTCTGGCGTGCACTGGCGTGCTCTGGTGTGAATTGGCGTGCTCTGGCGTGCATTGAATTGCTCTGGCGTGCACTGGCGTGCTCTGGCGGGCACTGGCGTGCTCTGACGGGCACTGGCGTGCTCTGGCGTGCACTGGCTTGCTCTGGCGTGCACTGGCTTTCTCTGGTGTGAATTGGCGTGCTCTGGCGTGCACTGGCGAGCTCTGTCGTGCACTGGCGTGCTCAGGCGTGCATTGACGTGCTCGTGCGTGCACTGGCGTGCTCTGGCGTGCACTGGCATGCTCTGGCGTGCATTGACGTGCTCGTGCGTGCACTGGCGTGCTCTGGCGTGCACTGGCTTGCTCTGGCGTGCACTGGCGTGCTCTGGCGTGCTCTGCTTTGCAGAACTCAAGTGCTTGACAATAGAAATTCACTACCCGACAATAGAACTCAAATAATTTGAATAATTTTTAAAAATTCAAGTGCTGTGATGTGCGTTTTTTTTCAAACTTTTTGTTCATGATTTTCTCTATAAATTTATTGATTAAATAGACTTGAAATGGTGTATTGGACATTGATTTACACATCCTGTAATTAAAAAATGGTTTTAACAAGTGAAAAAAATATTATAGCAACTTCAAGTGCTGAGCTGTTCTCTGATATGCTCTACCGTGCTCTGGCGTGCACTGGCGTGTACTGGCGTTCTCTGGCGTTCTTTGGCGTGCTCTGGCGTGCTCTGGCGTACTCTGGCTTGCTCTGGCGTGCATTGACGTGCTCTGGCGTGCTCTGGCGTATACTGGCGTGCTCTGGTGTGAATTGGCGTGCACTGGCGTGCACTGGCGTGCTCTGGCGTGCATGGACGTGCTCTGCTATGCAGAACTCAAGTGCTTGACAATAGAAATCCACTACCCGACAATAGAACTCAAATAACTTGATTAATTTTTAAAAATTCAAGTGCTGTGATTTGCGTTTTTCTAAAACTTTGTGTTCATGATTAGCTCTATAAATTTATTGATTCAATAGACTTGAAATGGTGTATTGGACATTGATTTACACATCCTGTAATTAAAAAATTGTTTAAACAAGTAAAAAAAAATATTATAGCAACTTCAAGTGCTGAGCTGTTCTCTGCTGTGCTCTACCTTGCTCTGGCGTGCATTGGCGTGCATTGGCGTGCTCTGGCGTGCTCTGGCGTGCTCTGGCGTGCTCTGGCTTATGCTGGCGTCCACTGGAGTGCTCTGGCGTGCACTGGAGTGCTCTGGCGTGCACTGGAGTGCTCTGGCGTGCACTGGAGTGCTCTGGCGTGCACTGGCGTGCTCTGGTGTGAAATGGCGTGCTCTGGCGTGCACTGGCATGCTTTGGCGTGCACTGGCGTACTCTGCCAGAGCTGCCAGCTCAATGGTTTTAACAAGTGAAAAAAATATTATAGCAACTTCAAGTGCTGAGCTGTTCTCTGCTGTGCTCTACCGTATTCTGCTGTGCACCGGCGTGCTCTGGCGTGCTCTGGCGTGCTCTGGCTTGCTCGTGCGTTCATTGACGTGCTCTGGCGTGCTCTGCTATGCAGAACTCAAGTGCTTGACAGTAGAAATCCACTACCCGAAAATAGAACTCAAATAACTTGATTAATTTTTAAAAATTCATGTGCTGTGATGTGCGTTTTTCTAAAACTTTTTGTTCATGATTAGCTCTAAAAATTTATTGATTCAATAGACTTGAAATGGTGTATTGGATATTGATTTACACATCCTGTAATTAAAAAATGGTTTTAACAAGTGAAAAAAATATTATAGCAACTTCAAGTGATGAGCTGTTCTCTGCTGTGCTCTACCGTATTCTGCTGTGCACCGGCGTGCTCTGGCGTGCTCTGGCGTGCTCTGGCTTGCTCGTGCGTTCATTGACGTGCTCTGGCGTGCTCTGGCGTGCACTGGCGTGCTCTGGTGTGAATTGGCGTGCACTGGCGTGCACTGGCGTGCTCTGGTGTGAATTGGCTTGCTCTGGCGTGCATTGAATTGCTCTGGCGTGCACTGGCGTGCTTTGGCGGGCACTGGCGTGCTCTGACGGGCACTTGGGTGCTCTGGCGTGCACTGGCTTGCTCTAGCGTGCACTGGCGTGCTTTGGCGTGCACTTGCGTGCTCTGGCGTTATCTGGCGTGCTCTGGCGTGCTCTGGCTTGCTCTGGCGTGCATTGAAGTGCTCTGGCTTGCACTGGCGTGCACTTGCGTGCTCCCGCGTGCACTTGCGTGCTCTGGCGTGCACTGGCGTGCTCTGGCGTGCACTGGCGTGCTCTGGCGTGCACTGGCGTGCTATGGCGTGCACTGGCGTGCTCTGGCGTGCACTGGCGTGCTCTGGCGTGCACTGGCGTGCTCTGGCGTGCACTGGCGTGCTCTGGCGTGCACTGGCGTGCACTGGCGTGCACTGGCGTGCTCTGGCGTGCACTGGCGTGCTTTGGCGTGCTCTGGCGTGCTCTGGCGTGCTCTGGCGTGCTCTAGCGTGCTCTAGCGTGCACTGGCTTGCTCTGGCGTGCACTGGCGTGCTCTGGTGTGAATTGGCGTGCTCTGGCGTGCACTGGCGTGCTCTGGTGTGAATTGGCGTGCTCTGGCGTGCTCTGGCGTGCTCTGTCGTGCTCTGGCGTGCTCTGCTATGCAGATCTCAAGTGCTTGACAAGTTGCTGTTCTCTGCTGTGCTCTACCGTATTCTGGCGTGCACTGGCGTGCTCTGGCGTGCTCTGGCTTGCTCTGGCGTGCTCTGGCGTTCTCTGGCGTGTACTGGCGTGCACTGGCGTGCTCTTGCGTGCGCTGGCGTGCTCTTGCGTGCATTGACGTGCTCTGGCGTGCACTGATGTGCTCTGGTGTGAATTGGCGTGCTCTGGCGTGCACTGGCGTGCTCTGGTGTGTAATGGCGTTTTCTGGCATGCATTGGCGTGCTCTGGCGTGCACTGGCGTGCTCTGGCGTGCACTGGCGTGCTCTGGTGTGAATTGGCGTGCTCTGGCGTGCACTGGCGTGCTCTGGCGTGCACTGGCGTGCTCTGGCGTGCTCTGGCGTGCTCTGGCGTGCACTGGCGTAATCTGGCGTGCACTGGCGTGCTCTGGCGTGCACTGGCGTGCACTGGCGTGCTCTGGCGTGCACTGGCGTGCTCTGGCGTGCACTGGCGTGCACTGGTGTGCTCTGGCGTGCACTGGCGTGCTCTGGTGTGAATTGGCGTGCTCTGGCGTGCACTGGCGTGCTCTGGCGTGCTCTGTCGTGCTCTGGCGTGCTCTGCCAATCAGAACTCAAGTGCTTGACAATAGAAATCCACTACCCGACAATAGAACTCAAATAACTTGAATAATTATTAACAATTAAAGTGCCGTAATGTGCGTTTTTCTAAAACTTTTTGTTCATGATTAGCTCTATAAATTTATTGATTCAATAGACTTGAAATGGTGTATTGGACATTGATTTACACATCCTGTAATTAAAAAATGGTTTTAACAATTGAAAAAAATATTATAGCAAATTCAAGTGCTGAGCTGTTCTCTGCTGTGCTCTACCGTATTCTGGCGTGCACTGGCGTGCTCTGGCGTGCTCTGGCTTGCTCTGGCGTGCTCTGGCGTTCTCTGGCGTGTACTGGCGTGCACTGGCGTGCTCTTGCGTGCGCTGGCGTGCTCTGGCGTGCACTGATGTGCTCTGGTGTGAATTGGCGTGCTCTGGCGTGCACTGGCGTAGTCTGGTGTGCACTGGCGTGCTCTGGCATGCAATGGCGTGCACTGGCGTGCTCTGGCGTGCACTGGCGTGCACTGGCGTGCACTGGCGTGCTCTGGCGTGCACTGGCGTGCTCTGGCGTGCACTGGCGTGCTCTGGCGTGCACTGGCGTGCTCTGGCGTGCACTGGCGTGCTCTGGCGTGCACTGGCGTGCTCTGGTGTGAATTGGCGTGCTCTGGCGTGCACTGGCGTGCTCTGGCGTGCACTGGCGTGCTCTGGCGTGCACTGGCGTGCTCTGGCGTGCACTGGCGTGCTCTGGCTTGCTCTGTCGTGCTCTGGCGTGCACTGGCGTGCACTGGCGTGCACTGGCGTGCTGTGGCGTGCACTGGTGTGCACTGGCGTGCACTGGCGTGCACTGGCGTGCTTCTGCGTGCACTTGCGTGCTCTGGTGTTAATTGGCGTGCTCTGGCGTGCACTGGCGTGCTCTGGCGTGCTCTGGCGTGCTCTGGCGTGCACTGGCGTAATCTGGCGTGCACTGGCGTGCACATGCGTGCTCTGGCGTGCACTGGCGTGCTCTGGCGTGCACTGGCGTGCACTGGTGTGCTCTGGCGTGCACTGGTGTGCTCTGGCGTGCACTGGCGTGCTCTTGTGTGAATTGGCGTGCTCTGGCGTGCACTGGCGTGCTCTGGCGTGCTCTGGCGTGCACTGGCGTGCTCTGGCGTGCACTGGCGTGCTCTGGCGTGCACTGGCGTGCTCTGGCGTGCACTGGCGTGCTCTGACGGGCACTGGCGTGATCTGGCTTGCTCTGGCGTGCACTGGCGTAATCTGGCGTGCACATGCGTGCTCTGGCGTGCACTGGCGTGCTCTGGCGTGCACTGGCGTGCACTGGTGTGCTCTGGCGTGCACTGGCGTGCTCTGGGGTGCATTGAATTGCTCTGGCGTGCACTGGCGTGCACTGGCGTGCTCTGGCGTGCACTGGCGTGCTCTGACGGGCACTGGCGTGCTCTGGTGTGCACTGGCGTGCTCTGGCGTGCACTGGCGTGCTTTGGCATGCACTTGCGTGCTCTGGCGTGCTCTGGCGTGATCTGGCTTGCTCTGGCGTGCATTGACGTGCTCTGGCGTGCTCTGGCGTGCGCTGGCGTGCTCTGGTGTGAATTGGCGTGCACTGGTGTGCTTTGGCGTGCACTGGCGTGCTCTGGCGTGCACTGGCGTGCTCTGGCGTGCACTGGCGTGCTCTGGCGTGCACTGGCGTGCTCTGGCGTGCATTGACGTGCTCTTACGTGCACTGGCGTGCTCTGGCGTGCATTGACGTGCTTTTACGTGTACTGGCGTGCTCTGGCGTGCTCTGGTGTGAATTGGCGTGCTCTGGCGTGCACTGGCGTGCTCTGGTGTGAATTGGCGTGCTCTGACGTGCATTGAATTGCTCTGGCGTGCACTGGCGTGCTCTGGCGGGCACTGGCGTGCTCTGACGGGCACTGGCGTGCTCTGGCGTGCACTGGCTTGCTCTGGCGTGCACTGGCGTGCTCTGGTGTGAATTGGCGTGCTCTGGCGTGCACTGGCGAGCTCTGTCGTGCACTGGTGTGCTCAGGCGTGCATTGACGTGCTCGTGCGTGCACTGGCGTGCTCTGGCGTGCACTGGCATGCTCTGGCGTGCATTGACGTGCTCTGGCGTGCTCTGGCGTATACTGGCGTGCTCTGGTGTGAATTGGCGTGCACTGGCGTGCATTGACGTGCTCTGGCGTACTCTGGCGTGCATGGACGTGCTCTGCTATGCAGAACTCAAGTGCTTGACAATAGAAATCCACTACCCGACAATAGAACTCAAATAACTTGATTAATTTTTAAAAATTCAAGTGCTGTGATGTGCGTTTTTCTAAAACTTTTTGTTCATGATTAGCTCTGTAAATTTATTGATTCAATAGACTTGAAATGGTGTATTGGACATTGATTTACACATCCTGTAATTAAAAAATGGTTTTAACAAGTGAAAAAAATATTATAGCAACTTCAAGTGCTGAGCTGTTCTCTGCTGTGCTCTACCGTATTCTGCTGTGCACCGGCGTGCTCTGGCGTGCTCTGGCGTGCTCTGGCTTGCTCGTGCGTTCATTGACGTGCTCTGGCGTGCTCTGGCGTGCACTGGCGTGCTCTGGTGTGAATTGGCGTGCACTGGCGTGCACTGGCGTGCTCTGGTGTGAATTGGCGTGCTCTGGCGTGCATTGAATTGCTCTGGCGTGCACTGGCGTGCTCTGGCGGGCACTTGCGTGCTCTGACGGGCACTGGCGTGGTCTGGCGTGCATTGGCATGCTCTGGCGTGCACTGGCGTGCTTTGGCGTGCACTGGCGTGCTCTGGCGTGCTCTGGCGTGCACTGGCGTGCACTGGCGTGCTCCCGCGTGCACTTGCGTGCTCTGGCGTGCACTGGCGTGCTCTGGCGTGCACTGGCGTGCTCTGGCGTGCACTGGCGTGCTCTGGCGTGCACTGGCGTGCTCTGGCGTGCACTGGCGTGCTTTGGCGTGCTCTGGCGTGTTCTGGCGTGCTCTGGCGTGCTCTGGCGTGCACTGGCGTGCTCTAGCGTGCACTGGCTTGCTCTGGCGTGCACTGGCGTGCTCTGGTGTGAATTGGCGTGCTCTGGCGTGCACTGGCGTGCTCTGGTGTGAATTGGCGTGCTCTGGCTTGCTCTGGCGTGCACTGGCGTGCTCTGGCGTGCTCTGTCGTGCTCTGGCGTGCTCTGCTATGCAGATCTCAAGTGCTTGACAATAGAAATCCACTACCCGACAATAGAACTCAAAAAACTTGAATAATTTTTAAAAATTCAAGTGCTGTGATGTGCGTTTTTCTAAAACTTTTTGTTCATGATTTGCTTTATAAATTTATTGATTCAATAGACTTGAAATGGTGTATTGGACATTGATTTACACATCCTGTAATTAAAAAATGGTTTTAACAAGTAAAAAAAATATTATAGCAACTTCAAGTGCTGAGCTGTTCTCTGCTGAGCTCTACCGTGCTCTGGCGTGCACTGGCGTGCTCTGGCGTGCTCTTGGTTTCTCTGGCGTGCATTGACGTGCACTGGCGTGCTCTGGCGTGCACTGGTGTGCTCTGGCGTGCACTGGCGTGCTCTGGCGTGCTCTGCTGTGCATAACTCATTTGCTTGACAATAGAAATCCACTACCCGACAATAGAACTCAAATAACTTGAATAATTTTTAAAAATTCAAGTGCTGTGATGTGCGTTTTTCTAAAACTTTTTGTTCAGGATTTGCTTCATAAATTTATTGAATCAATAGACTTGAAATGGTGTATTGGACATTGATTTACACATCCTGTAATTAAAAAATGGTTTTAACAAGTAAAAAAAATATTATAGCAACTTCAAGTGCTGAGCTGTTCTCTGCTGAGCTCTACCGTGCTCTGGCGTGCACTGGCGTGCTCTGGCGTGCTCTGGCTTGCTCTGGCGTGCATTGACGTGCACTGGCGTGCTCTGGCGTGCACTGGTGTGCTCTGGCGTGCACTGGCGTGCTCTGGCGTGCTCTGCTGTGCATAACTCATTTGCTTGACAATAGAAATCCACTACCCGACAATAGAACTCAAATAACTTGAATAATTTTTAAAAATTCAAGTGCTGTGATGTGCGTTTTTCTAAAACTTTTTGTTCAGGATTTGCTTCATAAATTTATTGAATCAATAGACTTGAAATGGTGTATTGGACATTGATTTACACATCCTGTAATTAAAAAATGGTTTTAACAAGTAAAAAAAATATTATAGCAACTTCAAGTGCTGAGCTGTTCTCTGCTGTGCTCTACCGTGCTCTGGCGTGCACTGGCGTGCTCTGGCGTGCCTCGGCGTGCTCTGGCGTGCACTGGCGTGCTCTTGTGTGAATTGGCATGCTCTGGCGTGCTCTGGCGTGCTCTGGCGTGTACTGGCGTACTGTGGCGTGCACTAGCGTGCTCTGGCGTGCACTGGCGTGCTCTGGCTTGCATTGACGTGCTCTGGCGTGCACTGGCGTGCTCTTATGTGAATTGGTTTTGCTCTGGCGTGCTCTGGCGTGCTCTGGTGTGCACTGGCGTGCTCTGGCGTGCACTGGCGTGCTCTGGCGTGTACTGGCGTACTGTGGCGTGCACTGGCGTGCTCTGGCGTGCACTGGCGTGCTCTGGCTTGCTCTGGCGTGCTCTGGCGTGCACTGGCGTGCTCTGGTGTGAATTGGCGTGCACTGGCGTGCACTGGCGTGCTGTGGTGTTCTCTGTCGTGCTCTGGCGTGCTCTGCTATGCAGAACTCAAGTGCTTGACAATAGAAATCCACTACCCGACAATAGAACTCAAATAACTTGAATAATTTTTAAAAATTCAACTGCTGTGATGTGCGTTTTTCTAAAACTTTTTGTTCATGATTTGCTTTATAAATTTATTGATTCAATAGACTTGAAATGGTGTATTGGACATTGATTTACACATCCTGTAATTAAAAAATGGTTTTAACAAGTAAAAAAAATATTATAGCAACTTCAAGTGCTGAGCTGTTCTCTGCTGTGCTCTACCGTGCTCTGGCGTGCACTGGCGTGCTCTGGCGTGCTCTGGCGTGCACTGGCGTGCTCTGGCGTGCACTGGCGTGCTCTGGCGTGCACTGGCGCGCTCTGGCGTGCACTGGCGTGCTCTGGCGTGCTCTGGCGTGCACTGGCGTGCTTTGGCGTGCACTGTCGAGCTCTGGTGTGAATTGGCGTGCTCTGGCGTGCACTGGCGTGCTCTGGCGTGCTCTGTCGTGCTCTGGCGTGAACTGGCGTGCACTGGCGTGCTCTGGCGTGCTCTGGCTTGCTCTGGCGTGCATTGACGTGCACTTGCGTGCTCTGGCGTGCACTGGTGTGCTCTGACGTGCACTGGCGTGCTCTGGCGTGCACTGGCGTGCTCTGGCGTGCTCTCGCGTGCACTAGCGTGCTTTGGCGTGCACTGTCGTGCTCTGGTGTGAATTGGCGTGCTCTGGCGTGCACTGGCGTGCTCTGGCGTGCTCTGTCGTGCTCTGGCGTGTACTGGCGTGCACTGGCGTGCTCTGGTGTGATTTGGCGTGCTTTGGCGTGCACTGGCGTGCTCTGGCGTGCTCTGGCTTACTCTGGCGTGCATTGACGTGCACTTGCGTGCTCTGGCGTGCACTGGTGTGCTCTGGCGTGCACTGGCGTGCTCTGGCGAGCTCTGGTGTTCATTGACGTGCTCTGACGTGCACTGGCGTGCTCTGACGTGCACTGGCGTGCTCTGGTGTTAATTGGCGTGCTCTGGCGTGCTCTGGCGTGCTCTGGCTTGCTCTGGCGTGCATTGACGTGCACTGGCGTGCTCTGGCGTGCACTGGCGTGCTCTGGTGTGCACTGGCGTGCTCTGGCGTGCTCTGGCGTGCACTGGCGTGCTCTGGCGTGCATTGACGTGCTCTGACGTGCACTGGCGTGCTCTGGCGTGCACTGGCGTGCACTGGCGTGCTCTGGCGTGCACTGGCGTGCTCTGGCGTGCACTGGCGTGCACTGGCGTGCACTGGCGTGCACTGGCGTGCACTGGCGTGCTCTGGCGTGCTCTGGCGTGCACTGACGTGCTCCGGCGTGCTCTGGCGTGCTCTGGCGTGCTCTGGCGTGCACTGGCGTGCTCTGGCTTGCTCTGGCGTGCATTGACGTGCACTGGCGTGCTCTGGCGTGCACTGGTGTGCTCTGGCGTGCTCTGGCGTGCATTGACGTGCTCTGACGTGCACTGGCGTGCTCTGATGTGAATTGGCGTGCTCTGGCGTGCACTGGCGTGCTCTGGCGTGCACTGGCGTACTCTGGCGTGCACTGGCGTGCTTTGGCGTGCACTGGCGTGCTCTGGTGTGAATTGGCGTGCTCTGGCGTGCACTGGCGTGC
The DNA here is from genome assembly GCF_021234035.1 of Daphnia pulicaria. Taxonomy (NCBI): domain Eukaryota; kingdom Metazoa; phylum Arthropoda; class Branchiopoda; order Diplostraca; family Daphniidae; genus Daphnia; species Daphnia pulicaria. The sequence continues at coordinate 22,883,656 of NC_060913.1, forward strand.
TCTGGCGTGCACTGGCGTGCTCTGGCGTGCACTGGCGTGCTTTGGCGTGCACTGGCGTGCTCTGGTGTGAATTGGCGTGCTCTGGCGTGCACTGGCGTGCTCTGTCGTGCTCTGTCGTGCATTGGCTTGCACTGGCGTGCTCTGGTGTGAATTGGCGTGCTTTGGCGTGCACTGGCGTGCTCTGGCGTGCTCTGGCGTGCTCTGGCGTGCTCTGGTGTGAATTGGCGTGCTCTGGCGTGCACTTGCGTGCTCTGGCGTGCTCTGTCGTGCTCTGGCGTGCTCTGCTATGCAGATCTCAAGTGCTTGACAATAGAAATCAACTACCCGACAATAGAACTCAAATAACTTGAATAATTTTTAAAAATTCAAGTGCTGTGATGTGCGTTTTTCTAAAACTTTTTGTTCATGATTTGCTTTATAAATTTATTGATTCAATAGACTTGAAATGGTGTATTGGACATTGATGTACACATCCTGTAATTAAAAAATGGTTTTAACAAGTGAAAAAAATATAATAGCAACTTCAAGTGCTGAGCTGTTCTCTGCTGTGCTCTACCATATTCTGGCGTGCACTGGCGTGCTCTGGCGTGGTCTGGCGTGGTCTTGCTTGATCTGGCGTGCATTGACGTGCTCTGGCGTGCTCTGGCGTGCACTGGCGTGCTCTGGTGTGAATTTGCGTGCACTGGAGTGCACTGGCGTGCTCTGGCGTGCACTGGCATGCTCTGGCGGGCACTGGCGTGCTTTGGCGTGCACTTGCGTGCTCTGGCGTTCACTGGCGTGCTCTGGCGTGCATTGACGTGCTCTTGCGTGCACTGGCGTGCTCTGGCGTGCACTGGCGTGCTCTGGCGTGCATTGAATTTCTCTGGCGTGCACTGGCGTGCTCTGGCGTGCACTGGCGTGCTCTGGCGGGCTCTGGCGTGCTCTGACGGGCACTGGCGTGCTCTGGATTGCACTGGCTTGCTCTGGCGTGCACTTGCGTGCTCTGACGTGCTCTGTCGTGCTCTGGCGTGCTCTGCTTTGCAGAACTCAAGTGCTTGACAATAGAAATTCACTACCCGACAATAGAACTCAAATAACTTGAATAATTTTTAAAAATTCAAGTGCTTTGATGTGCGTTTATCTCAAACTTTTTGTTCATGATTTGCTCTATAAATTTATTGGTTCAATAGACTTGAAATGGTGTATTGGACATTGATTTACACATCCTGTAATTAAAAAATGGTTTTAACAAGTAAAAAAAATATTATAGCAACTTCAAGTGCTGAGCTGTTCTCTGCTGTGCTCTACCGTGCTCTGGCGTGCACTGGCGTGCTCTGGCGTGCTTTGGCGTGCACTGTCGTGCTCTGGTGTGAATTGGCGTGCTCTGGCGTGCACTGGCGTGCTCTGGCGTGCTCTGTCGTGCTCTGGCGTGTACTGGCGTGCACTGGCGTGCTCTGGTGTGCTCTGGCGTGCTCTGGCGTGCTCTGGCTTGCTCTGGCGTGCATTGACGTGCACTTGCGTGCTCTGGCGTGCACTGGTGTGCTCTGGCGTGCACTGGCGTGCTCTGGCGAGCTCTGGCGTGCATTGACGTGCTCTGACGTGCACTGGCGTGCTCTGGTGTTAATTGGCGTGCACTGGCGTGCTCTGGCGTGCTCTGGCGTTTACTGGCGTGCTCTGGCGTTTACTGGCGTGCTCTGGCGTGCACTGGCGTGCTCTGGCGTGCACTGGCTTGCTCTGGCGTGCACTGGCGTGCTCTGGCGTGCTCTCGCGTGCACTGGCGTGCTTTGGCGTGCACTGGCGTGCTCTGGTGTGAATTGGCGTGCACTGGCGTGCACTGGCGTGCTCTGGCGTGCTCTGTCGTGCTCTGTCGTGCACTGGCGTGCACTGGCGTGCTCTGGTGTGAATTGGCGTGCTCTGGCGTGCACTGGCGTGCTCTGGTATGAATTGGCGTACTCTGGTGTGCATTGGCGTGCTCTGGCGTGCACTGGCGTGCTCTGGTATGAATTGGCGTACTCTGGCGTGCATTGGCGTGCTCTGGCGTGCACTGGCGTGCACTGGCGTGCTCTGGCGTGCACTGGCGTGCTCTGGCGTGCATTGACGTGCTCTGGCGTGCACTGGCGTTCTCTGGTGTGAATTGGCGTGCTCTGGCGTGCTCTGGCGTGCTCTGGCTTGCACTGGCGTGCATTGACGTGCACTGGCGTGCTCTGACGTGCAATAGTGTGGTCTGGCGTGCACTGGCGTGCTCTGGTGTGCACTGGCGTGCTCTGGCGTGCTCTGGCGTGCACTGGCGTGCTCTGGCGTGCATTGACGTGCTCTGACGTGCACTGGCGTGCTCTGGTGTGAATTGGCGTGCTCTGGCGTGCTCTGGCGTGCACCGGCGTGCACTGGCGTGCTCTGGCGTGCACTGGCGTGCTCTGGCGTGCACTGGCGTGCACTGGCGTGCTCTGGCGTGCTCTGGCGTGCTCTGGCGTGCTCAGGCGTGCACTGGCGTGCTCTGGCTTGCTCTGGCGTGCATTGACGTGCTCTGACGTGCACTGGCGTGCTCACGTGTGAATTGGCGTGCTCTGGCTTGCTCTGGCTTGCACTAGCGTGCTCTGGCGTGCACTGGCGTGCTCTGGCGTGCATTGACGTGCTCTGACGTGCACTGGCGTGCTCTGGTGTGAATTGGCAGCTCTGCCGTGCACTGGCGTGCTCTGGCGTGCTCTGTCGTGCTCTGTCGTGGACTGTCGTGCACTGGCGTGCTCTGGTGTGAATTGGCGTGCTCTGGCGTGCACTGGCGTGCTCTGGTGTGAATTGGCGTGCTCTGGCGTGCACTGGCGTGCTCTGGCAAGCTCTGTCGTGCTCTGGCGTGTACTGGCGTGCACTGGCGTGCTCTGGCGTTCACTGGTGTGCTCTGGCGTGCACTGGCGTAATCTGGCGTGCACTGGCGTGCACTGGCGTGCTCTGGTGTGAATTGGCGTGCTCTGGCGTGCACTGGCGTGCTCTGGCGTGCACTAGCGTGCTCTGGCGTGCATTGACCTGCTCTGACGTGCACTGGCGTGCTCTGGTGTGAATTGGCGTGCTCTGGCGTGCACTGGCGTGCTCTGGTGTGAATTGGCGTGCTCTGGCGTGCTCTGTCGTGCTCTGGCGTGTACTGGCGTGCACTGGCGTGCTCTGGTGTGAATTGGCGTGCTCTGGCGTGCACTGGCGTGTTCTGGTGTGAATTGGCGTTCACTGGCGTGCTCTGGCGTGCACTGGCGTGCTCTGGCGTGCATTGACGTGCTCTGGCGTGCACTGGCGTGCTCTGGCGTGCACTGGCGTGCTCTGGCGTGCATTGACGTGCTCTGGCGTGCACTGGCGTGCTCTGGCGTGCACTGGTGTGCTCTGGCGTGCACTGGCGTGCTCTGGCGTGCTCTGGCGTGCACTGGCGTGCTTTGGCGTGCACTGGCGTGCTCTGGTGTGAATTGGCGTGCTCTGGCGTGCACTGGCGTGCTCTGTCGTGCTCTGTCGTGGACTGGCGTGCAATGGCGTTCTCTGGTGTGAATTGGCGTGCTCTGGCGTGCACTGGCGTGCTCTGGTTTGAATTGGCGTACTCTGGCGTGCACTGGCGTGCTTTGGCGTGCATTGACGTGCTCTGGCGTGCACTGGCGTGCTCTGGCGTGCACTGGCGTGCTCTGGCGTGCACTGGCGTGCTCTGGCGTGCACTGGCGTGCTCTGGCGTGCACTGGCGTGCTCTGGCATGCATTGACGTGCTCTGGCGTGCACTGGCGTGCTTTTGCGTGCAGTGGCGTGCTCTGGCGTGCATTGTAATGTACGTATTTATATGTACGTATTTATATGGCGTGGCGTGCTCTGGCGTGCATTGACGTGCTCTGGCGTGCACTGGCGTGCTCTGTAGTGCCTCGGCGTGCTCTGGCGTGCACTGGCGTGCTCTTGTGTGAATTGGCGTGCCCTGGCGTGCTCTGGCGTGCTCTGGCGTGTACTGGCGTACTGTGGCGTGCACTAGCGTGCTCTGGCGTGCACTGGCGTGCTCTGGCTTGCATTGACGTGCTCTGGCGTGCACTGGCGTGCTCTTATGTGAATTGGTTTTGCTCTGGCGTGCTCTGGCGTGCACTGGCATGCACTGGCGTGCTCTGGTGTGCACTGGCGTGCTCTGGCGTGCACTGGCGTGCACTGGCGTGCACTGGCGTGCTCTGGCGTGCACTGGCGTGCTCTGGCTTGCTCTGGCGTGCACTGGCGTGCACTGGCGTGCTCTGGCGTGCACTGGCGTACTCTGGTGTGAATTGGCGTGCACTGGCGTGCACTGGCGTGCTGTGGTGTTCTCTGTCGTGCTCTGGCGTGCTCTGCTATGCAGAACTCAAGTGCTTGACAATAGAAATCCACTACCCGACAATAGAACTAAAATAACTTGAATAATTTTTAAAAATTCAAGTGCTGTGATGTGCGTTTTTTCTAAAACTTTTTGTTCATGATTTGCTTTATAAATTTATTGATTCAATAGACTTGAAATGGTGTATTGGACATTGATTTACACATCCTGTAATTAAAAAATGGTTTTAACAAGTGAAAAAAATATTATAGCAACTTCAAGTGCTGAGCTGTTCCCTGCTGTGCTCTACCGGGCTCTGGCGTGCACTGGCGTGCTCTGGCGTGCTCTGGCGTGCACTGGCGTGCTCTGGCGTTTACTGGGGTGCTCTGGCGAGCACTAGCGTGCTCTGGCGTGCACTGCCGTGCTCTGGTGTGCACTGGCATGCTCTGGCGTGCACTTGCGTGCTCTGGAGTGCACTGGCGTGCTCTGGCGTGCACTGGCGTGCACTGGCGTGCTTTGGCGTGCACTGGCTTGCTCTGGTGTGAATTGGCGTGCACTGGCGTGCACTGGCGTGCTCTGGCGTGCTCTGTCGTGCTCTGTCGTGCACTGGCGTGCTCTGGTGTGAATTGGCGTGCTCTGGCGTGCTCTGGTTTGAATTGGCGTACTCTGGCGTGCACTGGCGTGCTCTGGCGTGCACTGACGTGCTTTGGCGTGCATTGACGTGCTCTGGCGTGCACTGGCGTGTTCTGGCATGCTCTGGTGTGTGAATTGGCGTGCTCTAGCGTGCACTGGCGTGCTTTGGTGTGAATTGGCGTGCTCTGGGGTGCATTGAATTGCTCTGGCGTGCACTGGCGTGCTCTGGCGTGCACTGGCGTGCTCTGGCGTGCACTGGCGTGCTCTGGCGTGCACTGGCGTGCTCTGGCGTGCACTGGCGTGCTCTGGCGGGCACTGGCGTGCTCTGACGTGCACTGACGTGCACTGGCGTGCTCTGGTGTGCACTGGCGTGCTCTGGCGTGCACTGCGTGCTTTGGCATGCACTTGCGTGCTCTGGCGTGCTCTGGCGTGATCTGGCTTGCTCTGGCGTGCATTTAAGTGCTCTGGCGTGCACTGGCGTGCACTGGCGTGCTCTGGCGTGCACTGGCGTGCTCTGGCGTGCACTGGCGTGCTCTGGCGTGCACTGGCGTGCTCTGGCGTTCTCTAGCGTGCACTGGCGTGCTCTGGCGTGCTCTGGCGTGCTCTGGCGTGCACTGGCGTGCTCTGGTGTGAATTGGCGTGCTCTGGCGTGCTCTGGCGTGCACTGGCGTGCTCTGGTGTGAATTAGCGTGCACTGGCGTGCTCTGGCGTGCACTGGCGTGCTCTGGCGTGCATTGACGTGCTCTTACGTGCACTGGCGTGCTCTGGCGTGCATTGACGTGCTCTTACGTGTACTGGCGTGCTCTGGCGTGCTCTGGTGTGAATTGGCGTGCTCTGGCGTGCACTGGCGTGCTCTGGTGTGAATTGGCGTGCTCTGGCGTGCATTGAATTGCTCTGGCGTGCACTGGCGTGCTCTGGCGGGCACTGGCGTGCTCTGACGGGCACTGGCGTGCTCTGGCGTGCACTGGCTTGCTCTGGCGTGCACTGGCTTTCTCTGGTGTGAATTGGCGTGCTCTGGCGTGCACTGGCGAGCTCTGTCGTGCACTGGCGTGCTCAGGCGTGCATTGACGTGCTCGTGCGTGCACTGGCGTGCTCTGGCGTGCACTGGCATGCTCTGGCGTGCATTGACGTGCTCGTGCGTGCACTGGCGTGCTCTGGCGTGCACTGGCTTGCTCTGGCGTGCACTGGCGTGCTCTGGCGTGCTCTGCTTTGCAGAACTCAAGTGCTTGACAATAGAAATTCACTACCCGACAATAGAACTCAAATAATTTGAATAATTTTTAAAAATTCAAGTGCTGTGATGTGCGTTTTTTTTCAAACTTTTTGTTCATGATTTTCTCTATAAATTTATTGATTAAATAGACTTGAAATGGTGTATTGGACATTGATTTACACATCCTGTAATTAAAAAATGGTTTTAACAAGTGAAAAAAATATTATAGCAACTTCAAGTGCTGAGCTGTTCTCTGATATGCTCTACCGTGCTCTGGCGTGCACTGGCGTGCACTGGCGTTCTCTGGCGTTCTTTGGCGTGCTCTGGCGTGCTCTGGCGTACTCTGGCTTGCTCTGGCGTGCATTGACGTGCTCTGGCGTGCTCTGGCGTATACTGGCGTACTCTGGTGTGAATTGGCGTGCACTGGCGTGCACTGGCGTGCTCTGGCGTGCATGGACGTGCTCTGCTATGCAGAACTCAAGTGCTTGACAATAGAAATCCACTACCCGACAATAGAACTCAAATAACTTGATTAATTTTTAAAAATTCAAGTGCTGTGATTTGCGTTTTTCTAAAACTTTGTGTTCATGATTAGCTCTATAAATTTATTGATTCAATAGACTTGAAATGGTGTATTGAACATTGATTTACACATCCTGTAATTAAAAAATTGTTTAAACAAGTAAAAAAAAATATTATAGCAACTTCAAGTGCTGAGCTGTTCTCTGCTGTGCTCTACCTTGCTCTGGCGTGCATTGGCGTGCATTGGCGTGCTCTGGCGTGCTCTGGCGTGCTCTGGCGTGCTCTGGCTTATGCTGGCGTCCACTGGAGTGCTCTGGCGTGCACTGGAGTGCTCTGGCGTGCACTGGAGTGCTCTGGCGTGCACTGGAGTGCTCTGGCGTGCACTGGCGTGCTCTGGTGTGAAATGGCGTGCTCTGGCGTGCACTGGCATGCTTTGGCGTGCACTGGCGTACTCTGCCAGAGCTGCCAGCTCAATGGTTTTAACAAGTGAAAAAAATATTATAGCAACTTCAAGTGCTGAGCTGTTCTCTGCTGTGCTCTACCGTATTCTGCTGTGCACCGGCGTGCTCTGGCGTGCTCTGGCGTGCTCTGGCGTGCTCTGGCTTGCTCGTGCGTTCATTGACGTGCTCTGGCGTGCTCTGCTATGCAGAACTCAAGTGCTTGACAGTAGAAATCCACTACCCGAAAATAGAACTCAAATAACTTGATTAATTTTTAAAAATTCATGTGCTGTGATGTGCGTTTTTCTAAAACTTTTTGTTCATGATTAGCTCTAAAAATTTATTGATTCAATAGACTTGAAATGGTGTATTGGATATTGATTTACACATCCTGTAATTAAAAAATGGTTTTAACAAGTGAAAAAAATATTATAGCAACTTCAAGTGATGAGCTGTTCTCTGCTGTGCTCTACCGTATTCTGCTGTGCACCGGCGTGCTCTGGCGTGCTCTGGCGTGCTCTGGCTTGCTCGTGCGTTCATTGACGTGCTCTGGCGTGCTCTGGCGTGCACTGGCGTGCTCTGGTGTGAATTGGCGTGCACTGGCGTGCACTGGCGTGCACTGGCGTGCTCTGGTGTGAATTGGCTTGCTCTGGCGTGCATTGAATTGCTCTGGCGTGCACTGGCGTGCTTTGGCGGGCACTGGCGTGCTCTGACGGGCACTTGGGTGCTCTGGCGTGCACTGGCTTGCTCTAGCGTGCACTGGCGTGCTTTGGCGTGCACTTGCGTGCTCTGGCGTTATCTGGCGTGCTCTGGCGTGCTCTGGCTTGCTCTGGCGTGCATTGAAGTGCTCTGGCTTGCACTGGCGTGCACTTGCGTGCTCCCGCGTGCACTTGCGTGCTCTGGCGTGCACTGGCGTGCTCTGGCGTGCACTGGCGTGCTCTGGCGTGCACTGGCGTGCTCTGGCGTGCACTGGCGTGCTCTGGCGTGCACTGGCGTGCTCTGGCGTGCACTGGCGTGCTCTGGCGTGCACTGGCGTGCTCTGGCGTGCACTGGCGTGCTCTGGCGTGCACTGGCGTGCTCTGGCGTGCACTGGCGTGCACTGGCGTGCACTGGCGTGCTCTGGCGTGCACTGGCGTGCTTTGGCGTGCTCTGGCGTGCTCTGGCGTGCTCTGGCGTGCTCTAGCGTGCTCTAGCGTGCACTGGCTTGCTCTGGCGTGCACTGGCGTGCTCTGGTGTGAATTGGCGTGCTCTGGCGTGCACTGGCGTGCTCTGGTGTGAATTGGCGTGCTCTGGCGTGCTCTGGCGTGCTCTGTCGTGCTCTGGCGTGCTCTGCTATGCAGATCTCAAGTGCTTGACAATAGAAATCCACTACCCAACAATAGAACTCAAATAACTTGAATAATTTTTAAAAATTCAAGTGATGTGTAAGCGTTTTTCTAAAACTTTTTGTTCATGATTAGCTCTATAAATTTATTGATTCAATAGACTTGAAATGGTGTATTGGACATTGATTTATACATCCTGTAATTAAAAAATGGTTTTAACAATTGAAAAAAATATTATAGCAAATTCAAGTGCTGAGCTGTTCTCTGCTGTGCTCTACCGTATTCTGGCGTGCACTGGCGTGCTCTGGCGTGCTCTGGCTTGCTCTGGCGTGCTCTGGCGTTCTCTGGCGTGTACTGGCGTGCACTGGCGTGCTCTTGCGTGCGCTGGCGTGCTCTTGCGTGCATTGACGTGCTCTGGCGTGCACTGATGTGCTCTGGTGTGAATTGGCGTGCTCTGGCGTGCACTGGCGTGCTCTGGTGTGTAATGGCGTTTTCTGGCATGCATTGGCGTGCTCTGGCGTGCACTGGCGTGCTCTGGCGTGCACTGGCGTGCTCTGGTGTGAATTGGCGTGCTCTGGCGTGCACTGGCGTGCTCTGGCGTGCACTGGCGTGCTCTGGCGTGCTCTGGCGTGCTCTGGCGTGCACTGGCGTAATCTGGCGTGCACTGGCGTGCTCTGGCGTGCACTGGCGTGCACTGGCGTGCTCTGGCGTGCACTGGCGTGCTCTGGCGTGCACTGGCGTGCACTGGTGTGCTCTGGCGTGCACTGGCGTGCTCTGGTGTGAATTGGCGTGCTCTGGCGTGCACTGGCGTGCTCTGGCGTGCTCTGTCGTGCTCTGGCGTGCTCTGCCAATCAGAACTCAAGTGCTTGACAATAGAAATCCACTACCCGACAATAGAACTCAAATAACTTGAATAATTATTAACAATTAAAGTGCCGTAATGTGCGTTTTTCTAAAACTTTTTGTTCATGATTAGCTCTATAAATTTATTGATTCAATAGACTTGAAATGGTGTATTGGACATTGATTTACACATCCTGTAATTAAAAAATGGTTTTAACAAGTGAAAAAAATATTATAGCAACTTCAAGTGCTGAGCTGTTCTCTGCTGTGCTCTACCGTATTCTGCTGTGCACCGGCGTGCTCTGGCGTGCTCTGGCGTGCTCTGGCTTGCTCGTGCGTTCATTGACGTGCTCTGGCGTGCTCTGGCGTGCACTGGCGTGCTCTGGTGTGAATTGGCGTGCACTGGCGTGCACTGGCGTGCTCTGGTGTGAATTGGCGTGCTCTGGCGTGCATTGAATTGCTCTGGCGTGCACTGGCGTGCTCTGGCGGGCACTTGCGTGCTCTGACGGGCACTGGCGTGGTCTGGCGTGCATTGGCATGCTCTGGCGTGCACTGGCGTGCTTTGGCGTGCACTGGCGTGCTCTGGCGTGCTCTGGCGTGCACTGGCGTGCACTGGCGTGCTCCCGCGTGCACTTGCGTGCTCTGGCGTGCACTGGCGTGCTCTGGCGTGCACTGGCGTGCTCTGGCGTGCACTGGCGTGCACTGGCGTGCACTGGCGTGCTCTGGCGTGCACTGGCGTGCTTTGGCGTGCTCTGGCGTGTTCTGGCGTGCTCTGGCGTGCTCTGGCGTGCACTGGCGTGCTCTAGCGTGCACTGGCTTGCTCTGGCGTGCACTGGCGTGCTCTGGTGTGAATTGGCGTGCTCTGGCGTGCACTGGCGTGCTCTGGTGTGAATTGGCGTGCTCTGGCTTGCTCTGGCGTGCACTGGCGTGCTCTGGCGTGCTCTGTCGTGCTCTGGCGTGCTCTGCTATGCAGATCTCAAGTGCTTGACAATAGAAATCCACTACCCGACAATAGAACTCAAATAACTTGAATAATTTTTAAAAATTCAAGTGCTGTGATGTGCGTTTTTCTAAAACTTTTTGTTCATGATTTGCTTTATAAATTTATTGATTCAATAGACTTGAAATGGTGTATTGGACATTGATTTACACATCCTGTAATTAAAAAATGGTTTTAACAAGTAAAAAAAATATTATAGCAACTTCAAGTGCTGAGCTGTTCTCTGCTGAGCTCTACCGTGCTCTGGCGTGCACTGGCGTGCTCTGGCGTGCTCTGGCTTGCTCTGGCGTGCATTGACGTGCACTGGCGTGCTCTGGCGTGCACTGGTGTGCTCTGGCGTGCACTGGCGTGCTCTGGCGTGCTCTGCTGTGCATAACTCATTTGCTTGACAATAGAAATCCACTACCCGACAATAGAACTCAAATAACTTGAATAATTTTTAAAAATTCAAGTGCTGTGATGTGCGTTTTTCTAAAACTTTTTGTTCAGGATTTGCTTCATAAATTTATTGAATCAATAGACTTGAAATGGTGTATTGGACATTGATTTACACATCCTGTAATTAAAAAATGGTTTTAACAAGTAAAAAAAATATTATAGCAACTTCAAGTGCTGAGCTGTTCTCTGCTGTGCTCTACCGTGCTCTGGCGTGCACTGGCGTGCTCTGGCGTGCTCTGGCTTGCTCTGGCGTGCATTGACGTGCACTGGCGTGCTCTGGCGTGCACTGGTGTGCTCTGGCGTGCACTGGTGTGCTCTGGCGTGCACTGGCGTGCTCTGGCGTGCACTGGCGTGCTCTGGCGTGCACTGGCGTGCTCTGGCGTGCACTGGCGTGCTCTGGCGTGCACTGGCGTGCTCTGGCGTGCACTGGCGTGCTCTGGCGTGCACTGGCGTGCTCTGGCGTGCACTGGCGTGCTCTGGCGTGCACTGGCGTGCTCTGGCGTGCACTGGCGTGCTCTGGCGTGCACTGGCGTGCTCTGGCGTGCACTGGCGTGCTCTGGCGTGAATTGGCGTGCTCTGGCGTGCACTGGCGTGCTCTGGCGTGCACTGGCGTGCTCTGGCGTGCCTCGGCGTGCTCTGGCGTGCACTGGCGTGCTCTTGTGTGAATTGGCATGCTCTGGCGTGCTCTGGCGTGCTCTGGCGTGTACTGGCGTACTGTGGCGTGCACTAGCGTGCTCTGGCGTGCACTGGCGTGCTCTGGCTTGCATTGACGTGCTCTGGCGTGCACTGGCGTGCTCTTATGTGAATTGGTTTTGCTCTGGCGTGCTCTGGCGTGCTCTGGTGTGCACTGGCGTGCTCTGGCGTGCACTGGCGTGCTCTGCGTGCACTGGCGTGCTCTGGCTTGCTCTGGCGTGCACTGGCGTGCACTGGCGTGCTCTGGCGTGCACTGGCGTGCACTGGCGTGCTCTGGCGTGCACTGGCGTGCTCTGGTGTGAATTGGCGTGCACTGGCGTGCACTGGCGTGCTGTGGTGTTCTCTGTCGTGCTCTGGCGTGCTCTGCTATGCAGAACTCAAGTGCTTGACAATAGAAATCCACTACCCGACAATAGAACTCAAATAACTTGAATAATTTTTAAAAATTCAACTGCTGTGATGTGCGTTTTTCTAAAACTTTTTGTTCATGATTTGCTTTATAAATTTATTGATTCAATAGACTTGAAATGGTGTATTGGACATTGATTTACACATCCTGTAATTAAAAAATGGTTTTAACAAGTAAAAAAAATATTATAGCAACTTCAAGTGCTGAGCTGTTCTCTGCTGTGCTCTACCGTGCTCTGGCGTGCACTGGCGTGCTCTGGCGTGCTCTGGCGTGCACTGGCGTGCTCTGGCGTGCACTGGCGTGCTCTGGCGTGCACTGGCGCGCTCTGGCGTGCACTGGCGTGCTCTGGCGTGCTCTGGCGTGCACTGGCGTGCTTTGGCGTGCACTGTCGAGCTCTGGTGTGAATTGGCGTGCTCTGGCGTGCACTGGCGTGCTCTGGCGTGCTCTGTCGTGCTCTGGCGTGAACTGGCGTGCACTGGCGTGCTCTGGCGTGCCCTGGCGTGCTCTGGCGTGCTCTGGCTTGCTCTGGCGTGCATTGACGTGCACTTGCGTGCTCTGGCGTGCACTGGTGTGCTCTGACGTGCACTGGCGTGCTCTGGCGTGCACTGGCGTGCTCTGGCGTGCTCTCGCGTGCACTAGCGTGCTTTGGCGTGCACTGTCGTGCTCTGGTGTGAATTGGCGTGCTCTGGCGTGCACTGGCGTGCTCTGGCGTGCTCTGTCGTGCTCTGGCGTGTACTGGCGTGCACTGGCGTGCTCTGGTGTGATTTGGCGTGCTTTGGCGTGCACTGGCGTGCTCTGGCGTGCTCTGGCTTACTCTGGCGTGCATTGACGTGCACTTGCGTGCTCTGGCGTGCACTGGTGTGCTCTGGCGTGCACTGGCGTGCTCTGGCGAGCTCTGGTGTTCATTGACGTGCTCTGACGTGCACTGGCGTGCTCTGGTGTTAATTGGCGTGCACTGGCGTGCTCTGGCGTGCTCTGGCGTTTACTGGCGTGCTCTGGCGTTTACTGGCGTGCTCAGGCGTTTACTGGCGTGCTCTGGCGTGCACTGGCGTGCTCTGGCGTGCACTGGCGTGCTCTGGCGTGCACTGGCTTGCTCTGGCGTGGACTGGCGTGCACTGGCGTTCTTTTGCGTGCACTGGCGTGCTCTGGCGTGCATTGACGTGCTCTGGCGTGCACTGGCGTGCTCTGGTGTGAATTGGCGTGCTCTGGCGTGCTCTGGCGTGCTCTGGCTTGCTCTGGCGTGCATTGACGTGCACTGGCGTGCTCTGGCGTGCTCTGGCGTGCTCTGGCGTGAATTGGCGTGCACTGGCGTGCACTGGCGTGCTCTGGCGTGCACTGGCGTGCACTGACGTGCTCCGGCGTGCTCTGGCGTGCTCTGGCGTGCTCTGGCGTGCACTGGCGTGCTCTGGCTTGCTCTGGCGTGCATTGACGTGCACTGGCGTGCTCTGGCGTGCACTGGTGTGCTCTGGCGTGCTCTGGCGTGCATTGACGTGCTCTGACGTGCACTGGCGTGCTCTGATGTGAATTGGCGTGCTCTGGCGTGCACTGGCGTGCTCTGGCGTGCACTGGCGTACTCTGGCGTGCACTGGCGTGCTTTGGCGTGCACTGGCGTGCTCTGGTGTGAATTGGCGTGCTCTGGCGTGCACTGGCGTGCTTTGGCGTGCACTGGCGTGCTCTGGTGTGAATTGGCGTGCTCTGGCGTGCACTGGCGTGCTCTGGTGTGAATTGGCGTGCTCTGGCGTGCTCTGGCGTGCTCTGGCTTGCTCTGGCGTGCATTGACGTGCACTGGCGTGCTCTGGCGTGCACTGGCGTGCTCTGGCGTGCACTGGCGTACTCTGGCGTGCACTGGCGTGCTCTGGCGTGCACTGGCGTGCTCTGGCGTGCACTGGCGTGCTTTGGCGTGCACTGGCGTGCTCTGGTGTGAATTGGCGTGCTCTGGCGTGCACTGGCGTGCTCTGTCGTGCTCTGTCGTGCATTGGCTTGCACTGGCGTGCTCTGGTGTGAATTGGCGTGCTTTGGCGTGCACTGGCGTGCTCTGGCGTGCTCTGGCGTGCTCTGGCGTGCTCTGGTGTGAATTGGCGTGCTCTGGCGTGCACTTGCGTGCTCTGGCGTGCTCTGTCGTGCTCTGGCGTGCTCTGCTATGCAGATCTCAAGTGCTTGACAATAGAAATCAACTACCCGACAATAGAACTCAAATAACTTGAATAATTTTTAAAAATTCAAGTGCTGTGATGTGCGTTTTTCTAAAACTTTTTGTTCATGATTTGCTTTATAAATTTATTGATTCAATAGACTTGAAATGGTGTATTGGACATTGATGTACACATCCTGTAATTAAAAAATGGTTTTAACAAGTGAAAAAAATATAATAGCAACTTCAAGTGCTGAGCTGTTCTCTGCTGTGCTCTACCATATTCTGGCGTGCATTGGCGTGCTCTGGCGTGGTCTGGCGTGGTCTTGCTTGATCTGGCGTGCATTGACGTGCTCTGGCGTGCTCTGGCGTGCACTGGCGTGCTCTGGTGTGAATTTGCGTGCACTGGAGTGCACTGGCGTGCTCTGGCGTGCACTGGCATGCTCTGGCGGGCACTGGCGTGCTTTGGCGTGCACTTGCGTGCTCTGGCGTTCACTGGCGTGCTCTGGCGTGCATTGACGTGCTCTTGCGTGCACTGGCGTGCTCTGGCGTGCACTGGCGTGCTCTGGCGTGCATTGAATTTCTCTGGCGTGCACTGGCGTGCTCTGGCGTGCACTGGCGTGCTCTGGCGGGCTCTGGCGTGCTCTGACGGGCACTGGCGTGCTCTGGATTGCACTGGCTTGCTCTGGCGTGCACTTGCGTGCTCTGACGTGCTCTGTCGTGCTCTGGCGTGCTCTGCTTTGCAGAACTCAAGTGCTTGACAATAGAAATTCACTACCCGACAATAGAACTCAAATAACTTGAATAATTTTTAAAAATTCAAGTGCTTTGATGTGCGTTTATCTCAAACTTTTTGTTCATGATTTGCTCTATAAATTTATTGGTTCAATAGACTTGAAATGGTGTATTGGACATTGATTTACACATCCTGTAATTAAAAAATGGTTTTAACAAGTAAAAAAAATATTATAGCAACTTCAAGTGCTGAGCTGTTCTCTGCTGTGCTCTACCGTGCTCTGGCGTGCACTGGCGTGCTCTGGCGTGCTTTGGCGTGCACTGTCGTGCTCTGGTGTGAATTGGCGTGCTCTGGCGTGCACTGGCGTGCATTGACGTGCACTTGCGTGCTCTGGCGTGCACTGGTGTGCTCTGGCGTGCACTGGCGTGCTCTGGCGAGCTCTGGCGTGCATTGACGTGCTCTGACGTGCACTGGCGTGCTCTGGTGTTAATTGGCGTGCACTGGCGTGCTCTGGCGTGCTCTGGCGTTTACTGGCGTGCTCTGGCGTTTACTGGCGTGCTCTGGCGTGCACTGGCGTGCTCTGGCGTGCACTAGCGTGCTCTGGCGTGCACTGGCTTGCTCTGGCGTGCACTGGCGTGCTCTGGCGTGCTCTCGCGTGCACTGGCGTGCTTTGGCGTGCACTGGCGTGCTCTGGTGTGAATTGGCGTGCACTGGCTTGCTCTGGCGTCCACTGGCGTGCTCTGGCGTGCTCTCGCGTGCACTGGCGTGCTCTGTCGTGCACTGGCGTGCTCTGGTGTGAATTGGCGTGCTCTGGCGTGCACTGGCGTGCTCTGGTATGAATTGGCGTACTCTGGTGTGCATTGGCGTGCTCTGGCGTGCACTGGCGTGCTCTGGTATGAATTGGCGTACTCTGGCGTGCATTGGCGTGCTCTGGCGTGCACTGGCGTGCACTGGCGTGCTCTGGCGTGCACTGGCGTGCTCTGGCGTGCATTGACGTGCTCTGGCGTGCACTGGCGTTCTCTGGTGTGAATTGGCGTGCTCTGGCGTGCTCTGGCGTGCTCTGGCTTGCACTGGCGTGCATTGACGTGCACTGGCGTGCTCTGACGTGCAATAGTGTGGTCTGGCGTGCACTGGCGTGCTCTGGTGTGCACTGGCGTGCTCTGGCGTGCTCTGGCGTGCACTGGCGTGCTCTGGCGTGCATTGACGTGCTCTGACGTGCACTGGCGTGCTCTGGTGTGAATTGGCGTGCTCTGGCGTGCTCTGGCGTGCACCGGCGTGCACTGGCGTGCTCTGGCGTGCACTGGCGTGCTCTGGCGTGCACTGGCGTGCACTGGCGTGCTCTGGCGTGCTCTGGCGTGCTCTGGCGTGCTCAGGCGTGCACTGGCGTGCTCTGGCTTGCTCTGGCGTGCATTGACGTGCTCTGACGTGCACTGGCGTGCTCACGTGTGAATTGGCGTGCTCTGGCTTGCTCTGGCTTGCACTAGCGTGCTCTGGCGTGCACTGGCGTGCTCTGGCGTGCATTGACGTGCTCTGACGTGCACTGGCGTGCTCTGGTGTGAATTGGCAGCTCTGCCGTGCACTGGCGTGCTCTGGCGTGCTCTGTCGTGCTCTGTCGTGGACTGTCGTGCACTGGCGTGCTCTGGTGTGAATTGGCGTGCTCTGGCGTGCACTGGCGTGCTCTGGTGTGAATTGGCGTGCTCTGGCGTGCACTGGCGTGCTCTGGCAAGCTCTGTCGTGCTCTGGCGTGTACTGGCGTGCACTGGCGTGCTCTGGCGTTCACTGGTGTGCTCTGGCGTGCACTGGCGTAATCTGGCGTGCACTGGCGTGCACTGGCGTGCTCTGGTGTGAATTGGCGTGCTCTGGCGTGCACTGGCGTGCTCTGGCGTGCACTAGCGTGCTCTGGCGTGCATTGACCTGCTCTGACGTGCACTGGCGTGCTCTGGTGTGAATTGGCGTGCTCTGGCGTGCACTGGCGTGCTCTGGTGTGAATTGGCGTGCTCTGGCGTGCTCTGTCGTGCTCTGGCGTGTACTGGCGTGCACTGGCGTGCTCTGGTGTGAATTGGCGTGCTCTGGCGTGCACTGGCGTGTTCTGGTGTGAATTGGCGTTCACTGGCGTGCTCTGGCGTGCACTGGCGTGCTCTGGCGTGCATTGACGTGCTCTGGCGTGCACTGGCGTGCTCTGGCGTGCACTGGCGTGCTCTGGCGTGCATTGACGTGCTCTGGCGTGCACTGGCGTGCTCTGGCGTGCACTGGTGTGCTCTGGCGTGCACTGGCGTGCTCTGGCGTGCTCTGGCGTGCACTGGCGTGCTTTGGCGTGCACTGGCGTGCTCTGGTGTGAATTGGCGTGCTCTGGCGTGCACTGGCGTGCTCTGTCGTGCTCTGTCGTGGACTGGCGTGCAATGGCGTTCTCTGGTGTGAATTGGCGTGCTCTGGCGTGCACTGGCGTGCTCTGGTTTGAATTGGCGTACTCTGGCGTGCACTGGCGTGCTTTGGCGTGCATTGACGTGCTCTGGCGTGCACTGGCGTGCTCTGGCGTGCACTGGCGTGCTCTGGCGTGCACTGGCGTGCTCTGGCGTGCACTGGCGTGCTCTGGCGTGCACTGGCGTGCTCTGGCATGCATTGACGTGCTCTGGCGTGCACTGGCGTGCTTTTGCGTGCAGTGGCGTGCTCTGGCGTGCATTGTAATGTACGTATTTATATGTACGTATTTATATGGCGTGGCGTGCTCTGGCGTGCATTGACGTGCTCTGGCGTGCACTGGCGTGCTCTGTAGTGCCTCGGCGTGCTCTGGCGTGCACTGGCGTGCTCTTGTGTGAATTGGCGTGCTCTGGCGTGCTCTGGCGTGCTCTGGCGTGTACTGGCGTACTGTGGCGTGCACTAGCGTGCTCTGGCGTGCACTGGCGTGCTCTGGCTTGCATTGACGTGCTCTGGCGTGCACTGGCGTGCTCTTATGTGAATTGGTTTTGCTCTGGCGTGCTCTGGTGTGCACTGGCGTGCTCTGGCGTGCACTGGCGTGCACTGGCGTGCACTGGCGTGCTCTGGCGTGCACTGGCGTGCTCTGGCTTGCTCTGGCGTGCACTGGCGTGCACTGGCGTGCTCTGGCGTGCACTGGCGTACTCTGGTGTGAATTGGCGTGCACTGGCGTGCACTGGCGTGCTGTGGTGTTCTCTGGCGTGCTCTGGCGTGCTCTGCTATGCAGAACTCAAGTGCTTGACAATAGAAATCCACTACCCGACAATAGAACTAAAATAACTTGAATAATTTTTAAAAATTCAAGTGCTGTGATGTGCGTTTTTTCTAAAACTTTTTGTTCATGATTTGCTTTATAAATTTATTGATTCAATAGACTTGAAATGGTGTATTGGACATTGATTTACACATCCTGTAATTAAAAAATGGTTTTAACAAGTGAAAAAAATATTATAGCAACTTCAAGTGCTGAGCTGTTCCCTGCTGTGCTCTACCGGGCTCTGGCGTGCACTGGCGTGCTCTGGCGTGCTCTGGCGTGCTCTGGCGTGCTCTGGCGTTTACTGGGGTGCTCTGGCGAGCACTAGCGTGCTCTGGCGTGCACTGCCGTGCTCTGGTGTGCACTGGCATGCTCTGGCGTGCACTTGCGTGCTCTGGAGTGCACTGGCGTGCTCTGGCGTGCACTGGCGTGCTTTGGCGTGCACTGGCTTGCTCTGGTGTGAATTGGCGTGCACTGGCGTGCACTGGCGTGCTCTGGCGTGCTCTGTCGTGCTCTGTCGTGCACTGGCGTGCTCTGGTGTGAATTGGCGTGCTCTGGCGTGCTCTGGTTTGAATTGGCGTACTCTGGCGTGCACTGGCGTGCTCTGGCGTGCACTGACGTGCTTTGGCGTGCATTGACGTGCTCTGGCGTGCACTGGCGTGTTCTGGCGTGCACTGGCGTGCTCTGGCGTGCACTGGCGTGCACTGGCGTGCTCTGGCGTGCACTGGCGTGTTCTGGCGTGCACTGGCGTGCTCTGGCGTGCACTGGCGTGCACTGGCGTGCTCTGGCGTGCACTGGCGTGCTCTGGCGTGCACTGGCGTGCTTTGGCGTGCACTGGCGTGCTCTGGGGTGAATTGGCGTGCACTGGCGTGCTTTGGCGTGCACTGGCGTGCACTGGCGTGCTCTGTCGTGCTCTGTCGTGCACTGGCGTGCACTGGCGTGCTCTGTCGTGCTCTGTCGTGCTCTGGCGTGCACTGGCGTGCTCTGGCAAGCTCTGTCGTGCTCTGGCGTGTACTGGCGTGCACTGGCGTGCTCTGGCGTTCACTGGTGTGCTCTGGCGTGCACTGGCGTAATCTGGCGTGCACTGGCGTGCACTGGCGTGCTCTGGTGTGAATTGGCGTGCTCTGGCGTGCACTAGCGTGCTCTGGCGTGCATTGACCTGCTCTGACGTGCACTGGCGTGCTCTGGTGTGAATTGGCGTGCTCTGGCGTGCACTGGCGTGCTCTGGTGTGAATTGGCGTGCTCTGGCGTGCTCTGTCGTGCTCTGGCGTGTACTGGCGTGCACTGGCGTGCTCTGGTGTGAATTGGCGTGCTCTGGCGTGCACTGGCGTGTTCTGGTGTGAATTGGCGTTCACTGGCGTGCTCTGGCGTGCATTGACGTGCTCTGGCGTGCACTGGCGTGCTCTGGCGTGCACTGGCGTGCTCTGGCGTGCATTGACGTGCTCTGGCGTGCACTGGCGTGCTCTGGCGTGCACTGGTGTGCTCTGGCGTGCACTGGCGTGCTCTGGCGTGCTCTGGCGTGCACTGGCGTGCTTTGGCGTGCACTGGCGTGCTCTGGTGTGAATTGGCGTGCTCTGGCGTGCTCTGGCGTGCTCTGTCGTGCTCTGTCGTGGACTGGCGTGCAATGGCGTTCTCTGGTGTGAATTGGCGTGCTCTGGCGTGCACTGGCGTGCTCTGGTTTGAATTGGCGTACTCTGGCGTGCACTGGCGTGCTTTGGCGTGCATTGACGTGCTCTGGCGTGCACTGGCGTGCTCTGGCGTGCACTGGCGTGCTCTGGCGTGCACTGGCGTGCTCTGGCGTGCACTGGCGTGCTCTGGCGTGCACTGGCGTGCTCTGGCATGCATTGACGTGCTCTGGCGTGCACTGGCGTGCTTTTGCGTGCAGTGGCGTGCTCTGGCGTGCATTGTAATGTACGTATTTATATGTACGTATTTATATGGCGTGGCGTGCTCTGGCGTGCATTGACGTGCTCTGGCGTGCACTGGCGTGCTCTGTAGTGCCTCGGCGTGCTCTGGCGTGCACTGGCGTGCTCTTGTGTGAATTGGCGTGCTCTGGCGTGCTCTGGCGTGCTCTGGCGTGTACTGGCGTACTGTGGCGTGCACTAGCGTGCTCTGGCGTGCACTGGCGTGCTCTGGCTTGCATTGACGTGCTCTGGCGTGCACTGGCGTGCTCTTATGTGAATTGGTTTTGCTCTGGCGTGCTCTGGCGTGCACTGGCATGCACTGGCGTGCTCTGGTGTGCACTGGCGTGCTCTGGCGTGCACTGGCGTGCACTGGCGTGCACTGGCGTGCTCTGGCGTGCACTGGCGTGCTCTGGCTTGCTCTGGCGTGCACTGGCGTGCACTGGCGTGCTCTGGCGTGCACTGGCGTACTCTGGTGTGAATTGGCGTGCACTGGCGTGCACTGGCGTGCTGTGGTGTTCTCTGTCGTGCTCTGGCGTGCTCTGCTATGCAGAACTCAAGTGCTTGACAATAGAAATCCACTACCCGACAATAGAACTAAAATAACTTGAATAATTTTTAAAAATTCAAGTGCTGTGATGTGCGTTTTTTCTAAAACTTTTTGTTCATGATTTGCTTTATAAATTTATTGATTCAATAGACTTGAAATGGTGTATTGGACATTGATTTACACATCCTGTAATTAAAAAATGGTTTTAACAAGTGAAAAAAATATTATAGCAACTTCAAGTGCTGAGCTGTTCCCTGCTGTGCTCTACCGGGCTCTGGCGTGCACTGGCGTGCTCTGGCGTGCTCTGGCGTGCACTGGCGTGCTCTGGCGTTTACTGGGGTGCTCTGGCGAGCACTGGCGTGCTCTGGCGTGCACTGCCGTGCTCTGGTGTGCACTGGCATGCTCTGGCGTGCACTTGCGTGCTCTGGAGTGCACTGGCGTGCTCTGGCGTGCACTGGCGTGCTTTGGCGTGCACTGGCTTGCTCTGGTGTGAATTGGCGTGCACTGGCGTGCACTGGCGTGCTCTGGCGTGCTCTGTCGTGCTCTGTCGTGCACTGGCGTGCTCTGGTGTGAATTGGCGTGCTCTGGCGTGCTCTGGTTTGAATTGGCGTACTCTGGCGTGCACTGGCGTGCTCTGGCGTGCACTGACGTGCTTTGGCGTGCATTGACGTGCTCTGGCGTGCACTGGCGTGTTCTGGCGTGCACTGGCGTGCTCTGGCGTGCACTGGCGTGCACTGGCGTGCTCTGGCGTGCACTGGCGTGTTCTGGCGTGCACTGGCGTGCTCTGGCGTGCACTGGCGTGCACTGGCGTGCTCTGGCGTGCACTGGCGTGCTCTGGCGTGCACTGGCGTGCTTTGGCGTGCACTGGCGTGCTCTGGGGTGAATTGGCGTGCACTGGCGTGCTTTGGCGTGCACTGGCGTGCACTGGCGTGCTCTGTCGTGCTCTGTCGTGCACTGGCGTGCACTGGCGTGCTCTGTCGTGCTCTGTCGTGCACTGGCGTGCACTGGCGTGCTCTGGCGTGCTCTGTCGTGCTCTGGCGTGTAGTGGCGTGCACTGGCGTGCTCTGGTGTGAATTGGCGTGCTCTGGCGTGCACTGGCGTGCTCTGGTGTGAATTGGCGTGCTCTGGCGTGCTCTGTCCTGCTCTGGCGTGTACTGGCGTGCACTGGCGTGCTCTGGTGTGAATTGGCGTGCTCTGGCGTTTACTTGCGTGCTCTGGTGTGAATTGGCGTGCACTGGCGTGCTCTGGCGTGCACTGGCGTGCTCTGGCGTGCACTGGCGTGCTCTGGCGTGCACTGGCGTGCTCTGGCGTGCACTGGCGTGCTCTGGCGTGCACTGGCGTGCTCTGGCGTGCTCTGGCGTTCATTGACGTGCTATGACGTGCACTGGCGTGCTCTGGTGTGAATTGGCGTGCTCTGGCGTGCACTGGCGTGCTCTGGTGTGAATTGGCGTGCACTGGCGTGCTCTGGCGTGCTCTGTCGTGCTCTGGCGTGTACTGGCGTGCACTGGCGTGCTCTGGCGTTCACTGGTGTGCTCTGGCGTGCACTGGCGTGCTCTGGCGTGCACTGGCGTGCACTGGCGTGCTCTGGCGTGCATTGACGTGCTCTGACGTGCACTGGCGTGCTCTGGTGTGAATTGGCGTGCTCTGGCGTGCACTGGCGTGCTCTGGCGTGCAATGGTGTGCTCTGGCGTGCTCTGTCGTGCTCTGGCGTGCTCTGCTATGCAGAACTCAAGTGCTTGACAATAGAAATCCACTACCCGACAATAGAACTCAAATAACTTGAATAATTTTTAAAAATTCAAGTGCTGTGATGTGCGTTTTTCTAAAACTTTTTGTTCATGATTTGCTCTATAAATTTATTGATTCAATAGACTTGAAATGGTGTATTGGACATTGATTTACACATCCTGTAATTAAAAAATGGTTTTAACAAGTGAAAAAAATATTATAGCAACTTCAAGTGCTGAGCTGTTCTCTGCTGTGCTCTACCGTGCTCTGGCGTGCACTGGCGTGCTCTGGCGTGCACTGGCGTGCTCTGGCGTGCACTGGCGTGCTTTGGCGTGCACTGGCGTGCTCTGGTGTGAATTGGCGTGCACTGGCGTGCATTGACGTGCTCTGGCGTGCTCTGTCGTGCTCTGTCGTGCACTGTCGTGCACTGGCGTGCTCTGGTGTGAATTGGCGTGCTCTGGCGTGCTCTGGCGGTCTCTGGCGTGCACTGGCGTGCTCTGGCGTGCTCTGGCGTGCATTGACGTGCTCTGGCGTGCACTGGCGTGCTCTGGCGTGCACTGGCGTGCTCTGGCGTGCATTGACGTGCTCTGGCGTGCACTGGCGTGCTCTGGCGTGCACTGGTGTGCTCTGGCGTGCACTGGCGTGCTCTGGCGTGCTCTGGCGTGCACTGGCGTGCTTTGGCGTGCACTGGCGTGCTCTGGTGTGAATTGGCGTGCTCTGGCGTGCACTGGCGTGCTCTGTCGTGCTCTGTCGTGGACTGGCGTGCAATGGCGTTCTCTGGTGTGAATTGGCGTGCTCTGGCGTGCACTGGCGTGCTCTGGTTTGAATTGGCGTACTCTGGCGTGCACTGGCGTGCTTTGGCGTGCATTAACGTGCTCTGGCGTGCACTGGCGTGCTCTGGCGTGCACTGGCGTGCTCTGGCGTGCACTGGCGTGCTCTGGCGTGCACTGGCGTGCTCTGGCGTGCACTGGCGTGCTCTGGCATGCATTGACGTGCTCTGGCGTGCACTGGCGTGCTTTTGCGTGCAGTGGCGTGCTCTGGCGTGCATTGTAATGTACGTATTTATATGTACGTATTTATATGGCGTGGCGTGCTCTGGCGTGCATTGACGTGCTCTGGCGTGCACTGGCGTGCTCTGTAGTGCCTCGGCGTGCTCTGGCGTGCACTGGCGTGCTCTTGTGTGAATTGGCGTGCTCTGGCGTGCTCTGGCGTGCTCTGGCGTGTACTGGCGTACTGTGGCGTGCACTAGCGTGCTCTGGCGTGCACTGGCGTGCTCTGGCTTGCATTGACGTGCTCTGGCGTGCACTGGCGTGCTCTTATGTGAATTGGTTTTGCTCTGGCGTGCTCTGGTGTGCACTGGCGTGCTCTGGCGTGCACTGGCGTGCACTGGCGTGCACTGGCGTGCTCTGGCGTGCACTGGCGTGCTCTGGCTTGCTCTGGCGTGCACTGGCGTGCACTGGCGTGCTCTGGCGTGCACTGGCGTACTCTGGTGTGAATTGGCGTGCACTGGCGTGCACTGGCGTGCTGTGGTGTTCTCTGGCGTGCTCTGGCGTGCTCTGCTATGCAGAACTCAAGTGCTTGACAATAGAAATCCACTACCCGACAATAGAACTAAAATAACTTGAATAATTTTTAAAAATTCAAGTGCTGTGATGTGCGTTTTTTCTAAAACTTTTTGTTCATGATTTGCTTTATAAATTTATTGATTCAATAGACTTGAAATGGTGTATTGGACATTGATTTACACATCCTGTAATTAAAAAATGGTTTTAACAAGTGAAAAAAATATTATAGCAACTTCAAGTGCTGAGCTGTTCCCTGCTGTGCTCTACCGGGCTCTGGCGTGCACTGGCGTGCTCTGGCGTGCTCTGGCGTGCTCTGGCGTGCTCTGGCGTTTACTGGGGTGCTCTGGCGAGCACTAGCGTGCTCTGGCGTGCACTGCCGTGCTCTGGTGTGCACTGGCATGCTCTGGCGTGCACTTGCGTGCTCTGGAGTGCACTGGCGTGCTCTGGCGTGCACTGGCGTGCTTTGGCGTGCACTGGCTTGCTCTGGTGTGAATTGGCGTGCACTGGCGTGCACTGGCGTGCTCTGGCGTGCTCTGTCGTGCTCTGTCGTGCACTGGCGTGCTCTGGTGTGAATTGGCGTGCTCTGGCGTGCTCTGGTTTGAATTGGCGTACTCTGGCGTGCACTGGCGTGCTCTGGCGTGCACTGACGTGCTTTGGCGTGCATTGACGTGCTCTGGCGTGCACTGGCGTGTTCTGGCGTGCACTGGCGTGCTCTGGCGTGCACTGGCGTGCACTGGCGTGCTCTGGCGTGCAGTGGCGTGTTCTGGCGTGCACTGGCGTGCTCTGGCGTGCACTGGCGTGCACTGGCGTGCTCTGGCGTGCACTGGCGTGCTCTGGCGTGCACTGGCGTGCTTTGGCGTGCACTGGCGTGCTCTGGGGTGAATTGGCGTGCACTGGCGTGCTTTGGCGTGCACTGGCGTGCACTGGCGTGCTCTGTCGTGCTCTGTCGTGCACTGGCGTGCACTGGCGTGCTCTGTCGTGCTCTGTCGTGCTCTGGCGTGCACTGGCGTGCTCTGGCAAGCTCTGTCGTGCTCTGGCGTGTACTGGCGTGCACTGGCGTGCTCTGGCGTTCACTGGTGTGCTCTGGCGTGCACTGGCGTAATCTGGCGTGCACTGGCGTGCTCTGGTGTGAATTGGCGTGCTCTGGCGTGCACTGGCGTGCTCTGGCGTGCACTAGCGTGCTCTGGCGTGCATTGACCTGCTCTGACGTGCACTGGCGTGCTCTGGTGTGAATTGGCGTGCTCTGGCGTGCACTGGCGTGCTCTGGTGTGAATTGGCGTGCTCTGGCGTGCTCTGTCGTGCTCTGGCGTGTACTGGCGTGCACTGGCGTGCTCTGGTGTGAATTGGCGTGCTCTGGCGTGCACTGGCGTGTTCTGGTGTGAATTGGCGTTCACTGGCGTGCTCTGGCGTGCATTGACGTGCTCTGGCGTGCACTGGCGTGCTCTGGCGTGCACTGGCGTGCTCTGGCGTGCATTGACGTGCTCTGGCGTGCACTGGCGTGCTCTGGCGTGCACTGGTGTGCTCTGGCGTGCACTGGCGTGCTCTGGCGTGCTCTGGCGTGCACTGGCGTGCTTTGGCGTGCACTGGCGTGCTCTGGTGTGAATTGGCGTGCTCTGGCGTGCTCTGGCGTGCTCTGTCGTGCTCTGTCGTGGACTGGCGTGCAATGGCGTTCTCTGGTGTGAATTGGCGTGCTCTGGCGTGCACTGGCGTGCTCTGGTTTGAATTGGCGTACTCTGGCGTGCACTGGCGTGCTTTGGCGTGCATTGACGTGCTCTGGCGTGCACTGGCGTGCTCTGGCGTGCACTGGCGTGCTCTGGCGTGCACTGGCGTGCTCTGGCGTGCACTGGCGTGCTCTGGCGTGCACTGGCGTGCTCTGGCATGCATTGACGTGCTCTGGCGTGCACTGGCGTGCTTTTGCGTGCAGTGGCGTGCTCTGGCGTGCATTGTAATGTACGTATTTATATGTACGTATTTATATGGCGTGGCGTGCTCTGGCGTGCATTGACGTGCTCTGGCGTGCACTGGCGTGCTCTGTAGTGCCTCGGCGTGCTCTGGCGTGCACTGGCGTGCTCTTGTGTGAATTGGCGTGCTCTGGCGTGCTCTGGCGTGCTCTGGCGTGTACTGGCGTACTGTGGCGTGCACTAGCGTGCTCTGGCGTGCACTGGCGTGCTCTGGCTTGCATTGACGTGCTCTGGCGTGCACTGGCGTGCTCTTATGTGAATTGGTTTTGCTCTGGCGTGCTCTGGCGTGCACTGGCATGCACTGGCGTGCTCTGGTGTGCACTGGCGTGCTCTGGCGTGCACTGGCGTGCACTGGCGTGCACTGGCGTGCTCTGGCGTGCACTGGCGTGCTCTGGCTTGCTCTGGCGTGCACTGGCGTGCACTGGCGTGCTCTGGCGTGCACTGGCGTACTCTGGTGTGAATTGGCGTGCACTGGCGTGCACTGGCGTGCTGTGGTGTTCTCTGTCGTGCTCTGGCGTGCTCTGCTATGCAGAACTCAAGTGCTTGACAATAGAAATCCACTACCCGACAATAGAACTAAAATAACTTGAATAATTTTTAAAAATTCAAGTGCTGTGATGTGCGTTTTTTCTAAAACTTTTTGTTCATGATTTGCTTTATAAATTTATTGATTCAATAGACTTGAAATGGTGTATTGGACATTGATTTACACATCCTGTAATTAAAAAATGGTTTTAACAAGTGAAAAAAATATTATAGCAACTTCAAGTGCTGAGCTGTTCCCTGCTGTGCTCTACCGGGCTCTGGCGTGCACTGGCGTGCTCTGGCGTGCTCTGGCGTGCACTGGCGTGCTCTGGCGTTTACTGGGGTGCTCTGGCGAGCACTGGCGTGCTCTGGCGTGCACTGCCGTGCTCTGGTGTGCACTGGCATGCTCTGGCGTGCACTTGCGTGCTCTGGAGTGCACTGGCGTGCTCTGGCGTGCACTGGCGTGCTTTGGCGTGCACTGGCTTGCTCTGGTGTGAATTGGCGTGCACTGGCGTGCACTGGCGTGCTCTGGCGTGCTCTGTCGTGCTCTGTCGTGCACTGGCGTGCTCTGGTGTGAATTGGCGTGCTCTGGCGTGCTCTGGTTTGAATTGGCGTACTCTGGCGTGCACTGGCGTGCTCTGGCGTGCACTGACGTGCTTTGGCGTGCATTGACGTGCTCTGGCGTGCACTGGCGTGTTCTGGCGTGCACTGGCGTGCTCTGGCGTGCACTGGCGTGCACTGGCGTGCTCTGGCGTGCACTGGCGTGTTCTGGCGTGCACTGGCGTGCTCTGGCGTGCACTGGCGTGCACTGGCGTGCTCTGGCGTGCACTGGCGTGCTCTGGCGTGCACTGGCGTGCTTTGGCGTGCACTGGCGTGCTCTGGGGTGAATTGGCGTGCACTGGCGTGCTTTGGCGTGCACTGGCGTGCACTGGCGTGCTCTGTCGTGCTCTGTCGTGCACTGGCGTGCACTGGCGTGCTCTGTCGTGCTCTGTCGTGCACTGGCGTGCACTGGCGTGCTCTGGCGTGCTCTGTCGTGCTCTGGCGTGTAGTGGCGTGCACTGGCGTGCTCTGGTGTGAATTGGCGTGCTCTGGCGTGCACTGGCGTGCTCTGGTGTGAATTGGCGTGCTCTGGCGTGCTCTGTCCTGCTCTGGCGTGTACTGGCGTGCACTGGCGTGCTCTGGTGTGAATTGGCGTGCTCTGGCGTTTACTTGCGTGCTCTGGTGTGAATTGGCGTGCACTGGCGTGCTCTGGCGTGCACTGGCGTGCTCTGGCGTGCACTGGCGTGCTCTGGCGTGCACTGGCGTGCTCTGGCGTGCACTGGCGTGCTCTGGCGTGCACTGGCGTGCTCTGGCGTGCACTGGCGTGCTCTGGCGTGCTCTGGCGTTCATTGACGTGCTATGACGTGCACTGGCGTGCTCTGGTGTGAATTGGCGTGCTCTGGCGTGCACTGGCGTGCTCTGGTGTGAATTGGCGTGCACTGGCGTGCTCTGGCGTGCTCTGTCGTGCTCTGGCGTGTACTGGCGTGCACTGGCGTGCTCTGGCGTTCACTGGGGTGCTCTGGCGTGCACTGGCGTGCTCTGGCGTGCACTGGCGTGCACTGGCGTGCTCTGGCGTGCATTGACGTGCTCTGACGTGCACTGGCGTGCTCTGGTGTGAATTGGCGTGCTCTGGCGTGCACTGGCGTGCTCTGGCGTGCAATGGTGTGCTCTGGCGTGCTCTGTCGTGCTCTGGCGTGCTCTGCTATGCAGAACTCAAGTGCTTGACAATAGAAATCCACTACCCGACAATAGAACTCAAATAACTTGAATAATTTTTAAAAATTCAAGTGCTGTGATGTGCGTTTTTCTAAAACTTTTTGTTCATGATTTGCTCTATAAATTTATTGATTCAATAGACTTGAAATGGTGTATTGGACATTGATTTACACATCCTGTAATTAAAAAATGGTTTTAACAAGTGAAAAAAATATTATAGCAACTTCAAGTGCTGAGCTGTTCTCTGCTGTGCTCTACCGTGCTCTGGCGTGCACTGGCGTGCTCTGGCGTGCACTGGCGTGCTCTGGCGTGCACTGGCGTGCTTTGGCGTGCACTGGCGTGCTCTGGTGTGAATTGGCGTGCACTGGCGTGCATTGACGTGCTCTGGCGTGCTCTGTCGTGCTCTGTCGTGCACTGTCGTGCACTGGCGTGCTCTGGTGTGAATTGGCGTGCTCTGGCGTGCTCTGGCGGTCTCTGGCGTGCACTGGCGTGCTCTGGCGTGCTCTGGCGTGCACTGGCGTGCTTTGGCGTGCACTGTCGTGCTCTGGTGTGAATTGGCGTGCTCTGGCGTGCACTGGCGTACTCTGGCGTGCTCTGTCGTGCTCTGGCGTGTACTGGCGTGCACTGGCGTGCTCTGGTGTGAATTGGCGTGCTCTGGCGTGCACTGGCGTGCTCTGGTGTGAATTGGCGTGCTCTGGCGTGCACTGGCGTGCTCTGGCGTGCTGTGGTGTGCTCTGGCGTGCTCTGTCGTGCTCTGGCGTGCTCTGCTATGCAGAACTCAAGTGCTTGACAATAGAAATCCACTACCCGACAATAGAACTCAAATAACTTGAATAATTTTAAAAAATTTAAGTGCTGTGATGTGCGTTTTTCTAAAACTTTTTGTTCGTGATTTGCTCTATAAATTTATTGATTCAATAGACTTGAAATGGTGTATTGGACATTGATTTACACATCCTGTAATTAAAAAATGGTTTTAACAAGTGAAAAAAATATTATAGCAACTTCAAGTGCTGAGCTGTTCTCTGCTGTGCTCTACCGTGCTCTGGCGTTCTCTGGCGTGCATTGACGTGCACTTGCGTGCTCTGGCGTGCACTGGCGTGCTCTGGCGTGCTCTGTCGTGCTCTGTCGTGCACTGGCGTGCACTGGCGTGCACTGGCGTGCTCTGGTGTGAATTGGCGTGCTCTGGCGTGCACTGGCGTGCTCTGGTGTGAATTGGCGTGCTCTGGCGTGCACTGGCGTGCTCTGGCGTGCTCTGTCGTGCTCTGGCGTGTACTGGCGTGCACTGGCGTGCTCTGGCGTGCATTGACGTGCACTTGCGTGCACTGGCGTGCTCTGGCGTGCATTGACGTGCACTGGCGTGCACTGGCGTGCTCTGGCGTGCTCTGGCGTGCACTGGCGTGCTCTGGCGTGCATTGACGTGCTCTGACGTGCACTGGCGTGCTCTGGTGTGAATTGGCGTGCACTGGCGTGCACTGTCGTGCACTGCCGTGCACTGGCGTGCTCTGGCGTGCTCTGTCGTGCTCTGTCGTCATCTGGCGTGCATTGGCGTGCTCTGGTGTGAATTGGCGTGCTCTGGCGTGCACTGGCGTGCTCTGGTGTGAATTGGCGTGCTCTGGCGTGCACTGGCGTGCTCTGGCGTGCTCTGTCGTGCTCTGGCGTGCACTGGCGTGCTCTAGCGTGCTCTAGCGTGCACTGGCTTGCTCTGGCGTGCATTGACGTGCTCTGACGTGCACTGGCGTGCTCTGGTGTGAATTGGCGGCTCTGGCGTGCACTGGCGTGCTCTGGCGTGCACTGGCGTGCTCTGGCGTGCACTGGCGTGCTCTGGCGTGCACTGGCGTGGTTTGCCGTGCACTGGCGTGCTCTGGTGTGAATTGGCGTGCACTGGCGTGCACTGTCGTGCTCTGTCGTGCTCTGTCGTGATCTGGCGTGCATTGGCGTGCTCTGGTGTGAATTGGCGTGCTCTGGCGTGCACTGGCGTGCTCTGGTGTGAATTGGCGTGCACTGGCGTGCTCTGGCGTGCTCTGTCGTGCTCTGGCGTGTACTGGCGTGCACTGGCGTGCTCTGGCGTTCACTGGTGTGCTCTGGCGTACACTGGCGTGCTCTGGCGTGCACTGGCGTGCTCTGGCGTGCATTGACGTGCTCTGACGTGCACTGGCGTGCTCTGGTGTGAATTGGCGTGCTCTGGCGTGCACTGGCGTGCTCTGGCGTGCACTGGTGTGCTCTGGCGTGCTCTGTCGTGCTCTGGCGTGCTCTGCTATGCAGAACTCAAGTGCTTGACAATAGAAATCCACTACCCGACAATAGAACTCAAATAACTTGAATAATTTTTAAAAATTCAAGTGCTGTGATGTGCGATTTTCTTAAACTTTTTGTTCATGATTTGCTCTATAAATTTATTGATTCAATAGACTTGAAATGGTGTATTGGACATTGATTTACACATCCTGTAATTAAAAAATGGTTTTAACAAGTGAAAAAAATATTATAGCAACTTCAAGTGCTGAGCTGTTCTCTGCTGTGCTCTACCGTGCTCTGGCGTGCACTGGCGTGCTCTGGCGTGCTCTGGCTTGCTCTGGCGTGCATTGACGTGCACTTGCGTGCTTTGGCGTGCACTGGTGTGCTCTGGCGTGCACTGGCGTGCTCTGGCGTGCTCTGGCGTGCACTGGCGTTCTCTGGCGTGCATTGACGTGCTCTGACGTGCACTGGCGTGCTCTGGTGTGAATTGGCGGCTCTGGCGTGCACTGGCGTGCTCTGGCGTGCACTGGCGTGCTCTGGCGTGCACTGGCGTGCTCTGGCGTGCACTGGCGTGCTCTGGCGTGCACTGGCGTGCTCTGGCGTGCACTGTTGTGCACTGGCGTGCACTGGCGTGCTCTGGCGTGCACTGGCGTGCTTTGGCGTGCACTGGCGTGCTCTGGTGTGAATTGGCCTGCACTGGCGTGCACTGGCGTGCTCTGTCGTGCTCTGTCGTGCTCTGTCGTGCACTGGCGTGCACTGGCGTGCTCTGGTGTGAATTGGCGTGCTCTGGCGTGCACTGGCGTGCTCTGGTGTGAATTGGCGTGCACTGGCGTGCACTGGCGTGCTCTGGCGTGCTCTGTCGTGCTCTGGCGTGCTCTGTCGTGCTCTGTCGTGTACTGGCGTGCACTGGCGTGCTCTGGTGTGAATTGGCGTGCTCTGGCGTTCACTGGCGTGCTCTGGTGTGAATTGGCGTGCACTGGCGTGCTCTGGCGTGCACTGGCGTGCTCTGGCGTGCATTGACGTGCTCTGGCGTGCATTGGCATGCTCTGGCGTGCACTGGCGTGCTCTGGCGTGCATTGACGTGCTCTGACGTGCACTGGCGTGCTCTGGTGTGAATTGGCGTGCTTTCTCGTGCTCTGTCGTGCACTGGCGTGCACTGGCGTGCTCTGGTGTGAATTGGCGTGCTTTGGCGTGCACTGGCATGCTCTGGTGTGAATTGGCGTGCACTGGCGTGCTCTGGCGTGCACTGGCGTGCTCTGGCGTGCATTGACGAGCTCTGGCGTGCACTGGCGTGCTCTGGCGTGCACTGGCGTGCTCTGGCGTGCATTGACGTGCTCTGACGTGCACTGGCGTGCTCTGGTGTGAATTGGCGTGCTCTGGCGTGCACTGGCGTGCTCTGGCGTGCTCTGTCGTGCTCTGGCGTGTACTGGCGTGCACTGGCGTGCTCTGGTGTGAATTGGCGTGCTCTGGCGTGCACTGGCGTGCTCTGGTGTGAATTGGCGTGCTCTGGCGTGCTCTGTCGTGCTCTGGCGTGTACTGGCGTGCACTGGCGTGCTCTGGTGTGAATTGGCGTGCTCTGGCGTGCACTGGCGTGCTCTGGTGTGAATTGGCGTGCACTGGCGTGCTCTGGCGTGCACTGGCGTGCTCTGGCGTGCATTGACGAGCTCTGGCGTGCACTGGCGTGCTCTGGCGTGCACTGGCGTGCTCTGGCGTGCATTGACGTGCTCTGACGTGCACTGGCGTGCTCTGGTGAGAATTGGCGTGCTCTGGCGTGCTCTGGCGTGCACTGGCGTGCACTGGCGTGCTCTGGCGTGCACTTGCGTGCTCTGGCGTGCACTGGCGTGCTCTGGCGTGCTCTGGCGTGCACTGGCGTGCTTTGGCGTGCACTGTCGTGCTCTGGTGTGAATTGGCGTGCTCTGGCGTGCACTGGCGTGCTCTGGCGTGTACTGGCGTGCACTGGCGTGCTCTGGTGTGAATTGGCGTGCTCTGGCGTGCACTGGCGTGCTCTGGTGTGAATTGGCGTGCACTGGCGTGCTCTGGCGTGCACTGGCGTGCTCTGGCGTGCACTGGCGTGCTCTGGCGTGCATTGACGTGCTCTGGCGTGCACTGGCATGCTCTGGCGTGCACTGGCGTGCTCTGGCGTGCATTGACGTGCTCTGACGTGCACTGGCGTTTTCTGGTGTGAATTGGCGTGCTCTGGCGTGCTCTGGCGTGCTCTGGCTTGCACTGGCGTGCACTGGCGTGCTCTGGCGTGCTCTGTCGTGCTCTGGCGTTTACTGGCGTGCACTGGCGTGCTCTGCTATGCAGAACTCAAGTGCTTGACAATAGAAATCCACTACCCGACAATAGAACTCAAATAACTTGAATAATTTTTAAAAATTCAAGTGCTGTGATGTGCGTTTTTCTAAAACTTTTTGTTCATGATTTGCTCTATAAATTTATTGATTCAATAGACTTGAAATGGTGTATTGGACATTGATTTACACATCCTGTAATTAAAAAATGGTTTTAACAAGTGAAAAAAATATTATAGCAACTTCAAGTGCTGAGCTGTTCTTTGCTGTGCTCTACTGTGCTCTGGCGTGCACTGGCGTGCTCTGGCGTGCTCTTGCGTGCTCTGGCTTGCTCTGGCGTGCACTGGCGTGCTCTGGCGTGCTCTGGCGTGCTCTGGCGTGCACTGGCGTTCTCTTGCGTGCATTGGCGTGCTCTGGCATGCTCTGGCGTGCTCTGGCGTGCACTGGCGTGCTCTGGCGTGCTCTTGCGTGCTCTTGCGTGCTCTGGCGTGCTCTGCTATGCAGAACTCAAGTGCTTGACAATAGAAATCCACTCCCCGTCAATAGAACTCAAATAACTTGAATATTTTTTTTAATTCAAGTGCTGTGATGTGCGTTTTTCTAAAACTTTTTGTTCATGATTTGCTCTATAAATTTATTGATTCAATAGACTTGAAATGGTGTATTGGACATTGATTTACACATCCTGTAATTAAAAAATGGTTTTAACAAGTGAAAAAAATATTATAGCAACTTCAAGTGCTGAGCTGTTCTCTACCGTGCTCTGGCGTGCACTGGCGTGCTCTTGCGTGCTCTGGCGTGCTCTAGCTTGCTCTGGCGTGCATTGACGTGCACTGGCGTGCTCTGGCGTGCACTGGTTTGCTCTGGCGTGCATTGACGTGCTCTGACGTGCACTGGCGTGCTCTGGTGTGAATTGGCGTGCTCTAGCGTTCACTGGCGTGCTCTGGCGTGCACTGGCGTGCTCTGGTGTGCATTGGCGTGCCCTGGCGTGCACTAGCGTGCTCTGGCGTGCTCTGGCGTGCACTAGCGTGCTCTGGCGTGCACTGGTGTGCTCTGGTGTGCTCTGGCGTGCACTGGCGTGCTCTGGCGTGCACTGGCGTGCTCTGGCGTGCTCTGGCTTGCACTGGCGTGCTCTGGCGTGCACTGGCGTGCTCTGGCGTGCACTGGCGTGCTCTGGCGTGCACTGGCGTGCTTTCGCGTGCACTGGCGTGCTCTTATGTGAATTGGCGTGCTCTGGCGTGCTCTGGCATACTGTGGCGTGCACTAGCGTGCTCTGGCGTGCACTGGCGTGCTCTGGCTTGCATTGACGTGCTCTGGCGTGCACTGGCGTGCTCTTATGTGAATTGGTTTTGCTCTGGCGTGCTCTGGCGTGCACTGGCGTGCACTGGCGTGCTCTGGTGTGCACTGGCGTGCTCTGGCGTGCACTGGCGTGCTCTGGCGTGCACTGGCGTGCTCTGGCGTGCTCTGGCGTGCACTGGCGTGCTCTGGCTTGCTCTGGCGTGCACTGGCGTGCAATGGCGTGCTCTGGTGTGAATTGGCGTGCACTAGCGTGCACTGGCGTGCTGTGGTGTGCTCTGTCGTGCTCTGGCGTGCTCTGCTATGCAGAACTCAAGTGCTTGACAATAGAAATCCACTACCCGACAATAGAACTCAAATAAATTGAATAATTTTTAAAAATTCAAGTGCTGTGATGTGCGTTTTACTAAAACTTTTTGTTCATGATTTGCTTTATAAATTTATTGATTCAATAGACTTGAAATGGTGTATTGGACATTGATTTACACATCCTGTAATTAAAAAATGGTTTTAACAAGTAAAAAAAAAATATTATAGCAACTTCAAGTGCTGAGCTGTTCTCTGCTGTGCTCTACCGTGCTCTGGCGTGCATTGGCGTGCTCTGGCGTGCTCTGGCGTGCACTGGCGTGCTCTGGCGTGCACTGGCGTGCTCTGTCGTGAATTGGCGTGCTCTGGCGTGCACTGGCGTGCTCTGGCGTGCACTGGCGTGCTCTGGCGTGCACTGGCGTGCTCTGGTGTGCACTGGCGTGCTCTGGCGTGCACTGGCGTGCTCTGGCGTTCACTGGCGTGCTCTGGCGTGCACTGGCGTGCTCTGGCGTGCACTGGCGTGCTCTTGCGTGCAGTGGCGTGCTCTGGCGTGCATTGACGTGCTCTGGCGTGCACTGGCGTGCTCTGGTGTGAATTGGCGTGCTCTGGCGTAAATTGACGTGCTCTGACGTGCACGGGCGTCCTCTGGTGTGAATTGGCGTGCTCTGGCGTGCTCTGGCGTGCTCTGGCGTGCTCTGGCGTGCTCTGGCAAGCTCTGGCGTGCACTGGCGCGCTCTGGCGTGCACTGGCGTGCTCTGACGTGCTCTGGCGTGCACTGGCGTTCTTTGGCGTGCACTGTCGTGCTCTGGTGTGAATTGGCGTGCTCTGGCGTGCACTGGCGTGCTCTGGCGTGCTCTGGCATGCTCTGGCGTTTACTGGCGTGCTCTGGCAGGCACTGGCTTGCTCTGGGGTGCACTGGCGTGCTCTGGCGTGCACTGGCGTGCTCTGGCGTGCACTGGCGTGCTCTGGTGTGCTCTGGCGTGCACTGGCGTGCTTTAGCGTGCACTGGCGTGCTCTGGTTTGAATTGGCGTGCACTGGCGTGCACTGGCGTGCTCTGGCGTGCTCTGTCGTGCTCTGTCGTGCACTGGCGTGCACTGGCGTGCTCTGGTGTGAATTGGAGTGCTCTGGCGTGCACTGGCGTGCTCTGGTTTGAATTGGCGTACTCTGGCGTGCACTGGCGTTCTCTGGCGTGCACTGGCGTGCTTTGGCGTGCATTGACGTGCTCTAACGTGCACTGGCGTGCTCTGGCGTGCACTGGCGTGCTCTGGCGTGCACTGTCGTGCTCTGGCGTGCACTGGCGTGCTCTGGCGTGCACTGGCGTGCTCTGGCGTGCACTGGCGTGCTCTGGCGTGCACTGGCGTGCTCTGGCGTGCACTGGCGTGCTCTGGCTTGCTCTGGCGTTCTCTGGCTTGCTCTGGCGTGCATTGACGTGCACTGGCGTGCTCTGGCGTGCAATGGTGTGCTCTGGCGTGCACTGGCGTGCTCTGGCGTGCACTGGCGTGCACTGGCGTGCTCTGGCGTGCTCTGGTGTGAATTGGCGTGCTCTGGCGTGCTCTGGCGTGCTTTGGCGTGCACTGGCGTGCACTGGCGTGCCCTGGCGTGCACTGGCGTGCCCTGGCGTGCACTGGCGTGCACTGGCGTGTACTGGCGTGCTCTGGCGTGCTCTGGCGTGCACTGGCGTGCTTTGGCGTGCACTGTCGTGCTCTGGTGTTAATTGGCGTGCTCTGGCGTGCTCTGTCGTGCTCTGGAGTGTACTGGCGTGCACTGGCGTGCTCTGGTGTGAAATGGCGTGCTCTGGCGTGCACTGGCGTGCACTGGCATGCTCTGGCGTGCTCTGGCGTGCACTGGCGTGCTTTGGTGTGCACTGTCGTGCTCTGGTGTTAATTGGCGTGCTCTGGCGTGCACTGGCGTGCTCTGTCGTGCTCTGTCGTGCTCTGGCGTGTACTGGCGTGCACTGGCGTGCTCTGGTGTGAATTGGCGTGCACTGGCGTGCACTGGCGTGCTGTGGTTTGCTCTGTCGTGCTCTGGCGTGCTCTGCTATGCAGAACTCAAGTGCTTGACAAGAGAAATCCACTACCCGACAATAGAACTCAAATAACTTGAATAATTTTTAAAAATTCAAGTGCTGTGATGTGCGTTTTTTTCAAACTTTTTGTTCATGATTTGCTTTATAATTTTATTGATTCAATAGACTTGAAATGGTGAATTGGACATTGATTTACACATCCTGTAATTAAAAAATGGTTTTAACAAGTGAAAAAATATTATAGCAACTTCAAGTGCTGAGCTGTTCTCTGCTGTGCTCTACCGTGCTCTGGCGTGCACTGGCGTGCTCTGGCGTGCTCTGGCTTGCTCTGGCGTGCATTGACGTGCTCTGGCGTGCACTGGCGTGCTCTGGCGTGCTCTGGCGTGCACTGGCGTATTCTGGCGTGCACTGGCGTGCTCTGGCGTGCTCTGGCGTGCACTGGCGTGCACTGGCGTGCTTTGGCGTGCACTGGCGTGCTCTGGTGTGAATTGGCGTGCTTTGGCGTGCACTGGCGTGCTCTGTCGTGCTCTGTCGTGCACTGTCGTGCACTGGCGTGCTCTGGTGTGAATTGGCGTGCTTTGGCGTGCTCTGGTTTGAATTGGTATACTCTGGCGTGCACTGGCGTGCTTTGGCGTGCATTGGCGTGCTCTGGCGTGCATTGACGTGCTCTGGCGTGCACTGGCGTGCTCTGGCGTGCTCTGGCGTGCTCTGGCGTGCACTGGCGTGCTTTGGCGTGCATTGGCGTGCTTTGGCGTGCATTGGCGTGCTCTGGCGTGCATTGACGTGCTCTGGCGTGCACTGGCGTGCTCTGGCGTGCATTGGCGTGCTCTGGCATGCACTGGCGTGCTCTGGTGTGAATTGGCGTGCTCTGGCGTGCTCTGGCGTGCACTGGCGTGCTCTGGCGTGCACTGAAGTGCTCTGGCGTGCTCTGGCGTGCACTGGCGTGCTTTGGCGTGCACTGTCGTGCTCTGGTGTGAATTGGCGTGCTCTGGCGTGCACTGGCGTGCTCTGGCGTGCTCTGGCGTGCTCTGGCGTGCTCTGGCGTGCATTAACGTGCTCTGACGTCACTGGCGTGCTCTGGTGTGAATTGGCGTGCTCTGGCGTACACTGGCGTGCTCTGGGTTGCATTGATGTGCTCTGGCGTGCACTGTTGCGCTCTGGCAAGCACTGGCGTGCTCTGGCTTGCTCTGGCGTGCATTGACCTGCTCTGACGTGCACTGGCGTGCTCTGGTGTGAATTGGCGTGCTCTTGCGTGCACTGGCGTGCTCTGGCGTGCACTGGCATGCTCTGGCGTTTAATGGCGTGCTCTGGCGTGCACTGGCGTGCTCTGGCGTTTAATGGCGTGCTCTGGCGTGCACTGGCGTGCTCTGGCGTGTACTGGCGTGCTCTGGCGTGCACTGGCGTGCTCTGGCGTACTTTGGCGTGCACTGGCGTGCTCTGGCGTGCACTGGCTTGCTCTGGCGTGCATTGACGGGCTCTGGCGTGCACTGGCGTGCTCTTGCGTGCACTGGCGTGCTCTGGCGTGCATTGACGTGCTCTGGCTTGCACTGGCGTGCTCTGGTGTGAATTGGCGTGCTCTGGCGTGCTCTGGCGTGCTCTGGCTTGCTCTGGCGTGCATTGACGTGCACTGGCGTGCTCTGGCGTGCACTGGTGTTAATTGGCGTGCTCTGGCGTGCACTGGCGTGCTCTGGCGTGCTCTAGCTTGCTCTGGCGTGCATTGACGTGCACTTGCGTGCTCTGGCGTGCACTGGTGTGCTCTGGCGTGCACTGGCGTGCTCTGGCGTGCTCTGGCGTGCACTGGCGTGCTTTTGCGTGCACTGGCGTGCTCTGGTGTGAATTGGCGTAAAATGGCGTGCACTGGCGTGCACTGGAGTGCTCTGGTGGCTCTGTCGTGCTCTGTCGTGCACTGGCGTGCACTGGTGTGAATTGGCGTGCTCTGGCGTGCACTGGCGTGCTCTGGTTTGAATTGGCGTACTCTGGCGTGCACTGGCGTGCTCTGGCGTGCACTGGCGTCCTTTGGCGTGCATTGACGTGCTCTGGCGTGCACTGGCGTGCTCTGGTGTGCACTGGCGTGCTCTGGCGTGCACTGGCGTAATCTGGCGTGCACTGGCGTGCTCTGGCGTGCATTAAAGTGCATTGACGTGCTCTGACGTGCACTGGCGTGCTCTGGTGTGAATTGGCGTGCTCTGGCGTGCACTGGCGTATTCTGGCGTGCACTAGCGTGCTCTGGCGTGCTTTGGCGTGCACTGGCGTGCTCTGGTGTGAATTGGCGTGCTCTGGCGTGCACTGGCGTGCTCTGGCGTGCTCTGGCGTGCTCTGGCGTGCTCTGGCGGGCATTGACGTGCTCTGACGTGCACTGGCGTGCTCTGGTGTGAATTGGCGTGCTCTGGCGTGCACTGGCGTGCTCTGGTGTGAATTGGCGTGCTCTGGCGTGCACTGGCGTGCTCTGGCGTGCTCTGGCGTGCTCTGGCGTGCATTGACGTGCTCTGACGTGCACTGGCGTGCTCTGGTGTGAATTGGCGTGCTCTGGCGTACACTGGCGTGCTCTGGTTTGAATTGGCGTACTCTGGCGTGCTTTGGCGTGCACTGGCGTGCTCTGGCGTTTAATGGCGTGCTCTGGCGTGCACTGGCGTGCTCTGGCGTTTAATGGCGTGCTCTGGCGTGCACTGGCGTGCTCTGGCGTGTACTGGCGTGCTCTGGCGTGCACTGGCGTGCTCTGGCGTGCTTTGGCGTGCACTGGCGTGCTCTGGCGTGCACTGGCTTGCTCTGGCGTGCATTGACGGGCTCTGGCGTGCTCTGGCGTGCACTGGCGTGCTCTGGCGTGCACTGGTATGCATTGGCGTGCCCTGGCGTGCACTAGCGTGCTCTAGCGTGCTCTGGCGTGCACTGGCGTGCTCTGGTGTGAATTTGCGTACTGTGGCGTGCACTAGCGTGCTCTGGCGTGCACTGGCGTGCTCTGGCTTGCATTGACATGCTCTGGCGTGCACTGGCGTGCTCTTATGTGAATTGGTTTTGCTCTGGAGTGCTCTGGCGTGCACTGGCTTGCTCTGGCGTGCAATGGCGTGTCTGGCGTGCTCTTGCATGCACTGGCGTGCTCTGCCGTGCTCTGGTGTAAATTGGCGTGCTCTGGCGTGCACTGGCGTGCTCTGGCGTGCACTGGTGTGCTCTGGCGTGCATTGACGTGCTCTGGCGTGCATTGGCGTGCTCTGGCGTGCACTGGCGTGCTCTGGCGTGCACTGGCGTGCTCTGGCGTGCTCTGGCGTGCTCTGGCGTGCACTGGCGTGCTCTGGCGTGCATTGACGTGCTCTGGCGTGCACTGGCGTGCTCTTGCGTGCACTGGCGTGCTCTGGCGTGCATTGACGTGCTCTGGCATGCACTGGCGTGCTCTGGTGTGAATTGGCGTGCTCTGGCGTGATCTGGCTTGCTCTGGCGTGCTCTGGCGTGCACTGGTGTGCTCTGGCGTGCACTGGCGTGCTCTGGTGTGCACTGGCGTGCTCTGGCGTGCACTGGCGTGCTCTGACGTGCACTTGCGTGCTCTGGTGTGAATTGGCGTGCTCTAGCGTGCACTGGCGTGCTCTGGCGTGCACTGGTTTGCTCTGGCGTGCATTGACGTGCTCTGACGTGCACTGGCGTGCTCTGGTGTGAATTGGCGTGCTCTAGCGTGCACTGGCGTGCTCTGGCGTGCACTGGCGTGCTCTGGTGTGCATTGGCGTACCCTGGCGTGCACTAGCGTGCTCTGGCGTGCTCTGGCGTGCTCTGGCTTGCATTGACGTGCTCTGGCGTGCACTGGCGTGCTCTGGCGTGCACTGGCGTGCTCTGGCGTGCACTGGCGTGCTCTGGCGTGCTCTGGCGTGCACTGGCGTGCTCTGGCTTGCTCTGGCGTGCAATGGCGTGCAATGGCGTGCTTTGGCGTACTGTGGCGTGCACTAGCCTGCTCTGGCGTGCACTGGCGTGCTCTGGCTTGCATTGACGTGCTCTGGCGTGCACTGGCGTGCTCTTATGTGAATTGGTTTTGCTCTGGCGTGCTCTGGCGTGCACTGGCGTGCACTGGCGTGCACTGGCGTGCTCTGGTGTGCACTGGCGTGCTCTGGCGTGCACTGGCGTGCTCTGGCGTGCACTGGCGTGCTCTGGCGTGCTCTGGCGTGCACTGGCGTGCTCTGGCTTGCTCTGGCGTGCAATGGCGTGCAATGGCGTGCTCTGGCGTGCACTGGCGTGCTCTGCTGTGAATTGGCGTGCACTAGCGTGCACTGGCGTGCTGTGGTGTGCTCTGTCGTGCTCTGGCGTGCTCTGCTATGCAGAACTCAAGTGCTTGACAATAGAAATCCACTACCCGACAATAGAACTCAAATAACTTGAATAATTTTTAAAAATTCAAGTGCTGTGATGTGCGTTTTTCTAAAACTTTTTGTTCATGATTTGCTTTATAAATTTATTGATTCAATAGACTTGAAATGGTGTATTGGACATTGATTTACACATCCTGTAATTAAAAAATGGTTTTAACAAATAAAAAAAATATTATAGCAACTTCAAGTGCTGAGCTGTTCTCTGCTGTGCTCTACCGTGCTCTGGCGTGCACTGGCGTGCTCTGGCGTGCTCTGGCGTGCACTGGCGTGCTCTGGCGTGCACTGGCGTGCTCTGGCGTGCACTGGCGTGCTCTGGCGTGCACTGGAGTGCTCTGGCGTGCACTGGCGTGCTCTGGCGTGAATTGGCGTGCTCTGGCGTGCACTGGCGTGCTCTGGCGTGCACTGGCGTGCTCTGGCGTGCAGTGGCGTGCTCTGGCGTGCAGTGGCGTGCTCTGGCGTGCACTGGCGTGCTCTGGCGTGCACTGGCGTGCTCTGGCGTGCAGTGGCGTGCTCTGGCGTGCACTGGCGTGCTCTGGCGTGCACTGGCGTGCTCTGGTGTGAATTGGCGTGCTCTGGCGTGCTCTGGCGTGCACTGGCGTGCTCTGGCGTGCATTGGCGTGCTCTGGCGTTCACTGGCGTGCTCTGGCGTGCACTGGCGTGCTCTGGCGTGCACTGATGTGCTCTTGCGTGCATTGAAGTGCTCTGGCGTGCACTGATGTGCTCTGGTGTGAATTGGCTTGCTCTGGCGTGCACTGGCGTGCTCTGGTGTGCACTGGCGTGCTCTGGCGTGCACTGGCGTGCTCTGGCGTTCACTGGCGTGCTCTGGCGTGCACTGGCGTGCTCTGGCGTGCACTGGCGTGCTCTTGCGTGCAGTGGCGTGCTCTGTCGTGCATTGACGTTCTCTGGCGTGCATTGACGTGCTCTGGCGTGCACTGGCGTACTCTGGTGTGAATTGGCGTGCTCTGGCTTGCTCTGGCGTGCTCTGGCTTGCTCTGGCGTGCATTGACGTGCACTGGCGTGCTCTGGCGTGCACTGGTGTGCTCTGGCGTGCACTGGCGTGCTCTGGTGTGCACTGGCGTGCACTGGCGTGCTCTGGCGTGCACTGGCGTGCTCTGGCGTGAATTGACGTGCTCTGACGTGCACGGGCGTGCTCTGGTGTGAATTGGCGTGCTCTGGCGTTCTCTGGCGTGCTCTGGCGTGCTCTGGCGTGCTCTGGCGTGCTCTTGCGTGCACTGGCGCGCTCTTGCGTGCACTGGCGTGCTCTGGCGTGCTCTGGCGTGCACTGGCGTGCTTTGGCGTGCACTGTCGTGCTCTGGTGTGAATTGGCGTGCTCTGGCGTGCACTGGCGTGCTCTGGCGTGCTCTGTCGTGCTCTGGCGTGTACTGGCGTGCACTGGCGTGCTCTGGTGTGATTTGGCGTGCTCTGGCGTGCACTGGCGTGCTCTGGCGTGCTCTGGCTTGCTCTGGCGTGCATTGACGTGCACTTACGTGCACTGGTGTGCTCTGGCATGCACTGGCGTGCTCTGGCGAGCTCTGGCGTGCATTGACGTGCTCTGACGTGCACTGGCGTGCTCTGGTGTTAATTGGCGTGCTCTGGCGTGCACTGGCGTGCTCTGGCGTGCATTGACGTGCTCTGGCGTGCACTGGCGTGCTCTGGCGTGCACTGGCGTGCTCTGGCGTGCACTGGCGTGCTCTGGTGTGCTCTGGCGTGCACTGGCGTGCTTTGGCGTGCACTGTCGTGCTCTGGTGTTAATTGGCGTGCTCTGGCGTGCACTGGCGTGCTCTGGCGTGCTCTGTCGTGCTTTGGCGTGCACTGGCGTGCTCTGGCGTGCACTGGCGTGCACTGGCGTGCACTGGCGTGCTCTTGCGTGCACTGGCGTGCTCTGGCGTGCATTGACGTGCTCTGGCGTGTACTGGCGTGCTCTGGTGTGAATTGGCGTGCTCTGGCGTGCTCTGGCGTGCTCTGGCTTGCTCTGGCGTGCATTGACGTGCACTGGCGTGCTCTGGCGTGCAATGGTGTTCTCTGGCGTGCACTGGCGTGCTCTGGTGTGCACTGGCGTGCTCTGGCGTGCTCTGGCGTGCTCTTGCGTGCATTGACTTGCTCTGGCGTGCACTGGCGTGCTCTGGTGTGAATTGGCGTGCTCTGGCGTGCTCTGGCTTGCTCTGGCGTGCGTTGACGTGCACTGGCGTGCTCTGGCGTGCAATGGTGTTCTCTGGCGTGCACTGGCGTGCTCTGGTGTGCACTGGCGTGCTCTGGCGTGCTCTGGCGTACACTGGCGTGCTCTGGCGTGCATTGACGTGCTCTTACGTGCACTGGCGTGCTCTGGTGTGAATTGGCGTGCTCTGGCGTTCACTGGTGTGCTCTGGCGTGCACTGGCGTGCTCTGGCGTGCACTGGCGTGCTCTGGCGTGCACTGGCGTGCTCTGGCGTGCACTGGCGTGCACTGGCGTGCTCTGGCGTGCTCTGGTGTGAATTGGCGTGCTCTGGCGTGCTTTGGCGTGCACTGGCGTGCTCTGGCGTGCACTGGCGTGCCCTGGCGTGCACTGGCGTGCTCTGGCGTGCACTGGCGTGCTTTGGCGTGCACTGTCGTGCTCTGGTGTTAATTGGCGTGCTCTGGCGTGCACTGGCGTGCTCTGGCGTGCTCTGTCGTGCTCTGGCGTGTACTGGCGTGCACTGGCGTGCTCTGGTGTGAATTGGCGTGCTCTGGCGTGCACTGGCGTGCTCTGATGTGAATTAGCGTGCTCTGGCGTGCACTGGCGTGCACTGGCATGCTCTGGCGTGCTCTGGCGTGCACTGGCGTGCTTTGGCGTGCACTGTCGTGCTCTGGTGTTCATTGGCGTGCTCTGGCGTGCACTGGCGTGCTCTGGCGTGCTCTGTCGTGCTCTGGCATGTACTTGCGTGCTCTGGCGTGCACTTGCGTGCTCTGGCGTGCACTGGCGTGCACTGGCGAGCTCTGGCATGCTCTGTCGTGCTCTGGCGTGCTCTGCTATGCAGAACTCAAGTGCTTGACAATAGAAATCCGCTACCCGACAATAGAACTCAAATAACTTGAATAATTTTTAAAAATTCAAGTGCTGTGATGTGCGTTTTTCTAAAAGTTTTTGTTCATGATTTGCTCTATAAATTTATTGATTCAATAGACTTGAAATGGTGTATTGGACATTGATTTATACATCCTGCAATTAAAAAATGGTTTTAACAAGTGAAAAAAAATATTATAGCAACTTCAAGTGCTGAGCTGTTCTTTGCTGTGCTCTACTGTGCTCTGGCGTGCACTGGCGTGCTATGGCGTGCTCTTGCGTGCTCTGGCTTGCTCTGGCGTGCACTGGCGTGCTCTGGCGTGCACTGGCGTGCTCTGGCGTGCACTGGCGTGCTCTGGCGTGCACTGGCGTGCTCTGGCGTGCAGTGGCGTGCTCTGGCGTGCACTGGCGTGCACTGGCGTGCACTGGCGTGCTCTGGCGTGCACTGGCGTGCTCTGGCGTGCACTGGCGTGCTCTGGTGTGCATTGGCGTGCTCTGGCGTGCTCTGGCGTGCACTGGCGTGCTCTGGCGTGCATTGGCGT
The DNA here is from genome assembly GCF_021234035.1 of Daphnia pulicaria. Lineage (NCBI taxonomy): Eukaryota > Metazoa > Arthropoda > Branchiopoda > Diplostraca > Daphniidae > Daphnia > Daphnia pulicaria. Next base: position 22,927,585 of record NC_060913.1, read on the forward strand.
GCTCTGGCGTGCACTGGCGTGCTCTGGCGTGCACTGGCGTGCTCTGGCGTGCACTGATGTGCTCTTGCGTGCATTGAAGTGCTCTGGCGTGCACTGATGTGCTCTGGTGTGAATTGGCTTGCTCTGGCGTGCACTGGCGTGCTCTGGTGTGCACTGGCGTGCTCTGGCGTGCACTGGCGTGCTCTGGCGTTCACTGGCGTGCTCTGGCGTGCACTGGCGTGCTCTGGCGTGCACTGGCGTGCTCTTGCGTGCAGTGGCGTGCTCTGTCGTGCATTGACGTTCTCTGGCGTGCATTGACGTGCTCTGGCGTGCACTGGCGTACTCTGGTGTGAATTGGCGTGCTCTGGCTTGCTCTGGCGTGCTCTGGCTTGCTCTGGCGTGCATTGACGTGCACTGGCGTGCTCTGGCGTGCACTGGTGTGCTCTGGCGTGCACTGGCGTGCTCTGGTGTGCACTGGCGTGCACTGGCGTGCTCTGGCGTGCACTGGCGTGCTCTGGCGTGAATTGACGTGCTCTGACGTGCACGGTCGTGCTCTGGTGTGAATTGGCGTGCTCTGGCGTTCTCTGGCGTGCTCTGGCGTGCTCTGGCGTGCTCTGGCGTGCTCTGGCGTGCACTGGCGCGCTCTGGCGTGCACTGGCGTGCTCTGGCGTGCTCTGGCGTGCACTGGCGTGCTTTGGCGTGCACTGTCGTGCTCTGGTGTGAATTGGCGTGCTCTGGCGTGCACTGGCGTGCTCTGGCGTGCTCTGTCGTGCTCTGGCGTGTACTGGCGTGCACTGGCGTGCTCTGGCGTGCATTGACGTGCTCTGGCGTGCACTGGCGTGCTCTGGCGTGCTCTGGCGTGCTCTGGCTTGCTCTGGCGTGCATTGACGTGCACTGGCGTGCTCTGGCGTGCAATGGTGTTCTCTGGCGTGCACTGGCGTGCTCTGGTGTGCACTGGCGTGCTCTGGCGTGCTCTGGCGTGCTCTGGCGTGCACTGGCGTGCTCTGGCGTGCATTGACGTGCTCTTACGTGCACTGGCGTGCTCTGGTGTGAATTGGCGTGCTCTGGCGTGCTCTGGCGTGCTCTGGCGTGCACTGGCGTGCTCTGGCGTGCACTGGCGTGCCCTGGCGTGCACTGGCGTGCCCTGGCGTGCACTGGCGTGCTCTGGCGTGCTCTGGCGTGCACTGGCGTGCTTTGGCGTGCACTGTCGTGCTCTGGTGTTAATTGGCGTGCTCTGGCGTGCACTGGCGTGCTCTGGCGTGCTCTGTCGTGCTCTAGCGTGTACTGGCGTGCACTGGCGTGCTCTGGTGTGAATTGGCGTGCTCTGGCGTGCACTGGCGTGCTCTGATGTGAATTAGCGTGCTCTGGCGTGCACTGGCGTGCACTGGCATGCTCTGGCGTGCTCTGGCGTGCACTGGCGTGCTCTGGTTTGAATTGGCGTACTCTGGCGTGCACTGGCGTTCTTTGGCGTGCACTGGCGTGCTTTGGCGTGCATTGACGTGCTCTGGCGTGCTCTGGCGTGCACTGGCGTGCTCTGGCGTGCACTGGCGTGCTCTGGCGTGCACTGGCGTGCTCTGGCGTGCACTGGCGTGCTCTGGCGTGCACTGGCGTGCTCTGGCGTGCACTGGCGTGCTCTGGCGTGCTCTGGCGTGCTCTGGCGTGCACTGGCGTACTCTGGCGTGCACTGTCGTGCTCTGGCTTGCATTGACGTGCTCTGGCGTGCACTGGCGTGCTCTTATGTGAATTGGTTTTGCTCTGGCGTGCTCTGGCGTGCACTGGCGTGCTCTGGTGTGCACTGGCGTGCACTGGCGTGCTCTGGTGTGAATTGGCGTGCACTAGCGTGCACTGGCGTGCTGTGGTGTGCTCTGTCGTGCTCTGTCGTGCTCTGCTATGCAGAACTCAAGTGCTTGACAATAGAAATCCACTACCCGACAATAGAACTCAAATAACTTGAATAATTTTTAAAAATTCAAGTGCTGTGATGTGCGTTTTTCTAAAAGTTTTTGTTCATGATTTGCTCTATAAATTTATTGATTCAATAGACTTGAAATGGTGTATTGGACATTGATTTATACATCCTGCAATTAAAAAATGGTTTTAACAAGTGAAAAAAAATATTATAGCAACTTCAAGTGCTGAGCTGTTCTTTGCTGTGCTCTACTGTGCTCTGGCGTGCACTGGCGTGCTATGGCGTGCTCTTGCGTGCTCTGGCTTGCTCTGGCGTGCACTGGCTTGCTCTGGCGTGCACTGGCGTGCTCTGGCGTGCACTGGCGTGCTCTGGCGTGCACTGGCGTGCTCTGGCGTTCTCTGGCGTGCTCTGGCGTGCACTGGCGTGCTCTGGCGTGCTCTGGCGTGCTCTGGCGTGCTCTGGCGTGCTCTGCTATGCAGAACTCAAGTGCTTGACAATAGAAATCCACTACCCGACCATAGAACTCAAATAACTTGAATAATTTTTTTAATTCAAGTGCTGTGATGTGCGTTTTTCTAAAACTTTTTGTTCATGATTTGTTCTATAAATTTATTGATTCAATAGACTTGAAATGGTGTATTGGACATTGATTTACACATCCTGTAATTAAAAAATGGTTTTAACAAGTGACAAAAGTATTATAGCAACTTCAAGTGCTGAGCTGTTCTCTACCGTGCTCTGGCGTGCACTGGCGTGCTCTTGCGTGCTCTGGCGTGCTCTAGCTTGCTCTGGCGTGCATTCACGTGCACTGGCGTGCTCTGCCGTGCACTGGTTTGCTCTGGCGTGCATTGACGTGCTCTGACGTGCACTGGCGTGCTCTGGTGTGAATTGGCGTGCTCTAGCGTGCACTGGCGTGCTCTGGCGTGCACTGGCGTGCTCTGGTGTGCATTGGCGTGCCCTGGCGTGCTCTGGCGTGCACTAGCGTGCTCTGGCGTGCACTGGTGTGCTCTGGTGTGCTCTGGCGTGCACTGGCGTGCTCTGGCGTGCACTGGCGTGCTCTGGCATGCACTGGCGTGCTCTGGCGTGCACTGGCGTGCTCTGGCGTGCACTGGCGTGCTCTGGCGTGAATTGGCGTGCTCTGGCGTGCACTGGCGTGCTCTGGCGTGCACTGGCGTGCTCTGGCGTGCACTGGCGTGCTCTTGTGTGAATTGGCGTGCTCTGGCGTGCTCTGGCGTACTGTGGCGTGCACTAGCGTGCTCTGGCGTGCACTGGCGTGCTCTGGCTTGCATTGACGTGCTCTGGCGTGCACTGGCGTGCTCTTATGTGAATTGGTTTTGCTCTGGCGTGCTCTGGCGTGCACTGGCGTGCTCTGGTGTGCACTGGCGTGCACTGGCGTGCTCTGGTGTGCACTGGCGTGCTCTGGCGTGCACTGGCGTGCTGTGGTGTGCTCTGTCGTGCTCTGTCGTGCTCTGCTATGCAGAACTCAAGTGCTTGACAATAGAAATCCACTACCCGACAATAGAACTCAAATTACTTGAATAATTTTTAAAAATTCAAGTGCTGTGATGTGCGTTTTTCTAAAACTTTTTGTTCATGATTTGCTTTATAAATTTATTGATTCAATAGACTTGAAATGGTGTATTGGACATTGATTTACACATCCTGTAATTAAAAAATGGTTTTAACAAGTAAAAAAAATATTATAGCAACTTCAAGTGCTGAGCTGTTCTCTGCTGTGCTCTACCGTGCTCTGGCGTGCACTGGCGTGCTCTGGCGTGCACTGGCGTGCTCTGGCGTGCACTGGCGTGCTCTGGCGTGCACTGGCGTGCTCTGGCGTGCACTGGCGTGCTCTGGCGTGCACTGGCGTGCTCTGGCGTGCACTGGCGTGCACTGACGTGCTCTGGCGTGCACTGGCGTGCTCTGGCGTGCACTGGCGTGCTCTGGTGTGAATTGGCGTGCTCTGGCGTGCACTGGCGTGCTCTGGCGTGTACTGGCGTGCACTGGCGTGCTCTGGTGTGATTTGGCGTGCTCTGGCGTGCACTGGCGTGCTCTGGCGTGCTCTGGCTTGCTCTGGCGTGCATTGACGTGCACTTGCGTGCTCTGGCGTGCACTTGTGTGCTCTGGCGTGCACTGGCGTGCTCTGGCAAGCTCTGGCGTGCATTGACGTGCTCTGACGTGCACTGGCGTGCTCTGGTGTTAATTGGCGTGCTCTGGCGTGCACTGGCGTGCTCTGGCGTTCTCTGGCGTGCTCTGGCGTTTACTGGCGTGCTCTGGCAGGCACTGGCTTGCTTTGGGGTGCACTGGCGTGCTCTGGCGTGCACTGGCGTGCTCTGGCGTGCACTGGCGTGCTCTGGTGTGCTCTGGCGTGCACTGGCGTGCTTTGGCGTGCACTGGCGTGCTCTGGTGTGAATTGGCGTGCACTGGCGTGCACTGGCGTGCTCTGGCGTGCTCTGTCGTGCTCTGTCGTGCACTGGCGTGCATGGGCGTGCTCTGGTGTGAATTGGCGTGCTCTGGCGTGCTCTGGTGTTAATTGGCGTGCTCTGGCGTGCACTGGCGTGCTCTGGCGTGCACTGGCTTGCTCTGGCGTGCACTGGCGTGCTCTGGCGTGCACTGGCGTGCTCTGGCATGCTCTGTCGTGCTCTGGCGTGCTCTGCTATGCAGAACTCAAGTGCTTGACAATAGAAATCCGCTACCCGACAATAGAACTCAAATAACTTGAATAATTTTTAAAAATTCAAGTGCTGTGATGTGCGTTTTTCTAAAAGTTTTTGTTCATGATTTGCTCTATAAATTTATTGATTCAATAGACTTGAAATGGTGTATTGGACATTGATTTATACATCCTGCAATTAAAAAATGGTTTTAACAAGTGAAAAAAAATATTATAGCAACTTCAAGTGCTGAGCTGTTCTTTGCTGTGCTCTACTGTGCTCTGGCGTGCACTGGCGTGCTATGGCGTGCTCTTGCGTGCTCTGGCTTGCTCTGGCGTGCACTAGCGTGCTCTGGCGTGCACTGGTGTGCTCTGGTGTGCTCTGGCGTGCACTGGCGTGCTCTGGCGTGCACTGGCGTGCTCTGGCGTGCACTGGCGTGCTCTGGCGTGCACTGGCGTGCTCTGGCGTGCACTGGCGTGCTCTGGCGTGCACTGGCGTGCACTGGCGTGCTCTGGCGTGCTCTGGCGTGCACTGGCGTGCTCTGGCGTGCACTGGCGTGCTCTGGCTTGCATTGACGTGCTCTGGCGTGCACTGGCGTGCTCTTATGTGAATTGGTTTTGCTCTGGCGTGCTCTGGCGTGCACTGGCGTGCTCTGGTGTGAATTGGCGTGCACTAGCGTGCACTGGCGTGCTGTGGTGTGCTCTTTCGTGCTCTGGCGTGCTCTGCTATGCAGAACTCAAGTGCTTGACAATAGAAATCCACTACCCGACAATAGAACTCAAATAACTGACGTGCAGTGGCGTGCTCTGGCGTGCATTGACGTGCTCTGGCGTGCACTGGCGTGCTCTGGTGTGAATTGGCGTGCTCTGGCTTGCTCTGGCGTGCTCTGGCTTGCTCTGGCGTGCATTGACGTGCACTGGCGTGCTCTGGCGTGCACTGGTGTGCTCTGGCGTGCACTGGCGTGCTCTGGTGTGCACTGGCGTGCACTGGCGTGCTCTGGCGTGAATTGACGTACTCTGACGTGCACGGGCGTGCTCTGGTGTGAATTGGCGTGCTCTGGCGTGCTCTGGCGTGCTCTGGCGTGCTCTGGCGTGCACTGGCGCGCTCTGGCGTGCACTGGCGTGCTCTGGCGTGCTCTGGCGTGCACTGGCGTGCTTTGGCGTGCACTGTCGTGCTCTGGTGTGAATTGGCGTGCTCTGGCGTGCACTGGCGTGCTCTGGCGTGCTCTGTCGTGCTCTGGCGTGTACTGGCGTGCACTGGCGTGCTCTGGCGTGCACGGGTGTGCTCTGGCGTGCACTGGCGTGCTCTGGCGTGCTCTGGCGTGCTCTGGCGTTTACTGGCGTGCTCTGGCAGGCACTGGCTTGCTCTGGGGTGCACTGGCGTGCTCTGGCGTGCACTGGCGTGCTCTGGCGTGCACTGGCGTGCTCTGGCGTGCACTGGCGTGCTCTGGCGTGCACTGGCGTGCTCTGGCGTGCACTGGCGTGCTCTGGTGTGCTCTGGCGTGCACTGGCGTGCTTTGGCGTGCACTGGCGTGCTCTGGTGTGAATTGGCGTGCACTGGCGTGCACTGGCGTGCTCTGGCGTGCTCTGTCGTGCTCTGTCGTGCACTGGCGTGCACTGGCGTGCTCTGGTGTGAATTGGAGTGCTCTGGCGTGCACTGGCGTGCTCTGGTTTGAATTGGCGTACTCTGGCGTGCACTGGCGTTCTCTGGCGTGCACTGGCGTGCTTTGGCGTGCATTGACGTGCTCTAACGTGCACTGGCGTGCTCTGGCGTGCACTGGCGTGCTCTGGCGTGCACTGGCGTGCTCTGGCGTGCACTGGCGTGCTCTGGCGTGCACTGGCGTGCTCTGGCGTGCATTGAAGTGCTCTGGCGTGCACTGGCGTGCTCTTGCGTGCACTGGCGTGCTCTGGCGTGCATTGACGTGCTCTGGCGTGCACTGGCGTGCTCTGGTGTGAATTGGCGTGCTCTGGCGTGCTCTGGCGTGCTCTGGCTTGCTCTGGCGTGCATTGACGTGCACTGGCGTGCTCTGGCGTGCAATGGTGTGCTCTGGCGTGCACTGGCGTGCTCTGGTGTGCACTGGCGTGCTCTGGCGTGCTCTGGCGTGCACTGGCGTGCTCTGGCGTGCATTGACGTGCTCTTACGTGCACTGGCGTGCTCTGGTGTGAATTGGCGTGCTCTGGCGTTCACTGGTGTGCTCTGGCGTGCACTGGCGTGCTCTGGCGTGCACTGGCGTGCTCTGGCGTGCACTGGCGTGCTCTGGCGTGCTCTGGCGTGCTCTGGCGTGCTCTGGCGTGCCCTGGCGTGCACTGGCGTGCCCTGGCGTGCACTATCGTGCCCTGGCGTGCACTGTCGTGCTCTGGTGTTAATTGGCGTGCTCTGGCGTGCACTGGCGTGCTCTGGCGTGCTCTGTCGTGCTCTGGCGTGTACTGGCGTGCTCTGGCGTGCTCTGGTGTGAATTGGCGTGCTCTGGCGTGCACTGGCGTGCTCTGGCGTGCTCTGGCGTGCACTGGCGTGCACTGGCATGCTCTGGCGTGCTCTGGCGTGCACTGGCGTGCTTTGGATTGCACTGTCGTGCTCTGGTGTTAATTGGCGTGCTCTGGCGTGCACTGGCGTGCTCTGGCGTGCTCTGTCGTGCTCTGGCGTGTACTGGCGTGCACTGGCGTGCTCTGGTGTGAATTGGCGTGCACTGGCGTGCACTGGCGTGCTGTGGTTTTCTCTGTCGTGCTCTGGCGTGCTCTGCTATACAGAACTCAAGTGCTTGACAAGAGAAATCCACTACCCGACAATAGAACTCAAATAACTTGAATAATTTTTAAAAATTCAAGTGCTGTGATGTGCGTTTTTTTCAAACTTTTTGTTCATGATTTGCTTTATAAATTTATTGATTCAATAGACTTGAAATGGTGAATTGGACATTGATTTACACATCCTGTAATTAAAAAATGGTTTTAACAAGTGAAAAAATATTATAGCAACTTCAAGTGCTGAGCTGTTCTCTGCTGTGCTCTACCGTGCTCTGGCGTGCACTGGCGTGCTCTGGCGTGCTCTGGCTTGCTCTGGCGTGCATTGACGTGCACTGGCGTGCTCTGGCGTGCACTGGTGTGCTCTGGCGTGCACTGGCGTGCTCTGGCGTGCTCTGGCGTGCACTGGCGTGCTCTGGCGTGCATTGACGTGCTCTGACGTGCACTGGCGTGCTCTGGTGTGAATTGGCGTGCTCTGGCGTGCACTGGCGTATTCTGGCGTGCACTGGCGTGCTCTGGCGTGCTCTGGCGTGCACTGGCGTGCTTTGGCGTGCACTGGCGTGCTCTGGTGTGAATTGGCGTGCTTTGGCGTGCACTGGCGTGCTCTGTCGTGCTCTGTCGTGCACTGGCGTGCACTGGCGTGCTCTGGTGTGAATTGGCGTGCTTTGGCGTGCTCTGGTTTGAATTGGTATACTCTGGCGTGCACTGGCGTGCTTTGGCGTGCTTTGGCGTACTCTGGCGTGCATTGACGTGCTCTGGCGTGCACTGGCGTGCTCTGGCGTGCATTGACGTGCTCTGGCGTGCACTGGCGTGCTTTTGCGTGCAGTGGCGTGCTCTGGCGTGCATTGTAATGTACGTATTTATATGTACGTATTTATATGGCGTGACGTTCTCTGGCGTGCATTGGCGTGCTCTGGCATGCACTGGCGTGCTCTGGTGTGAATTGGCGTGCTCTGGCGTGCTCTGGCGTGCACTGGCGTGCTCTGGCGTGCACTGGCGTGCTCTGGCGTGCACTGGCGTGCTCTGGCGTGCTCTGGCGTGCACTGGCGTGCTTTGGCGTGCACTGTCGTGCTCTGGTGTGAATTGGCGTGCTCTGGCGTGCACTGGCGTGCTCTGGCGTGCTCTGGCGTGCTCTGGCGTGCTCTGGCGTGCATTGACGTGCTCTGACGTGCACTGGCGTGCTCTGGTGTGAATTGGCGTGCTCTGGCGTACACTGGCGTGCTATGGTTTGCATTGACGTGCTCTGGCGTGCACTGTTGCGCTCTGGCAAGCACTGGCGTGCTCTGGCTTGCTCTGGCGTGCATTGATCTGCTCTGACGTGCACTGGCGTGCTCTGGTGTGAATTGGCGTGCTCTTGCGTGCACTGGCGTGCTCTGGCGTGCACTGGCGTGCTCTGGCGTTTAATGGCGTGCTCTGGCGTGCACTGGCGTGCTCTGGCGTTTAATGGCGTGCTCTGGCGTGCATTGACGTGCACTGGCGTGCTCTGGCGTGCACTGGTTTGCTCTGGCGTGCATTGACGTGCTCTGACGTGCACTGGCGTGCTCTGGTGTGAATTGGCGTGCTCTAGCGTGCACTGGCGTGCTCTGGCGTGCATTGGCGTGCTCTGGTGTGCATTGGCGTGCCCTGGCGTGCACTAGCGTGCTCTGGCGTGCTCTGGCGTGCACTAGCGTGCTCTGGCGTGCACTGGTGTGCTCTGGTGTGCTCAGGCGTGCACTGGCGTGCTCTGGCGTGCACTGGCGTGCTCTGGCGTGCACTGGCGTGCTCTGGCGTGCACTGGCGTGCTCTGGCGTGCACTGGCGTGCTCTGGCTTGCATTGACGTGCTCTGGCGTGCACTGGCGTGCTCTTATGTGAATTGGTTTTGCTCTGGCGTGCTCTGGCGTGCACTGGCGTGCTCTGGTGTGAATTGGCGTGCACTAGCGTGCACTGGCGTGCTGTGGTGTGCTCTTTCGTGCTCTGGCGTGCTCTGCTATGCAGAACTCAAGTGCTTGACAATAGAAATCCACTACCCGACAATAGAACTCAAATAACTGACGTGCAGTGGCGTGCTCTGGCGTGCATTGACGTGCTCTGGCGTGCACTGGCGTGCTCTGGTGTGAATTGGCGTGCTCTGGCTTGCTCTGGCGTGCTCTGGCTTGCTCTGGCGTGCATTGACGTGCACTGGCGTGCTCTGGCGTGCACTGGTGTGCTCTGGCGTGCACTGGCGTGCTCTGGTGTGCACTGGCGTGCACTGGCGTGCTCTGGCGTGAATTGACGTACTCTGACGTGCACGGGCGTGCTCTGGTGTGAATTGGCGTGCTCTGGCGTGCTCTGGCGTGCTCTGGCGTGCTCTGGCGTGCACTGGCGCGCTCTGGCGTGCACTGGCGTGCTCTGGCGTGCTCTGGCGTGCACTGGCGTGCTTTGGCGTGCACTGTCGTGCTCTGGTGTGAATTGGCGTGCTCTGGCGTGCACTGGCGTGCTCTGGCGTGCTCTGTCGTGCTCTGGCGTGTACTGGCGTGCACTGGCGTGCTCTGGCGTGCACGGGTGTGCTCTGGCGTGCACTGGCGTGCTCTGGCGTGCTCTGGCGTGCTCTGGCGTTTACTGGCGTGCTCTGGCAGGCACTGGCTTGCTCTGGGGTGCACTGGCGTGCTCTGGCGTGCACTGGCGTGCTCTGGCGTGCACTGGCGTGCTCTGGCGTGCACTGGCGTGCTCTGGCGTGCACTGGCGTGCTCTGGCGTGCACTGGCGTGCTCTGGTGTGCTCTGGCGTGCACTGGCGTGCTTTGGCGTGCACTGGCGTGCTCTGGTGTGAATTGGCGTGCACTGGCGTGCACTGGCGTGCTCTGGCGTGCTCTGTCGTGCTCTGTCGTGCACTGGCGTGCACTGGCGTGCTCTGGTGTGAATTGGAGTGCTCTGGCGTGCACTGGCGTGCTCTGGTTTGAATTGGCGTACTCTGGCGTGCACTGGCGTTCTCTGGCGTGCACTGGCGTGCTTTGGCGTGCATTGACGTGCTCTAACGTGCACTGGCGTGCTCTGGCGTGCACTGGCGTGCTCTGGCGTGCACTGGCGTGCTCTGGCGTGCACTGGCGTGCTCTGGCGTGCACTGGCGTGCTCTGGCGTGCACTGGCGTGCTCTGGCGTGCATTGAAGTGCTCTGGCGTGCACTGGCGTGCTCTTGCGTGCACTGGCGTGCTCTGGCGTGCATTGACGTGCTCTGGCGTGCACTGGCGTGCTCTGGTGTGAATTGGCGTGCTCTGGCGTGCTCTGGCGTGCTCTGGCTTGCTCTGGCGTGCATTGACGTGCACTGGCGTGCTCTGGCGTGCAATGGTGTGCTCTGGCGTGCACTGGCGTGCTCTGGTGTGCACTGGCGTGCTCTGGCGTGCTCTGGCGTGCACTGGCGTGCTCTGGCGTGCATTGACGTGCTCTTACGTGCACTGGCGTGCTCTGGTGTGAATTGGCGTGCTCTGGCGTTCACTGGTGTGCTCTGGCGTGCACTGGCGTGCTCTGGCGTGCACTGGCGTGCTCTGGCGTGCACTGGCGTGCTCTGGCGTGCTCTGGCGTGCTCTGGCGTGCTCTGGCGTGCCCTGGCGTGCACTGGCGTGCCCTGGCGTGCACTATCGTGCCCTGGCGTGCACTGTCGTGCTCTGGTGTTAATTGGCGTGCTCTGGCGTGCACTGGCGTGCTCTGGCGTGCTCTGTCGTGCTCTGGCGTGTACTGGCGTGCTCTGGCGTGCTCTGGTGTGAATTGGCGTGCTCTGGCGTGCACTGGCGTGCTCTGGCGTGCTCTGGCGTGCACTGGCGTGCACTGGCATGCTCTGGCGTGCTCTGGCGTGCACTGGCGTGCTTTGGATTGCACTGTCGTGCTCTGGTGTTAATTGGCGTGCTCTGGCGTGCACTGGCGTGCTCTGGCGTGCTCTGTCGTGCTCTGGCGTGTACTGGCGTGCACTGGCGTGCTCTGGTGTGAATTGGCGTGCACTGGCGTGCACTGGCGTGCTGTGGTTTTCTCTGTCGTGCTCTGGCGTGCTCTGCTATACAGAACTCAAGTGCTTGACAAGAGAAATCCACTACCCGACAATAGAACTCAAATAACTTGAATAATTTTTAAAAATTCAAGTGCTGTGATGTGCGTTTTTTTCAAACTTTTTGTTCATGATTTGCTTTATAAATTTATTGATTCAATAGACTTGAAATGGTGAATTGGACATTGATTTACACATCCTGTAATTAAAAAATGGTTTTAACAAGTGAAAAAATATTATAGCAACTTCAAGTGCTGAGCTGTTCTCTGCTGTGCTCTACCGTGCTCTGGCGTGCACTGGCGTGCTCTGGCGTGCTCTGGCTTGCTCTGGCGTGCATTGACGTGCACTGGCGTGCTCTGGCGTGCACTGGTGTGCTCTGGCGTGCACTGGCGTGCTCTGGCGTGCTCTGGCGTGCACTGGCGTGCTCTGGCGTGCATTGACGTGCTCTGACGTGCACTGGCGTGCTCTGGTGTGAATTGGCGTGCTCTGGCGTGCACTGGCGTATTCTGGCGTGCACTGGCGTGCTCTGGCGTGCTCTGGCGTGCACTGGCGTGCTTTGGCGTGCACTGGCGTGCTCTGGTGTGAATTGGCGTGCTTTGGCGTGCACTGGCGTGCTCTGTCGTGCTCTGTCGTGCACTGGCGTGCTCTGGTGTGAATTGGCGTGCTTTGGCGTGCTCTGGTTTGAATTGGTATACTCTGGCGTGCACTGGCGTGCTTTGGCGTGCTTTGGCGTACTCTGGCGTGCATTGACGTGCTCTGGCGTGCACTGGCGTGCTCTGGCGTGCATTGACGTGCTCTGGCGTGCACTGGCGTGCTTTTGCGTGCAGTGGCGTGCTCTGGCGTGCATTGTAATGTACGTATTTATATGTACGTATTTATATGGCGTGACGTTCTCTGGCGTGCATTGGCGTGCTCTGGCATGCACTGGCGTGCTCTGGTGTGAATTGGCGTGCACTGGCGTGCTCTGGCGTGCACTGGCGTGCTCTGGCGTGCACTGGCGTGCTCTGGCGTGCACTGGCGTGCTCTGGCGTGCTCTGGCGTGCACTGGCGTGCTTTGGCGTGCACTGTCGTGCTCTGGTGTGAATTGGCGTGCTCTGGCGTGCACTGGCGTGCTCTGGCGTGCTCTGGCGTGCTCTGGCGTGCTCTGGCGTGCATTGACGTGCTCTGACGTGCACTGGCGTGCTCTGGTGTGAATTGGCGTGCTCTGGCGTACACTGGCGTGCTATGGTTTGCATTGACGTGCTCTGGCGTGCACTGTTGCGCTCTGGCAAGCACTGGCGTGCTCTGGCTTGCTCTGGCGTGCATTGATCTGCTCTGACGTGCACTGGCGTGCTCTGGTGTGAATTGGCGTGCTCTTGCGTGCACTGGCGTGCTCTGGCGTGCACTGGCGTGCTCTGGCGTTTAATGGCGTGCTCTGGCGTGCACTGGCGTGCTCTGGCGTTTAATGGCGTGCTCTGGCGTGCATTGACGTGCACTGGCGTGCTCTGGCGTGCACTGGTTTGCTCTGGCGTGCATTGACGTGCTCTGACGTGCACTGGCGTGCTCTGGTGTGAATTGGCGTGCTCTAGCGTGCACTGGCGTGCTCTGGCGTGCATTGGCGTGCTCTGGTGTGCATTGGCGTGCCCTGGCGTGCACTAGCGTGCTCTGGCGTGCTCTGGCGTGCACTAGCGTGCTCTGGCGTGCACTGGTGTGCTCTGGTGTGCTCAGGCGTGCACTGGCGTGCTCTGGCGTGCACTGGCGTGCTCTGGCGTGCACTGGCGTGCTCTGGCGTGCACTGGCGTGCTCTGGCGTGCACTGGCGTGCTCTGGCGTGCACTGGCGTGCTCTGGCGTGCTCTGGCGTGCACTGGCGTGCTCTGGCGTGCACTGGCGTGCTCTGGCTTGCATTGACGTGCTCTGGCGTGCACTGGCGTGCTCTTATGTGAATTGGTTTTGCTCTGGCGTGCTCTGGCGTGCACTGGCGTGCTCTGGTGTGAATTGGCGTGCACTAGCGTGCACTGGCGTGCTGTGGTGTGCTCTTTCGTGCTCTGGCGTGCTCTGCTATGCAGAACTCAAGTGCTTGACAATAGAAATCCACTACCCGACAATAGAACTCAAATAACTGACGTGCAGTGGCGTGCTCTGGCGTGCATTGACGTGCTCTGGCGTGCACTGGCGTGCTCTGGTGTGAATTGGCGTGCTCTGGCTTGCTCTGGCGTGCTCTGGCTTGCTCTGGCGTGCATTGACGTGCACTGGCGTGCTCTGGCGTGCACTGGTGTGCTCTGGCGTGCACTGGCGTGCTCTGGTGTGCACTGGCGTGCACTGGCGTGCTCTGGCGTGAATTGACGTACTCTGACGTGCACGGGCGTGCTCTGGTGTGAATTGGCGTGCTCTGGCGTGCTCTGGCGTGCTCTGGCGTGCTCTGGCGTGCACTGGCGCGCTCTGGCGTGCACTGGCGTGCTCTGGCGTGCTCTGTCGTGCACTGGCGTGCTTTGGCGTGCACTGTCGTGCTCTGGTGTGAATTGGCGTGCTCTGGCGTGCACTGGCGTGCTCTGGCGTGCTCTGTCGTGCTCTGGCGTGTACTGGCGTGCACTGGCGTGCTCTGGCGTGCACGGGTGTGCTCTGGCGTGCACTGGCGTGCTCTGGCGTGCTCTGGCGTGCTCTGGCGTTTACTGGCGTGCTCTGGCAGGCACTGGCTTGCTCTGGGGTGCACTGGCGTGCTCTGGCGTGCACTGGCGTGCTCTGGCGTGCACTGGCGTGCTCTGGCGTGCACTGGCGTGCTCTGGCGTGCACTGGCGTGCTCTGGCGTGCACTGGCGTGCTCTGGTGTGCTCTGGCGTGCACTGGCGTGCTTTGGCGTGCACTGGCGTGCTCTGGTGTGAATTGGCGTGCACTGGCGTGCACTGGCGTGCTCTGGCGTGCTCTGTCGTGCTCTGTCGTGCACTGGCGTGCACTGGCGTGCTCTGGTGTGAATTGGAGTGCTCTGGCGTGCACTGGCGTGCTCTGGTTTGAATTGGCGTACTCTGGCGTGCACTGGCGTTCTCTGGCGTGCACTGGCGTGCTTTGGCGTGCATTGACGTGCTCTAACGTGCACTGGCGTGCTCTGGCGTGCACTGGCGTGCTCTGGCGTGCACTGGCGTGCTCTGGCGTGCACTGGCGTGCTCTGGCGTGCATTGAAGTGCTCTGGCGTGCACTGGCGTGCTCTTGCGTGCACTGGCGTGCTCTGGCGTGCATTGACGTGCTCTGGCGTGCACTGGCGTGCTCTGGTGTGAATTGGCGTGCTCTGGCGTGCTCTGGCGTGCTCTGGCTTGCTCTGGCGTGCATTGACGTGCACTGGCGTGCTCTGAATAATTTTTAAAAATTCAAGTGCTGTGATGTGCGTTTTTTTCAAACTTTTTGTTCATGATTTGCTTTATAAATTTATTGATTCAATAGACTTGAAATGGTGAATTGGACATTGATTTACACATCCTGTAATTAAAAAATGGTTTTAACAAGTGAAAAAATATTATAGCAACTTCAAGTGCTGAGCTGTTCTCTGCTGTGCTCTACCGTGCTCTGGCGTGCACTGGCGTGCTCTGGCGTGCTCTGGCTTGCTCTGGCGTGCATTGACGTGCACTGGCGTGCTCTGGCGTGCACTGGTGTGCTCTGGCGTGCACTGGCGTGCTCTGGCGTGCTCTGGCGTGCACTGGCGTGCTCTGGCGTGCATTGACGTGCTCTGACGTGCACTGGCGTGCTCTGGTGTGAATTGGCGTGCTCTGGCGTGCACTGGCGTATTCTGGCGTGCACTGGCGTGCTCTGGCGTGCTCTGGCGTGCACTGGCGTGCACTGGCGTGCTCTGGCGTGCTCTGGCGTGCACTGGCGTGCTTTGGCGTGCACTGGCGTGCTCTGGTGTGAATTGGCGTGCTTTGGCGTGCTCTGGTTTGAATTGGTATACTCTGGCGTGCACTGGCGTGCTTTGGCGTGCTTTGGCGTACTCTGGCGTGCATTGACGTGCTCTGGCGTGCACTGGCGTGCTCTGGCGTGCATTGACGTGCTCTGGCGTGCACTGGCGTGCTTTTGCGTGCAGTGGCGTGCTCTGGCGTGCATTGTAATGTACGTATTTATATGTACGTATTTATATGGCGTGACGTTCTCTGGCGTGCATTGGCGTGCTCTGGCATGCACTGGCGTGCTCTGGTGTGAATTGGCGTGCTCTGGCGTGCTCTGGCGTGCACTGGCGTGCTCTGGCGTGCACTGGCGTGCTCTGGCGTGCACTGGCGTGCTCTGGCGTGCACTGGCGTGCTCTGGCGTGCTCTGGCGTGCACTGGCGTGCTTTGGCGTGCACTGTCGTGCTCTGGTGTGAATTGGCGTGCTCTGGCGTGCACTGGCGTGCTCTGGCGTGCTCTGGCGTGCTCTGGCGTGCTCTGGCGTGCATTGACGTGCTCTGACGTGCACTGGCGTGCTCTGGTGTGAATTGGCGTGCTCTGGCGTACACTGGCGTGCTATGGTTTGCATTGACGTGCTCTGGCGTGCACTGTTGCGCTCTGGCAAGCACTGGCGTGCTCTGGCTTGCTCTGGCGTGCATTGATCTGCTCTGACGTGCACTGGCGTGCTCTGGTGTGAATTGGCGTGCTCTTGCGTGCACTGGCGTGCTCTTGCGTGCATTGACATGCTCTGGCGTGCACTGGCGTGCTCTTATGTGAATTGGTTTTGCTCTGGCGTGCTCTGGCGTTTAATGGCGTGCTCTGGCGTGCACTGGCGTGCTCTGGCGTTTAATGGCGTGCTCTGGCGTGTACTGGCGTGCTCTGGCGTGTACTGGCGTGCTCTGGCGTGCACTGGCGTGCTCTGGCGTGCTCTGGCGTGCATTGACGGGCTCTGGCGTGCACTGGCGTGCTCTGGCGTGCACTGGCGTGCTCTGGCGTGCATTGACGTGCTCTGGCGTGCACTGGCGTGCTCTGGTGTGAATTGGCGTGCTCTGGCGTGCTCTGGCGTGCTCTGGCTTGCTCTGGCGTGCATTGACGTGCACTGGCGTGCTCTGGCGTGCACTGGTGTGAATTGGCGTGCTTTGGCGTGCACTGGCGTGTTTTGGCGTGCTCTAGCTTGCTCTGGCGTGCATTGACGTGCACTTGCGGGCTCTGGCGTGCACTGGTGTGCTCTGGCGTGCACTGGCGTGCTCTGGCGTGCTCTGGCGTGCACTGGCGTGCTTTGGCGTGCACTGGCGTGCTCTGGTGTGAATTGGCGTAAAATGGCGTGCACTGGCGTGCACTGGAGTGCTCTGGCGTGCTCTGCCGTTCTCTGTCGTGCACTGGCGTGCACTGGTGTGAATTGGCGTGCTCTGGCGTGCACTGGCGTGCTCTGGTGTGCACTGGCGTGCTCTGGCGTGCACTGGCGTGCTCTGGCGTGCACTGGCGTGCTCTGGCGTGCATTGACGTGCTCTGGCGTGCACTGGCGTGCTCTGGTGAGAATTGGCGTGCTCTGGCGTGCTCTGGCTTGCTCTGGCGTGCATTGACGTGCACTGGCGTGCTCTGGCGTGCACTGGTGTGCTCTGGCGTGCACTGGCTTGCTCTGGTGTGCACTGGCGTGCTCTGGCGTGCACTGGCGTGCACTGACGTGCACTGGCGTGCTCTGGTGTGAATTGGCGTGCTCTGGCGTGCACTGGCGTGCTATGGCGTGCACTGGCGTGCTCTGGAGTGCACTGGCGTGCTCTGGCGTGCTCTGGCGTGGACTGGTGTGCTTTGACGTGCACTGTCGTGCTCTGGTGTGAAAAGGCGTTCTCTGGCGTGCTCTGTCGTGCTCTGGCGTGTACTGGCGTGCTCTGGTTTGAATTGGCGAACTCTGGCGTGCACTGGCGTGCTCTGGCGTGCACTGGCGTCCTTTGGCGTGCACTGGTGTGCTCTTGCGTGCACTGGCGTGCTCTGGCGTGCTCTGGCGTGCACTGGCGTGCTCTGGCGTGCATTGACGTGCTCTGACGTGCACTGGCGTGCTCTGGTGTGAATTGGCGTGCTCTGGCGTGCACTGGCGTATTCTGGCGTGCACTGGCGTGCTCTGGCGTGCTCTGGCGTGCTCTGGCTTGCTCTGGCGTGCATTGACGTGCACTGGCGTGCTCTGGCGTGCACTGGTTTGCTCTGGCGTGCATTGACGTGCTCTGACGTGCACTGGCGTGCTCTGGTGTGAATTGGCGTGCTCTAGCGTGCACTGGCGTGCTCTGGCGTGCACTGGTATGCATTGGCGTGCCCTGGCGTGCACTAGCGTGCTCTGGCGTGCTCTGGCGTGCACTGGTGTGCTCTGGTGTGAATTTGCGTACTGTGGCGTGCACTAGCGTGCTCTGGCGTGCACTGGCGTGCTCTGGCTTGCATTGACATGCTCTGGCGTGCACTGGCGTGCTCTTATGTGAATTGGTTTTGCTCTGGAGTGCTCTGGCGTGCACTGGCTTGCTCTGGCGTGCATTGACGTGCTCTGGCGTGCAATGGCGTGCTCTGGCGTGCTCTGGCGTGCAATGGCGTGTCTGGCGTGCTCTGGCATGCACTGGCGTGCTCTGCCGTGCTCTGGTGTAAATTGGCGTGCTCTGTCGTGCACTGGTGTGCTCTGGCGTGCATTGACGTGCTCTGGCGTGCTCTGGCGTGCTCTGGCTTGCTCTGGCGTGCATTGACGTGCACTGGCGTGCTCTGGCGTGCACTGGTGTGAATTGGCGTGCTTTGGCGTGCACTGGCGTGTTTTGGCGTGCTCTAGCTTGCTCTGGCGTGCATTGACGTGCACTTGCGGGCTCTGGCGTGCACTGGTGTGCTCTGGCGTGCACTGGCGTGCTCTGGCGTGCTCTGGCGTGCACTGGCGTGCTTTGGCGTGCACTGGCGTGCTCTGGTGTGAATTGGCGTAAAATGGCGTGCACTGGCGTGCACTGGAGTGCTCTGGCGTGCTCTGCCGTTCTCTGTCGTGCACTGGCGTGCACTGGTGTGAATTGGCGTGCTCTGGCGTGCACTGGCGTGCTCTGGTGTGCACTGGCGTGCTCTGGCGTGCACTGGCGTGCTCTGGCGTGCACTGGCGTGCTCTGGCGTGCATTGACGTGCTCTGGCGTGCACTGGCGTGCTCTGGTGAGAATTGGCGTGCTCTGGCGTGCTCTGGCTTGCTCTGGCGTGCATTGACGTGCACTGGCGTGCTCTGGCGTGCACTGGTGTGCTCTGGCGTGCACTGGCTTGCTCTGGTGTGCACTGGCGTGCTCTGGCGTGCACTGGCGTGCACTGACGTGCACTGGCGTGCTCTGGTGTGAATTGGCGTGCTCTGGCGTGCACTGGCGTGCTATGGCGTGCACTGGCGTGCTCTGGAGTGCACTGGCGTGCTCTGGCGTGCTCTGGCGTGGACTGGTGTGCTTTGACGTGCACTGTCGTGCTCTGGTGTGAAAAGGCGTTCTCTGGCGTGCTCTGTCGTGCTCTGGCGTGTACTGGCGTGCTCTGGTTTGAATTGGCGAACTCTGGCGTGCACTGGCGTGCTCTGGCGTGCACTGGCGTCCTTTGGCGTGCACTGGTGTGCTCTTGCGTGCACTGGCGTGCTCTGGCGTGCTCTGGCGTGCACTGGCGTGCTCTGGCGTGCATTGACGTGCTCTGACGTGCACTGGCGTGCTCTGGTGTGAATTGGCGTGCTCTGGCGTGCACTGGCGTATTCTGGCGTGCACTGGCGTGCTCTGGCGTGCTCTGGCGTGCTCTGGCTTGCTCTGGCGTGCATTGACGTGCACTGGCGTGCTCTGGCGTGCACTGGTTTGCTCTGGCGTGCATTGACGTGCTCTGACGTGCACTGGCGTGCTCTGGTGTGAATTGGCGTGCTCTAGCGTGCACTGGCGTGCTCTGGCGTGCACTGGTATGCATTGGCGTGCCCTGGCGTGCACTAGCGTGCTCTGGCGTGCTCTGGCGTGCACTGGTGTGCTCTGGTGTGAATTTGCGTACTGTGGCGTGCACTAGCGTGCTCTGGCGTGCACTGGCGTGCTCTGGCTTGCATTGACATGCTCTGGCGTGCACTGGCGTGCTCTTATGTGAATTGGTTTTGCTCTGGAGTGCTCTGGCGTGCACTGGCTTGCTCTGGCGTGCATTGACGTGCTCTGGCGTGCAATGGCGTGCTCTGGCGTGCTCTGGCGTGCAATGGCGTGTCTGGCGTGCTCTGGCATGCACTGGCGTGCTCTGCCGTGCTCTGGTGTAAATTGGCGTGCTCTGTCGTGCACTGGTGTGCTCTGGCGTGCATTGACGTGCTCTGGCGTGCATTGGCGTGCTCTGGCGTGCACTGGCGTGCTCTGGCGTGCACTGGCGTGCTCTGGCGTGCTCTGGCGTGCTCTGGCGTGCATTGACGTGCTCTGGCGTGTACTGGCGTGCTCTTGCGTGCACTGGCGTGCTCTAGCGTGCATTGACGTGCTCTGGCATGCACTGGCGTGCTCTGGTGTGAATTGGCGTGCTCTGGCGTGATCTGGCTTGCTCTGGCGTGCTCTGGCGTGCACTGGTGTGCTCTGGCGTGCACTGGCGTGCTCTGGTGTGCACTGGCGTGCTCTGGCGTGCACTGGCGTGCTTTGGCGTGCATTGACGTGCTCTGACGTGCACTGGCGTGCTCTGGCGTGAATTGGCGTGCTCTGGTGTGCACTGGCGTGCTCTGGCGTGCACTGGCTTGCTCTGGCGTGCACTGGCGTGCTCTGGCGTGCACTGGCGTGCTCTGGCGTGCACTGGCGTGCTCTGGCGTGCTATGGCGTGCACTGGCGTGCTTTGGCGTGCACTGTCGTGCTCTGGTGTGAATTGGCGTGCTCTGGCGTGCTCTGGCGTGCACTGGCGTCCTTTGGCGTGCACTGGCGTGTACTGACGTGCACTGGCGTGCTCTGGTGTGAATTGGCGTGCTCTGGCGTGCACTGGCGTGCTCTGGCGTGCACTGGCGTGCTCTGGCGTGCACTGGCGTGCTCTGGCGTGCTATGGCGTGGACTGGTGTGCTTTGACGTGCACTGTCGTGCTCTGGTGTGAAAAGGCGTGCTCTGGCGTGCTCTGTCGTGCTCTGGCGTGTACTGGCGTGCTCTGGTTTGAATTGGCGTACTCTGGCGTGCACTGGCGTGCTCTGGCGTGCACTGGCGTCCTTTGGCGTGCATTGACGTGCTCTGGCGTGCACTGGCGTGCTTTGGCGTGCTCTGGCGTGCTCTGGCTTGCTCTGGCGTGCATTGACGTGCACTGGCGTCCTCTGGCGTGCACTGGTGTGCTCTTGCGTGCACTGGCGTGCTCTGGCGTGCTCTGGCGTGCACTGGCGTGCTCTGGCGTGCATTGACGTGCTCTGACGTGCACTGGCGTGCTCTGGTGTGAATTGGCGTGCTCTGGCGTGCACTGGCGTATTCTGGCGTGCATTGGCGTGCTCTGGCGTGCTCTGGCGTGCTCTGGCTTGCTCTGGCGTGCATTGACGTGCACTGGCGTGCTCTGGCGTGCACTGGTTTGCTCTGGCGTGCATTGACGTGCTCTGACGTGCACTGGCGTGCTCTGGTGTGAATTGGCGTGCTCTAGCGTGCACTGGCGTGCTCTGGCGTGCACTGGTATGCATTGGCGTGCCCTGGCGTGCACTAGCGTGCTCTGGCGTGCTCTGGCGTGCACTGGCGTGCTCTGGTGTGAATTTGCGTACTGTGGCGTGCACTAGCGTGCTCTGGCGTGCACTGGCGTGCTCTGGCTTGCATTGACATGCTCTGGCGTGCACTGGCGTGCTCTTATGTGAATTGGTTTTTCTCTGGAGTGCTCTGGCGTGCACTGGCTTGCTCTGGCGTGCATTGACGTGCTCTGGCTTGCAATGGCGTGTCTGGCGTGCTCTGGCATGCACTGGCGTGCTCTGCCGTGCTCTGGTGTAAATTGGCGTGCTCTGTCGTGCACTGGTGTGCTCTGGCGTGCATTGACGTGCTCTGGCGTGCATTTGCGTGCTCTGGCTTGCACTGGCGTGCTGTGGCGTGCACTGGCGTGCTCTGGCGTGCACTGGCGTGCTCTGGCGTGCTATGGCGTGCACTGGCGTGCTTTGGCGTGCACTGTCGTGCTCTGGTGTGAATTGGCGTGCTCTGGCGTGCTCTGGCGTGCTCTGGCTTGCTCTGGCGTGCATTGACGTATACTGGCGTGCTCTGGCGTGCACTGGTGTGCTCTTGCGTGCACTGGCGTGCTCTGGTGTGCACTGGCGTGCTCTGGCGTGCTCTGGCGTGCACTGGTGTGCTCTGGCGTGCATTGACGTGCTCTGACGTGCACTGGCGTGCTTTGGCGTGCACTGGCGTGCTCTGTCGTGCTCTGTCAAGCACTGGCGTGCACTGGTGTGCTCTGGTGTGAATTGGCGTGCTTTGGCGTGCACTGGCGTGCTCTGGTTTGAATTGGTATACTCTGGCGTGCACTGGCGTGCTTTGGCGTGCATTGGCGTGCTCTGGCGTGCATTGACGTGCTCTGGCGTGCACTGGCGTGCTCTGGCGTGCATTGACGTGCTCTGGCTTGCACTGGCGTGCTTTTGCGTGCAGTGGCGTGCTCTGGCGTGCATTGTAATGTACGTATTTATATGGCGTGGCGTTCTCTGGCGTGCATTGGCGTGCTCTGGCATGCACTGGCGTGCTCTGGTGTGAATTGGCGTGCTCTGGCGTGCTCTGGCGTGCACTGGCGTGCTCTGGCGTGCACTGGCGTGCTCTGGCGTGCTCTGGCGTGCACTGGCGTGCTTTGGCGTGCACTGTCGTGCTCTGGTGTGAATTGGCGTGCTCTGGCGTGCACTGGCATGCTCTGGCGTGCTCTGGCGTGCTCTGGCGTGCTCTGGCGTGCATTGACGTGCTCTGACGTGCAGTGGCGTGCTCTGGTGTGAATTGGCGTGCTCTGGCGTACACTGGCGTGCTCTGGCTTGCATTGACGTGCTCTGGCGTGCACTGGTGCGCTCTGGCAAGCACTGGCGTGCTCTGGCTTGCTCTGGCGTACATTGACCTGCTCTGACGTGCACTGGCGTGCTCTGGTGTGAATTGGCGTGCTCTTGCGTGCACTGGCGTGCTCTGGCGTGCACTGGCGTGCTCTGGCGTTTAATGGCGTGCTCTGGCGTGCACTGGCGTGCTCTGGCGTTTAATGGCGTGCTCTGGCGTGCACTGGCGTGCACTGGCGTGCACTGGCGTGCTCTGGCGTGCACTGGCGTGCTCTGGCGTGCTTTGGCGTGCACTGGCGTGCTCTGGCGTGCACTGGCGTGCTCTGGCGTGCATTGACGGGCTCTGGCGTGCACTGGCGTGCTCTTGCGTGCACTGGCGTGCTCTTGCGTGCACTGGCGTGCTCTTGCGTGCACTGGCGTGCTCTGGCGTGCACTGGCGTGCTCTGGTGTGAATTGGCGTGCTCTGGCGTGCTCTGGCGTGCTCTGGCTTGCTCTGGCGTGCATTGACGTGCACTGGCGTGCTCTGGCGTGCACTGGTGTGAATTGGCGTGCTCTGGCGTGCACTGGCGTGCTCTGGCGTGCTCTAGCTTGCTCTGGCGTGCAATGACGTGCACTTGCGTGCTCTGGCGTGCACTGGTGTGCTCTGGCGTGCACTGGCGTGCTCTGGCGTGCTCTGGCGTACACTGGCGTGCTTTGGCGTGCACTGGCGTGCTCTGGTGTGAATTGTCGTGAAATGTCGTGCACTGGCGTGCACTGGAGTGCTCTGGCGTGCTCTGTCGTGCTCTGTCGTGCACTGGCGTGCACTGGTGTGAATTGGCGTGCTCTGGCGTGCATTGGCGTGCTCTGGTTTGAATTGGCGTACTCTGGCGTGCACTGGCGTGCTCTGGCGTGCACTGGCGTCCTTTGGCGTGCATTGACGTGCTCTGGCGTGCACTGGCGTGCTCTGGTGTGCACTGGCGTGCTCTGGCGTGCACTGGCGTGCTCTGGCGTGCACTGGCGTGCTCTGGCGTGCACTGGCGTGCTCTGGCGTGCATTGACGTGCTCTGGCGTGCACTGGCGTGCTCTGGTGTGAATTGGCGTGCTCTGGCGTGCTCTGGCTTGCTCTGGCGTGCATTGACGTGCACTGGCGTGCTCTGGCGTGCTCTGGCGTGCACTGGTGTGCTTTGACGTGCACTGTCGTGCTCTGGTGTGAAAAGGCGTGCTGTGGCATGCACTGGCGTGCTCTGGCGTGCTCTGTCGTGCTCTGGCGTGTACTGGCGTGCACTGGCGTGCTCTGGTGTGAATTGGCGTGCTCTGGCGTGCACTGGCGTGCTCTGGTGTGAATTTGCGTGCTCTGGCGTGCACTGGCGTGCTCTGGTTTGCACTGGCGTGCTCTGGCGTGCACTGGCGTGCTCTGGCGTGCACTGGCGTGCTCTGGCGTGCTCTGGCGTGCTCTGGCGTGCACTGTCGTGCTCTGGTGTGAAAAGGCGTGCTGTGGCGTGCACTGGCGTGCTCTGGCGTGCTCTGTCGTTCTCTGGCGTGTACTGGCGTGCACTGGCGCGCTCTGGTGTGAATTGGCGTGCTCTGGCGTGCACTGGCTTGTTCTGGTGTGAATTGGCGTGCTCTGGCGTGCACTGGCGTGGTCTGGCGTGCACTGGCGTGCTCTGGCGTGCACTGGCGTGCTCTGGCGTGCACTGGCGTGCTCTGGCGTGTACTGGCGTGCACTGGCGCGCTCTGGTGTGAATTGGCGTGCTCTGGCGTGCACTGGCTTGTTCTGGTGTGAATTGGCGTGCACTGGCTGCTCTGGTGTGAATTGGCGTGCTCTGGCGTGCTCTGGCTTGCTCTGGCGTGCTCTGGCGTGCACTGGTGTGCTCTGGCGTGCACTGGCGTGCTCTGGTGTGCACTGGCGTGCTCTGGCGTGCTCTGGTGTGCACTGGCGTGCTCTGGCGTGCTCTGGTGTGAATTGGCGTGCTCTGGCGTGCACTGGCGTGCTCTGGCGTGCACTGGCGTGCTCTGGCGTGCTCTGGCGTGCACTGGCGTGCTTTGGCGTGCACTGTCGTGCTCTGGTGTGAATTGGCGTGCTCTGGCGTACTCTGGCGTGCTCTGGCTTGCTCTGGCGTGCATTGACGTATACTGGCGTGCTCTGGCGTGCACTGGCGTGCTCTGTTGTGCACTGGCGTGCTCTGTTGTGCACTGGCGTGCTCTGGCGTGCTCTGGCGTGCTCTGGCGTGCTCTGGCGTGCATTGACGTGCTCTGACGTGCACTGGCGTGCTCTGGTGTGAATTGGCGTGCTCTGGCGTGCACTGGCGTGCACTGGTGTGCACTGGCGTGCTCTGGCGTGCACTGGCGTGCACTGGCGTGCACTGGCGTGCTCTGGCGTGCTCTGGCGTGCACTGGTGTGCTCTGGCATGCTCTGTCGTGCTCTGGCGTGTACTGGCGTGCACTGGCGTGCTCTGGTGTGAATTGGCGTGCTCTGGCGTGCACTTGCGTGCTCTGGCGTGCATTGACGTGCTCTGGCGTGCACTGGCGTGCTTTTGCGTGCAGTGGCGTGCTCTGGCGTGCATTGTAATGTACGTATTTATATGGCGTGGCGTTCTCTGGCGTGCATTGGCGTGCTCTGGCATGCACTGGCGTGCTCTGGTGTGAATTGGCGTGCTCTGGCGTGCTCTGGCGTGCACTGGCGTGCTCTGGCGTGCACTGGCGTGCTCTGGCGTGCTCTGGCGTGCACTGGCGTGCTTTGGCGTGCACTGTCGTGCTCTGGTGTGAATTGGCGTGCTCTGGCGTGCACTGGCATGCTCTGGCGTGCTCTGGCGTGCTCTGGCGTGCTCTGGCGTGCATTGACGTGCTCTGACGTGCAGTGGCGTGCTCTGGTGTGAATTGGCGTGCTCTGGCGTACACTGGCGTGCTCTGGCTTGCATTGACGTGCTCTGGCGTGCACTGGTGCGCTCTGGCAAGCACTGGCGTGCTCTGGCTTGCTCTGGCGTACATTGACCTGCTCTTACGTGCACTGGCGTGCTCTGGTGTGAATTGGCGTGCTCTTGCGTGCACTGGCGTGCTCTGGCGTGCACTGGCGTGCTCTGGCGTTTAATGGCGTGCTCTGGCGTGCACTGGCGGCTCTGGCGTTTAATGGCGTGCTCTGGCGTGCACTGGCGTGCACTGGCGTGCACTGGCGTGCTCTGGCGTGCACTGGCGTGCTCTGGCGTGCTTTGGCGTGCACTGGCGTGCTCTGGCGTGCACTGGCGTGCTCTGGCGTGCATTGACGGGCTCTGGCGTGCACTGGCGTGCTCTTGCGTGCACTGGCGTGCTCTTGCGTGCACTGGCGTGCTCTGGCGTGCACTGGCGTGCTCTGGTGTGAATTGGCGTGCTCTGGCGTGCTCTGGCGTGCTCTGGCTTGCTCTGGCGTGCATTGACGTGCACTGGCGTGCTCTGGCGTGCACTGGTGTGAATTGGCGTGCTCTGGCGTGCACTGGCGTGCTCTGGCGTGCTCTAGCTTGCTCTGGCGTGCAATGACGTGCACTTGCGTGCTCTGGCGTGCACTGGTGTGCTCTGGCGTGCACTGGCGTGCTCTGGCGTGCTCTGGCGTGCACTGGCGTGCTTTGGCGTGCACTGGCGTGCTCTGGTGTGAATTGTCGTGAAATGTCGTGCACTGGCGTGCACTGGAGTGCTCTGGCGTGCTCTGTCGTGCTCTGTCGTGCACTGGCGTGCACTGGTGTGAATTGGCGTGCTCTGGCGTGCATTGGCGTGCTCTGGTTTGAATTGGCGTACTCTGGCGTGCACTGGCGTGCTCTGGCGTGCACTGGCGTCCTTTGGCGTGCATTGACGTGCTCTGGCGTGCACTGGCGTGCTCTGGTGTGCACTGGCGTGCTCTGGCGTGCACTGGCGTGCTCTGGCGTGCACTGGCGTGCTCTGGCGTGCATTGACGTGCTCTGGCGTGCACTGGCGTGCTCTGGTGTGAATTGGCGTGCTCTGGCGTGCTCTGGCTTGCTCTGGCGTGCATTGACGTGCACTGGCGTGCTCTGGCGTGCACTGGTGTGCTCTGGCGTGCACTGGCTTGCTCTGGTGTGCACTGGCGTGCTCTGGCGTGCACTGGCGTGCACTGGCGTGCTCTGGCGTGCATTGACGTGCTCTGACGTGCACTGGCGTGCTCTGGTGTGAATTGGCGTGCTCTGGCGTGCACTGGCGCGTCTCTGGCGTGCACTGGCGTGCTCTGGCGTGCACTGGCGTGCTCTGGCGTGCACTGGCGTGCTCTGGCGTGCTCTGGCGTGCACTGGTGTGCTTTGACGTGCACTGTCGTGCTCTGGTGTGAAAAGGCGTGCTGTGGCATGCACTGGCGTGCTCTGGCGTGCTCTGTCGTGCTCTGGCGTGTACTGGCGTGCACTGGCGTGCTCTGGTGTGAATTGGCGTGCTCTGGCGTGCACTGGCGTGCTCTGGTGTGAATTGGCGTGCTCTGGCGTGCACTGGCGTGCTCTGGTTTGCACTGGCGTGCTCTGGCGTGCACTGGCGTGCTCTGGCGTGCACTGGCGTGCTCTGGCGTGCTCTGGCGTGCTCTGGTGTGAAAAGGCGTGCTGTGGCGTGCACTGGCGTGCTCTGGCGTGCTCTGTCGTTCTCTGGCGTGTACTGGCGTGCACTGGCGCGCTCTGGTGTGAATTGGCGTGCTCTGGCGTGCACTGGCTTGTTCTGGTGTGAATTGGCGTGCTCTGGCGTGCACTGGCGTGGTCTGGCGTGCACTGGCGTGCTCTGGCGTGCACTGGCGTGCTCTGGCGTGCACTGGCGTGCTCTGGCGTGTACTGGCGTGCACTGGCGTGCTCTGGCGTGTACTGGCGTGCACTGGCGCGCTCTGGTGTGAATTGGCGTGCTCTGGCGTGCACTGGCTTGTTCTGGTGTGAATTGGCGTGCACTGGCGTGCTCTGGTGTGAATTGGCGTGCTCTGGCGTGCTCTGGCTTGCTCTGGCGTGCTCTGGCGTGCACTGGTGTGCTCTGGCGTGCACTGGCGTGCTCTGGTGTGCACTGGCGTGCTCTGGCGTGCTCTGGTGTGCACTGGCGTGCTCTGGCGTGCTCTGGTGTGAATTGGCGTGCTCTGGCGTGCACTGGCGTGCTCTGGCGTGCACTGGCGTGCTCTGGCGTGCTCTGGCGTGCACTGGCGTGCTTTGGCGTGCACTGTCGTGCTCTGGTGTAAATTGGCGTGCTCTGGCGTACTCTGGCGTGCTCTGGCTTGCTCTGGCGTGCATTGACGTATACTGGCGTGCTCTGGCGTGCACTGGCGTGCTCTGTTGTGCACTGGCGTGCTCTGTTGTGCACTGGCGTGCTCTGGCGTGCTCTGGCGTGCTCTGGCGTGCTCTGGTGTGCATTGACGTGCTCTGACGTGCACTGGCGTGCTCTGGTGTGAATTGGCGTGCTCTGGCGTGCACTGGCGTGCACTGGTGTGCACTGGCGTGCACTGGCGTGCACTGGCGTGCTCTGGCGTGCTCTGGCGTGCACTGGCGTGCTCTGGCATGCTCTGTCGTGCTCTGGCGTGTACTGGCGTGCACTGGCGTGCTCTGGTGTGAATTGGCGTGCTCTGGCGTGCACTTGCGTGCTCTGGTGTGAATTGGCGTGCTCTGGCGTGCACTGTCGTGCTCTGGCATGTACTGGCGTGCTCTGGCGTGCACTGGCGTGCTCTGGCGTGCACTGGCGTGCTCTGGCGTGCACTGGCGTGCACTGGCGAGCTCTGGCATGCTCTGTCGTGCTCTGTCGTGCTCTGCTATGCAGAACTCAAGTGCTTGACAATAGAAATCCACTACCCGACAATAGAACTCAAATAACTTGAATAATTTTTAAAAATTCAAGTGCTGTGATGTGCGTTTTTCTAAAACTTTTTGTTCATGATTTGCTCTATAAATTTATTGATTCAATAGACTTGAAATGGTGTATTGGACATTGATTTATACATCCTGCAATTAAAAAATGGTTTTAACAAGTGAAAAAAAATATTATAGCAACTTCAAGTGCTGAGCTGTTCTCTGCTGTGCTCTACTGTGCTCTGGCGTGCACTGGCGTGCTCTGGCGTGCTCTGGCGTGCACTGGCGTGCTCTTGCCTTCAGTGGCGTGCTCTGGCGTGCATTGACGTGCTCTGGCGTGCACTGGCGTGCACTGGCGTGCACTGTCGTGCTCTGGTGTGAATTGGCGTGCTCTGGCGTGCACTGGCGTGCTCTGGCGTGCTCTGTTGTGCTCTGGCGTGTACTGGCGTGCACTGGCATGCTCTGGTGTGATTTGGCGTGCTCTGGCGTGCACTGGCGTGCTCTGGCGTGCTCTGGCTTGCTCTGGCGTGCATTGACGTGCACTTACGTGCTCTGGCGTGCACTGGTGTGCTCTGGCGTGCACTGGCGTGCTCTGGCGAGCTCTGGCGTGCATTGACGTGCTCTGACGTGCACTGGCGTGCTCTGGTGTTAATTGGCGTGCTCTGGCGTGCACTGGCGTGCTCTGGCGTTTACTGGCGTGCTCTGGCGTGCACTGGCGTGCTCTGGCGTGCACTGGCGTGCTCTGGCGTGCTCTAGTGTGAATTGGCGTGCTCTGGCGTGCTCTGGCGTGCTCTGGCGTGAACTGGCGTACTCTAGCGTGCACTGGCGTGCCCTGGCGTGCACTGGCGTGCCCTGGCGTGCACTGGCGTGCTCTGGCGTGCTCTGGCATGCTGTGGCGTGCACTGGCGTGCTCTGGAGTGCTCTGTCGTGCTCTGTCGTGTACTGGCGTGCACTGGCGTGCTCTGGTGTGAATTGGCGTGCTCTGGCGTGCACTGGCGTGCTCTGGTGTGAATTGGCGTGCTCTGGCGTGTACTGGCGTGCACTGGCATGCTCTGGCGTGCTCTGGCTTGCTCTGGCGTGCACTGGCGAGCACTGGCGTGCTCTGGTGTGAATTGGCGTGCACTGGCGTGCACTGGCGTGCTGTGGTGTGCTCTGTCGTGCTCTGGTGTGCTCTGCTATGCAGAACTCAAGTGCTTGACAATAGAAATCCACTACCCGACAATAGAACTAAAATAACTTGAATAATTTTTAAAAATTCAAGTGCTGTGATGTGCGTTTTTCTAAAACTTTTTGTTCATGATTTGCTATATAAATTTATTGATTCAATAGACTTGAAATGGTGAATTTGACATTGATTTACACATCCTGTAATTAAAAAATGGTTTTAACAAGTGAAAAAATATTATAGCAACTTCAAGTGCTGAGCTGTTCTCTACTGTGCTCTACCGTGCTCCGGCCTGCACTGGCGTGCTCTGGCGTGCTCTGGCTTGCTCTGGCGTGCATTGACGTGCACTGGCGTGCTCTGGCGTGCTCTGGTGTGCTCTGGCGTGAACTGGCGTGCTCTGGCGTGCACTGGCGTGCACTGGCGTGCTCTGGCGTGCATTGACGTGCTCTGACGTGCACTGGCGTGCTCTGGTGTGAATTGGCGTGCTCTGGCGTGCAATGGCGTGCTCTGGCGTGCACTGGCGTGCACTGGCGTGCACTGGCGTGCTCTGGCGTGCACTGGCGTGCTCTGGCGTGCTCTGGCGTGCACTGGCGTGCACTGGCGAGCTCTGGCATGCTCTGTCGTGCTCTGGCGTGCTCTGCTATGCAGAACTCAAGTGCTTGACAATAGAAATCCACTACCCGACAATAGAACTCAAATAACTTGAATAATTTTTAAAAATTCAAGTGCTGTGATGTGCGTTTTTCTAAAACTTTTTGTTCATGATTTGCTCTATAAATTTATTGAGTCAGTAGACTTGAAATGGTATTTTGGACATTGATTTACACATCCTGTAATAAAAAAATGGTTTTAACAAGTGAAAAAAATATTATAGCAACTTCAAGTTCTGAGCTGTTGTCTGCTGTACTCTACCGTGCACTGGCGTGCACTGGCGTTCTCTGGCGTTCTCTGGCGTGCTCTGGCGTGCTCTGGCTTGCTCTGGCTTGCTCTGGCGTGCATTGATGTGCTCTGGCGTGCACTGGCGTGCTCTGGCGTGCACTGACGTGTTCTGGCGTGCACTGACGTGCTCTGGCGTGCACTGGCGTGTCTGGCGTGCTCTGGCATGCACTGGCGTGCTCTGCCGTGCTCTGGTGTGAATTGGCGTGCTCTGGCGTGCTCTGGCTTGCTCTGGCGTGCTCTGGCGTGCACTGGTGTGCTCTGGCGTGCACTGGCGTGCTCTGGTGTGCACTGGCGTGCTCTGGCGTGCTCTGGTGTGCACTGGCGTGCTCTGGCGTGCTCTGGTGTGAATTGGCGTGCTCTGGTGTGCACTGGCGTGCTCTGGCGTGCACTGGCGTGCTCTGGCGTGCACTGGCGTGCTCTGGCGTGCTCTGGCGTGCACTGGCGTGCTTTGGCGTGCACTGTCGTGCTCTGGTGTGAATTGGCGTGCTCTGGCGTACTCTGGCGTACTCTGGCTTGCTCTGGCGTGCATTGACGTATACTGGCGTGCTCTGGCGTGCTCTGTTGTGCACTGGCGTGCTCTGTTGTGCACTGGCGTGCTCTGGCGTGCACTGGCGTGCTCTGGCGTGCTCTGGCGTGCATTGACGTGCTCTGACGTGCACTGGCGTGCTCTGGTGTGAATTGGCGTGCTCTGGCGTGCACTGGCGTGCACTGGTGTGCACTGGCGTGCTCTGGCGTGCACTGGCGTGCTCTGGCGTGCTCTGGCGTGCACTGGCGTGCTCTGGCTTGCTCTGGCGTGCACTGGCGTGCTCTTGCGTGCAGTGGCGTGCTCTGGCGTGCATTGACGTGCTCTGGCGTGCACTGGCGTGCACTGGTGTGCACTGTCGTGCTCTGGTGTGAATTGGCGTGCTCTGGCGTGCACTGGCGCGCTCTGGCGTGCACTTTCGTGCTCTGGTGTGAATTGGCGTGCTCTGGCGTGCACTGGCGTGCTCTGGCGTGCTCTGTTGTGCTCTGGCGTGTACTGGCGTGCACTGGCATGCTTTGGTGTGATTTTGCGTGCTCTGGCGTGCACTGGCGTGCTCTGGCGTGCTCTGGCTTGCTCTGGCGTGCATTGACGTGCACTTACGTGCTCTGGCGTGCACTGGTGTGCTCTGGCGTGCACTGGCGTGCTCTGGCGAGCTCTGGCGTGCATTGACGTGCTCTGACGTGCACTGGCGTGCTCTGGTGTTAATTGGCGTGCTCTGGCGTGCACTGGCGTGCTCTGGCGTTTACTGGCGTGCTCTGGCGTTTACTGGCGTGCTCTGGCGTTTACTGGCGTGCTCTGGCGTTTACTGGCGTGCTCTGGCGTGCACTGGCGTGCTCTGGCGTGCACTGGCGTGCTCTGGCGTGCACTGGCGTGCCCTGGCGTGCACTGGCGTACTCTGGCGTGCACTGGCGTGCTCTTGCGTGCACTGGCGTGCTCTGGCGTGCACTGGCGTGCTCTGGCGTGCACTGGCGTGCTCTGGCGTGCATTGAAGTGCTCTAGCGTGCACTGGCGTGCTCTTGCGTGCACTGGCGTGCTCTGGCGTGCATTGACGTGCTCTGGCGTGCACTGGCGTGCTCTGGTATGAATTGGCGTGCTCTGGCGTGCTCTGACGTGCTCTGGCTTGCTCTGGCGTGCATTGACGTGCACTGGCGTGCTCTGGCGTGCAATGGTGTGCTTTGGCGTGCACTGGCGTGCTCTGGTGTGCACTGGCGTGCTCTGGCGTGCTCTGGCGTGCACTGGCGTGCTCTGGCGTGCATTGACGTGCTCTGACGTGCACTGGCGTGCTCTGGTGTGAATTGGCGTGCTCTGGCGTGCACTGGCGTGCACTGGCGTGCACTGGCGTGCTCTGGCGTGCACTGGCGTGCTCTGGCGTGCACTGGCGTGCTCTGGCGTGCTCTAGTGTGAATTGGCGTGCTCTGGCGTGCTCTGGCGTACTCTGGCGTGCACTGGCGTGCTCTGGCGTGCATTGGCGTGCCCTGGCGTGCACTGGCGTGCTCTGGCGTGCTCTGGCATGCTCTGGCGTGCACTGGCGTGCTCTGGCGTGCTCTGTCGTGCTCTGGCGTGTACTGGCGTGCACTGGCGTGCTCTGGTGTGAATTGGCGTGCTCTGGCGTGCACTGGCGTGCTCTGGTGTGAATTGGCGTGCTCTGGCGTGTATTGGCGTGCACTGGCATGCTTTGGCGTGCTCTGGCTTGCTCTGGCGTGCACTGGCGAGCACTGGCGTGCTCTGGTGTGAATTGGCGTGCACTGGCGTGCACTGGCGTGCTGTGGTGTGCTCTGTCGTGCTCTGGTGTGCTCTGCTATGCAGAACTCAAGTGCTTGACAATAGAAATCCACTACCCGACAATAGAACTAAAATAACTTGAATAATTTTTAAAAATTCAAGTGCTGTGATGTGCGTTTTTCTAAAACTTTTTGTTCATGATATGCTCTATAAATTTATTGATTCAATAGACTTGAAATGGTGAATTTGACATTGATTTACACATCCTGTAATTAAAAAATGGTTTTAACAAGTGAAAAAATATTATAGCAACTTCAAGTGCTGAGCTGTTCTCTACTGTGCTCTACCGTGCTCCGGCCTGCACTGGCGTGCTCTGGCGTGCTCTGGCTTGCTCTGGCGTGCTCTGGTGTGCTCTGGCGTGCACTGGCGTGCTCTGGCGTGCAATGGCGTGCACTGGCGTGCTCTGGCGTGCATTGACGTGCTCTGACGTGCACTGGCGTGCTCTGGTGTGAATTGGCGTGCTCTGGCGTGCAATGGCGTGCTCTGGCGTGCACTGGCGTACTCTGGCGTGCACTGGCGTGCTCTGGCGTGCACTGGCGTGCTCTGGCGTGCTCTGGCGTGCACTGCCGTGCTTTGGCGTGCATTGGCGTGCTCTGGTGTGAATTGGCGTGCTCTGTCGTGCTCTGTCGTGCACTGGCGTGCACTGGCGTGCTCTGGCGTGCTCTGTCGTGCACTGTCGTGCACTGGCGTGCTCTGTCGTGCTCTGTCGTGCACTGGCGTGCACTGGCGTGTTCTGGTGTGAATTGGCGTGCTTTGGCGTGCACTGGCGTGCTCTGGCGTGCACTGGCGTGCTATGGTTTGAATTGGCGTACTCTGGCGTGCACTGGCGTGCTCTGGCGTGCATTGGCGTGCTCTGGCGTGCATTGACGTGCTCTGGCGTGCACTGGCGTGCTCTTGCGTGCAGTGGCGTGCTCTGGCGTGCATTGTAATGTACCTATTTATATGTACGTATTTATATGGCGTGGCGTGCTCTGGCGTGCACTGGCGTGCTTTGGCGTGCACTGTCGTACTCTGGTGTGAATTGGCGTGCTCTGGCGTGCACTGGCGTGCTCTGGTGTGAATTGGCGTGCTCTGGCGTGCACTGGCGTACTCTGGCGTTTAATGGCGTGCTCTGGCGTGCAATGGCGTGCTCTGGCGTGCACTGGCGTGCTCTGGCGTGCACTGGCGTGCTCTGGCGTGCACTGGCGTGCTCTGGCGTGCTCTGGCGTGCACTGGCGTGCTCTGGCGTGCACTGGCGTGCTTTGGCGTGCACTGGCGTGCTCTGGTGTGAATTAACGTGCACTGGCGTGCACTTGCGTGCTCTGGCGTGCTCTGTCATGCTCTGGCGTGCACTGGCGTGCTCTGGTGTGAATTGCCGTGCTCTGGCGTGCTCTGGCGTGCTCTGGCTTGCTTTGGCGTGCAATACGTGCACTGGCGTGCAATACGTGCACTGGCGTACTCTGGCGTGCACTGGTGTGCTCTGGCGTGCACTGGCGTGCTCTGGTGTGCACTGGCATGCTTTGGCGTGCTCTGGCGTGCACTGGCGTGCTCTGGCGTGCATTGACCTGCTCTGACGTGCACTGGCGTGCTCTGGTGTGAATTGGCGTGCTCTGGCGTGCACTGGCGTGCTCTGGCGTGCACTGGCGTGAACTGGCATGCTCTGGCGTGCTCTGGCGTGCACTGGCGTGCTTTGGCGTGCACTGTCGTGCTCTGGTGTGAATTGGCGTGCTCTGGCGTGCACTGGCGTGCTCTGGAGTGCTCTGTCGTGCTCTGGCGTGTACTGGCGTGCACTGGCGTGCTCTGGTGTGAATTGGCGTGCTCTGGCGTGCACTGGCGTGCTCTGGTGTGAATTGGCGTGCTCTGGCGTGCTCTGTCGTTTCTGGCGTGTACTGGCGTGCACTGGCGTGCTCTGGTGTGAATTGGCGTGCTCTGGCGTGCACTGGCGTGCTCTGGCGTGCATTGACGTGCTCTGGCGTGCACTGGCGTGCTCTTTCGTGCAGTGGCGTGCTCTGGCGTGCATTGTAATGTACGTATTTATATGTACGTATTTATATGGCGTGGCGTGCTTTGGCGTGCATTGACGTGCTCTGGCGTGCACTGGCGTGCTCTTGTGTGAATTGGCGTGCTCTGGCGTGCACTGGCGTGCTCTGGCGTGCTCTGGCGTGCACTGGCGTGCTTTGGCGTGCACTTTCGTGCTCTGGTGTGAATTGGCGTGCTCTGGCGTGCACTGGCGTTCTCTGGCGTGCTCTGCCGCGCTCTGGCGTGTACTGGCGTGCACTGGCGTGCTCTGGTGTGAATTGGCGTGCTCTGGCGTGCACTGGCGTGCTCTGGTGTTAATTGGCGTGCTCTGGCGTGCACTGGCGTGCTCTGGCGTGCACTGGCGTGCTCTGGCGTGCACTGGCGTGCTCTGGCGTGCACTGGCGTGCTCTGGCGTGCACTGGCGTGCACTGGCGTGCTCTGGCGTGCACTGGTGTGCTCTGTCGTGCTCTGGCGTTCTCTGGCGTGCTCTGCTATGCAGAATTCAAGTGCTTGACAATAGAAATCCACTACCCGACAATAGAACTCAAATAACTTGAATAATTTTTAAAAATTCAAGTGCTGTGATGTGCGTTTTTCTAAAACTTTTTGTTCATGATTTGCTCTATAAATTTATTGATTCAATAGACTTGAAATGGTGTATTGGACATTGATTTACACATCCTGTAATTAAAAAGTGGGTTTAACAAGTGAAAAAAATATTATAGCAACTTCAAGTGCTGAGCTGTTCTCTGCTGTGCTCTACCGTGCTCTGGCGTGCACTGGCGTGCTCTGGCGTGCTCTGGCTTGCTCTGGCGTGCATTGACGTGCACTTGCGTGCTCTGGCGTGCACTGGTGTGCTCTGGCGTGCACTGGTGTGCTCTGGCGTGCTCTGGCGTGCATTGACGTGCTCTGACGTGCACGTGCGTGCTCTGGTGTGAATTGGCGGCTCTGGCGTGCACTGGCGTGCTCTGGCGTGCACTGGCGTGCTCTGGCGTGCTCTGGCGTGCTCTGGCGTGCACTGGCGTGCTCTGGCGTGCACTGGTGTGAATTGGCGTGCTCTGGCGTGCACTGGCGTGCTCTGGTGTGAATTGGCGTGCTCTGGCGTGCACTGGCGTGCTCTGGCGTGCTCTGTCGTGCTCTATCGTGTACTGGCGTGCACTGGCGTGCTCTGGTGTGAATTGGCGTGCTCTGGCGTGCACTGGCGTGCTCTGGTGTGAATTGGCGTGCTCTGGCGTGCTCTGTCGTGTTCTGGCGTGTACTGGCGTGCACTGGCGTGCTCTGGTGTGAATTGGCGTGCTCTGGCGTGCACTGGCGTGCTCTGGTGTGAATTGGCGTGCACTGGCGTGCTCTGGCGTGCACTGGCGTGCTCTGGCGTGCATTGACGAGCTCTGGCGTGCACTGGCGTGTTCTTGCGTGCACTGGCGTGCTCTGGCGTGCATTGACGTACTCTGACGTGCACTGGCGTGCTCTGGTGTGAATTGGCGTGCTCTGGCGTGCTCTGGCGTGCTCTGGCGTGCAATGGCG